>NW_008353031.1:454929-478948 GCF_000622305.1 Nannospalax galili
ACAGGGATGATTCAATAAATGTAAGTAAATTAACATCATAAATCATATAAATGGGCTCAAAGACAAGAACCAGATTGTCATCTCAATAGATGCAGAGAAGGCCCTTGACAAAATTCAACATGCATTTATGTTCAAAGTCCTAGAGGGAATTGGAATGGAGGGAACATACCTCAACATAATTAAAACCATATATAACAAACCCACAGCCAACATCATTCTAAATGGAGAAAAACTGGAAGCATTCCTATTGAAATCAGGAACCAGACAAGGCTGTCCACTATCTCTACTTCTCTTTAACATAGTACTTGAAACTCTTGCCAGAGCAATAAGACAAGGGAAGGAAATTAAAGGAGTAATGATTGGAGAAGAAGAGATCAAATTAACCCTTTTTGAAGATGATATGATATTATATCTAAGAGATGGCAAAAATTTGACCCCAAAACTCCAAGAAATTATTAACACATTCAGTAAACTGGCAGGTTACAAAATTAACCTACAAGAGTCTGTAGCCTTTCTATATACCTATAACTAGCAATCAGAGAAAGAACACGTGGAAACATTACCCTTCACAACAGCTGCAAATAAATAAATAAATAAATAAAATATCTCAGAATAAACCTGACCAAAGACATTAAAGAGATCTACAAGAAAATTGTAAATCTTTAAAGAAAGAGATTGAGGAAGACATCAGAAGATGGAAGGATCTCCCATGACCATGGATTGGAAGAATAAATATTGTGAAAATGAGCATCCTACCAAAAGTCATTTATAGATTCAACACAATGCCAATCAAAATTTCCATTTCATTTTTCACAGAAATGGAAAAAACTATCCTAAGATTCATATGGAAGCACAAAAGAGCTTGGATAGCCAAAACAACCTTGAGCACTAAGAGCAATGCCAGGGAGATTATGATACCAGGTTTTAAGCTGTGTTACAGAGCTATAGTCATAAAAACAACATGGTACTGGCACAAAAATAGACCCATGGATCAATGGAACAAAATTGAAGACCCAAATATGAGTAAATGCAATTTCAGCCACCTGATATTTGACAAAGGGACCAGGAATATTCACTGGAAGAAAGACAGCATGTTCAGGAAATGGTTCTGGCAAAACTGGATCTCCTCTTGTAGAAGAATGAAACTAAACCCCTAACTTTCACCCTGCACAAATGTCAATTCCAAATGGCTCAAAGACCTCAAAATACAGACTGCAACTGTTAGAAGAAAACATTGGGAAAAACCTACAAGATATGGGTGTAGGAAAGGATTTTCACAACGAGACATCAATTCCTCAGGAAACAATGGCGAGAATTAACAAATGGGACCTCACTAAACTAAAAAGCTTCTGTACATCAAAGGAGGCAATCAAGGCAGCAAACAGAAAACCCACAGAATGGGAGAAAATCTTCACCAGTGAAACATCTGAAAGAGGTTTAATAACCAGAATATATAACGAACTCAAAAAACAGAGAACCAAGACAAGAAGCATCTTAGCCAATCCAATCAAAGGATTGGCTAAGGAGCTAAACAGAGAGTTCTCAAAAGAAGAAATAAAGATGGCTATGAAACATCTTAAAAGATGTTCAGCATCACTAATAATTAGGGAAATGCAAATTAAAACCACTTTAAGATTTCATCTTACCCCAGCAAGCGAGCAAATGATACCAAATGTTGGAGAGGATGTGGGGAAAGGGGAACACTGATCCACTGCTGGTGGGGCTGCAAACTGGTTCAACCCCTATGGAAAGCAGTGTGGAGAGCTCTTAGAAACTACAAATGAACCTACCATTTCACCCAGCAATACACTCCTTGGCATATACCCAATGGTCTCATCCTATTGCATAGACACTTGTACATTGATGTTTGTTGCTGCTCTTTTCACAATAGCTAAGAGAAGGAAGCAACATAAATGTCCCTCAATTGATGAGTGGATAGTGAAATTGTGGTTCATTTATATGATGGAGTTTTACTCAGCAGTAAAGAAAGATGAAATCATGAAATTTGCAGGTAAATGGATGGAACTAGAAACTGTTATACTAAGTGAAGTAACGCAGACTCAGAAAAAAAAATAGACATACGTTCTCCCTCATATGTGGATCCTAGAACCAGGCCCTGATAAGTGAGTATGTAACCAGACATAACTACTGGAACCAGGATAATGGAAAGGAAACAGGGAGGTAAAGGAAAAGAAAGAACCTGAAAGAAAAAAAATTGTAGGAAACAGGCCTTAAAGAGGGAGATATGGATAAAAATTGGGTTAGTTTAAGGGATGGGGGAGGGAAGGATATACAAAGAACCTAGGGGATAAAGGGAAAGAAGGAGCTCAAGAGATGTAGGACCATAGGTGAAGGGTATTATTAAGGGAGAAAGGTAAGAAATGGGGACACCTTAAGGGTGAAAACCATGATGGAGGGGTGAGACAATCCAAGAGACAAACAATGCCTAGCTAGTTTTGAAAATCATAGGGAACCATATTAGTCCTACAACCTACTGACAATTATACATAGCAGATCAAGAAATATATGTCTAGGTAACGTTTATCTGAGAACAACTGGTCTTTGGAGAACAACTGGTCTTTGCCCAAGATTTATCCACATAACACACAGTAATTAAAAGTACCAGACTGGTGGAACTAACTTTCCAGACATACTATGAGGCCTATACAATTTTTTTCAGAGGGACATAAAGGACACTTTTTGCTCCTTACCCTCCTAGGTCGACTAGTTCCAGGGGACTATGAGCAGCTCGCAAAATGTCCTCTAATGGTGGTGGGTCACCATCTTCTTGATCAAGGAAGCCGAGGAGACCCCACCAGATGGACTTGAAACCAATTTCCAGTTTACAAAGAGGAGGGTCAACACAGAGGAATAATTTCCTCTATGTTTCCAAGAGAAGCCAACCATGGTCGGGCAGAAACTTATACTTATCTTCACATAGGCGGAACTGGTAAAAGAAAGGAGCCAGGGGCTCTGCCCAAGCCCATGTGACCCCTGAGGCACAGATCCTCAAAGGACCTTAAGAATGAAAATAAATTGGTGTATCTGAGCCAACTGTATGGCCCTAAACACCCACAAGGAATGTATAACCAAAGAATAAAGGGGTCAATATAGTTTCTTAAGAGTCCATATGCATAGCTAAAGGCTATGTAACAAGCAACAATGCCAGACAGGTGATACCTTCTTTTGAGTTGTTGGCCAGGGTGGTCAAAGTGACTTCCAGATAGTAACCCAGCATAGAACTGGGAAAATGAACAGCAGACCCCAATCATATTTAAAGGAATATTGATAACTGATTACCACTAGATGAGGAACAGCTGACCTTCCTAAAGCAAAGACCTCTAGATAGGCTGACTAGATTCACCAGAAGGTCAAGTAGGGGGAATGTCTGGGGGTACCAACAACAGAGCAGACAGTAGCAGGGATATCAGAGTATAAGGGCTCTAGTGGGGGGAGGGAACCTATGGGAGGGTGCTATCTGGGAAGTGGTTGTATAGTTGAAAGAGATGGTTCGGGATGTTCTGTGTGGTACACACACACATACACAATCAAAATCAACAAATTTAAAAAATGTATTATTTTTTAAGAAGAAGCATGGAAATTTATGTCATGCTAATTAGTAGTGGTGATAAACAATACCATTGAAACCTGCCCGATGACTTTATAGACATACACAGACACCAAGGATCTAAGTGCAACCGATTATGAGTAGTATTTATCAGATACATACAGATTAGAGATGCATGCGTCAACATCTCCATGTTAATAGCCAAAACAATGAGTCTTTCTGCAAGGAACAATATATTCTAAAATGAAATGGAGATCTTTTTTAAAGGTTAAAAACTCATTCAATTTTATGTCTTACAGGGCTTATACTGAGTTCAATAATATATAACTATATTAATTCAACTGTGAACCTAGAAACTTGCACCCACTTGTGAAAGAGATGTACTGTTGCTCTGGAGTGTATTACTGAATATGCTAAAGCTGTAGTGAAAAGCTTCTAATCATGGAGTTATTAAAAATTTTTTAAAATGACTAAAAAATAATAATTCTTCAAAGCATAAAAATTTGCTCCTTAATAATTAGTAGATGTGAAAAACGTTATCATTGAAATCTACCTGACAACTTTATATCCATGCTCAGATGCTAAGGAGTTCAGAAAGTAACTGACTATGACTAGTAATAATGTCAATTGCATTAAAAATGAAATTTTCTGCATGAAACCCTGTATTTTAATAATGAAATGGAGATCTTTTTTAAAAGTTAAAATGTCATTTAATTTCATGTCTTATAGGGTTTATACTGAGTACAATATTGTACAACTAATAATTCAACTGTAAACCTAAAAATGTACAGCCAATTTTGTAAGAGATACATACTAGTTCTCAAAATTGTTATTGAATATGTCAATGCTGATGTAATGAAATTCTCCAAGTATATGGTTATTAAATAAATAATTTAAAGAAAAAGACAATTAACTGCCCCTCTCCCAGTAGTTATCATTCACCATTAGTTCCTCAGCTAATGTTGGGTCTTCTAACCCGTTTCCCCTTCTCCTGTCTGGTTTGAGCTCACATGGGTCTGGTGCATGTTGTTACCATTGCTATAAGTTTATATAAGTATCTTCCCAGTTGTCTTGAAAGCTCTACTTCCTTGTAATCATCTACCATCTCTGGCTATTACTATTTGTCTGCCCCTCTTCCACAATGGTCCCTGAGACATAGTTGGCAGAGATTCAGTACTGACGCTTTTTTGGAATCAAGATGTACTAAATTCTCCTGTACAGGAAAATGACTTCACATCATAGCTTATAGTTAATGATAAGTGATTTGTAATAAATTTCATTTGGGGACAGTTGGTTTTGAGGAATGCCTGTTGTTCTAGCTACTCAACTGGCTAGAGTGGGAGGTTTGCTGCTTTGAGGTTGATTTAGGCTATGTAGTAAGATGCCAAGTCAAAACAGAAAAAAAATGGGATCAGGACTTGAAAATGCATGTAACCAAGATAGACACCAAATGAGAAAAATGCATATGAAAAAAATAGTTGATGTCACTGATCATCAAGTACATTAAGTAAAATTACATTAATATATGACCTCACATGGGCACTCAGGAGGAAGAGGCAGGCAAATGTCTCTAAGATCAAAGCCAGCCTGGTTCACATAGTGACTTCCAGGTGATATGGGACTAGAGAGAGCCTGTCAAACACACACACACACACACACACACACACACACACACACAAATATGTGATGAGTATGGGCAAGAGTATGTAGAAATTAGGAATATTGTACATGAGCAAAGGTAAATGGAATATTTACTACAGAGTCTTATACAGTAGGGTTTCAAGTCATTAAAGATAGGATAACCATATGACCCAGCAAACCCACTTCTGGGTATTTACTCAAAAGACTTGAAATCAGAATCTAGAAGAGACAGTATTCCCACATTTTTTGCAGAACTTTACACAACAGCCAAGTTGTTTCTTAATTTTCATAGGCAAATAAAATGTGGTATATGCACATAGAGAAAAGTTAGAAAAGAATATTTCAACCTTAAAACATACTCTGCAGTACGTGGTAATGTAACCTGAATCTGTTGATATTATACTAAATGAAATAAGCCAATCACATAAAGAAATCTGCATAAGTCAACTTATGTGAGATACATGATATAGTCAATGTCCATATAATCAAAGTTGAATGTTTCTGTCAGACTGGAAGGTTAAAGTAATGAAAATTATCACCTATTATGGTTTTAATACAAAATGTCTCCTACAGATCTGCTTGTTGAATTCTGGGTTCCCTGGTGCTGCTATTTGGGGATGTTCAGGAAATTTTAGGAGGTGGGGCTATTTGGATGAAGTCTGTAACTTCAGGTATGCCCTTGGAGACTATATGTTGCCCTCATCTGTTTATATATTCCCTTTCTCTATTCATCATCTGCCATGAAACAAATAATTTCCTCCATCACACAAATTCCCACCACATTTATACTTTGACCAAAAGCATGGGATCAGAAGCCACTGACTGAATGGTCAGAAAACATGAATCAAAATAACTTTTTCTTCCTTGCTCAGCATAATGGCGCATGACTTTCATGCCAGCTACTCATAGGCTGAGAAAGACTGCAAATTTGAAGCTGGTCTGGGCTGATAATTAGACGAAGGTCAGTTTCGGTAGCTTAACCAGACCCTGCTTCAAAACAAAAAACAATTTAAAAGATCTGATGATATGCCTCAGTTGTAGAGTGATTACTTAGTGTATGCAAGGCTCTGAGTTCAGTTCTCAGGAACGCTGAAATAAAGCAAAACAAAATAAAATTGTATTCCTTTAAATTATTCTCTCTGATAATTTGATAACAAAATTGCAAAAACAATTGTCAGAAAATTTGCACAATAGAAATTGGGTCATTGCTTTCATTACATCTGACTGGCTGGTTTCTAAGTCCCTGGAAAGATTTTTTGGGAAAGAATTTGGAAGACTTAGGGGATAACAGATGGAGAAATCCTGTATTGTAAAAGCATTGCTTAATGGATAATTTTTTAAAAGCTCAATTTAATGGCCATACTATGTAGAAGCCAGCATCCACCAATTAGATTCTTGTCAGTTAAACATGAAAGATTTATAAAAAAATTGACCACATTCCGAGCAGTAAAGCATATTCCAAAAATTTTCAAAGGATCGAAATCACGTAGATTTTAATCTTTGGTAATAATGCAACTGAGTCAATAACAATAAGGAAAAAACTTTTGGACATTTAAGAACTTTCTTCTTTATAATTCATGAGACAAAGGAAAATAAGAATGGAAATTTTACAATACTCTTAAAAATAATAAAGGTGCTATATATTACATTTTTAATAATTCTTTGAGAACATCATATGATGTATTTTGATCATATTCACCCACAACTCCTCTCCTTAACTCCTTCCAAATACCCCTATCTTTCTACTTCCCCTAATTTTGTGATTTGTTTTTTAAATTTAATAACCCATCGACTCCAATTTGTACTGCCCATATACTGCTGGGAGTGGAACCATCCACTGGAGCATGATCAATCTACCTTTCACAGAAGCCACATCCTTAAAGAAAACTGACTCTCCTTCCACAGAATGTGTCAACTGTTTATAGGTCTTCAGTTAAGAATGGGGGCTCATGAGCCCCTTCCCTCTCCATGTTACAATGTTGCCCAGCCTGATCCTGTGTAGGTCCTATGCAGGCAAGCATGGCAGCTGTGAGTTCATGAGTGCAGTGGTTCTGTCATGTGTAGACAACATTACTTTCCTCTTTTTAAAAAATTTATCTTTTATGAGGGTTCAGACTAAAATGTCAAAAGAACTGCAGATAATAAGGATTGCATCCATAATCTTTCAGATAAAATTCAAGACTCCATCAGAAGTTGGACTAGAGGCCATGCATGCTACATTCTGGCAAAAAATTTGAGTATGTTTTGCCTATAACCTAAGACCTTTTTAAAAATATAATTTATTGATAATCATGCATGCATATAAAGTGTTTTGATCAAATCTATGCCCACTCCCTCCCCTCCAACTCCTCCCATATCTCTCCATCACTTTTTTCTGATAATTTCATATACTCTTTCTCTTCTTTGATTTATTTATTTTTTTATGGGGCTTTGGGTTACTCTAACATTCCCTCTTCTGAAGAGGTAACCCTAAAATCTTTTAAGATTACATAAAAGCTCCCAAATATTTTCAACATTTTTGGCCTTTAGAACAGAGTATGTTGCTAAGAGGCCCAAGGTTTTAGCCAAGAAACTGGCTACTTTTCTTTGGGGGTCTCTTTACCCTACCTGCCTAGCCAATTCGTACTTCCTATTCTTATCACACCATCCTCTGAAGAGGTTATCCAAATTGCCAATAGGGAATTGGGACACAGACCACTCTGGCTTCTTCCATGCTGAACAGGGATGCAGGGTGAGGTAATTGGAATACCCCTTCAATGGGTCTATCTAAAAGACTCCCAAATTGCATAACTCTTATCTGTAGGGGGAAAGGAAAGTCCTTGATTGGTGAATAGGAGATGTGAAGGAGAAGTAAAGGCAAGAATAATTAGCATTATAACTTCTAGACAGACAGGGAACTAGAAAAACGTCAGAACAGGGCAATTTTCAAAAGTTCATATGATAGTCCATTGGAATTTCCTGACAAGGGCTTACAAAAGCGTTCCTCTATTGGGTTCCTCCTCATTTCTCTTTTGTCTGCCAAGGCTGGGCTTGAGTGTGATGGATTCAGAATTTGCTTTCAGGCATTTTGATAGCTGTTGGAGTAGTTAGAATCAGTGTCAGTTCCCTCTCAAAGGGTTCACCACATGGAGACAGGATCCTGGTGCTCTCAGGCAGTCCCCTGCATTCTCAGCCCCTAAACCAGAGGGAGGCCAGAACCAGCACTCTCTGGCAGTCTGCTGAGATCACAGCCACTGCACCAATGGAGGTCAGAACCCAGTCTCTCAGCACAACCTAAGACCTTGGGGGATACTAAATTTAAAAGTAATGACTTAGGTGTCTTTGGGAGATCACTCAGTTGGTAAAGTACTTGCAAGTATAAGGATCACTTAAAAAATGGCTGCAGTGGTCAACATCTGTAACAACAGCACTAGGGACAGAGGAGGGAGATAAACAGATTTCTAGATTTTGCTGGGCAGGTAGCCAGATTATCCAAGTCTGTAAGCTTTATGTTTACAGACAGAGATTGTCTCCCCCCCAAAAAAAAAGAAGAAAAGAAGAAAGTCATTGAGAAAGACCTTTATCATTAACTTCTGTCCTCTGCAAATGCACACACACACACACACACACACACACACACACACACAAACACTTGCATGCACGCATGCACATACAAAGTAATAACTATCATGTACAATGTATATGTGGATATAAATGCTCAGATTTAAAAATAGTAATACAAAATTTCTCTAAATCCATTATCGTTTTCATCTGGAGCTTAGTTTCAACTTTGCCAGGATGGGTTTGTGGAATGACATTGGTAATCTCTCTCTGTTTGGTCTCCTCAGGGTTCTGCTTCAGGTGAACTCACTTTCCTTATAAGCATCTTGGCAGATATGAGCATTATTAGGAAGTTTATGTTCAGTATACTATAAATCCTATTGAGACTGTAAAGGCTTATTATAAGATTACTAAATCCATTTCATGATAAAATAGTTTTGAATTTACACTATGAAATAAACTACAAGTATACTCCATTGCTAGCTTCTGTTTCTGTGCACTGTAGGAACACATTTTTCACAAATTCTGATTTGTGGAACACATTCCCACAAATCATGACCTGGTAGCTTTGTGTAGCTTTTATACTAGAGCAAAGTCTATGACATATCTGGCTGGCACACAAAACTGGCTGTCAAGGCAATAGTGTCAAATGCTTTTCTTGCTACTATCCATGACCAGAATGGGTTAGGAAGTTGATATCTAAAAATTTTTCACTATATCTATAAATGTCCTACATGTTGTCCTTGAAAGGGGGGGATCTGAAAAGAGGTTGGAAAAATACTGGTTATCATTGTTTGTCTATCAGATTTAGCCATTTGTTACAATTCCGAAGAGCATCTGAAACATAAATCACACACTATCAGATAGGTTAAAATAGAAAGCACATCTAAAACATGCAGTGTAGCTGATTTTTACTAAAATGTTAGCAATGACACTTTACTAAAAGTGGAAAATATAGAATAAATGCTAAACTAGTCAAGAGGTCAGGACAACAGGCATAAAAACTAGAACTGTCTTAAGAAAACGGAGACATACAATATTTCTAATATAATGTACCAACATGATATTACATAGTATCAGCAAAGGGAAAGTATAGTGAGTGATTCTGCCTTAAAGTCATGCATACTAGAAGTGTTGTTTGACCTAGGCTTAGAAAATGACTAATAATTAGATTTTGAATATGAGTTTTCAAAAAATATAAATGAGAGTTTGTAAAAGAAGCAGAAATTAGACTAGTGTCCTTCCAGGGCTTTGTAGATGGTTGGATGTGTATAAATAAATATTGAGACCATGAAGCTGGCAGGTTGGTTGGGTGCATATTTTAGAGGTTTTAAATGTAATGCCAGAGTTTTCACTTTAAAATTAAACTCCAAGTTCCTAGCAAAATGACTCAGTGGTTAAGTGGTTAAGTGTTCTTGCAGAGGACACAGGTTAGGTTGCCAGCACCCACAGGGTGGCTAACCTCTGACTATAATTCCAGTTCTAGGGATTCTGTCACCGTCTTCTGATCTCTGAGGGCATTGCACAACACAGGTACACTTATATACATGCAGACAATGCACTTGTACACATAAAATTAAAAAAAATATTTTTTAAATAAATTAAACCCCAAACATCAAGTAATTTTAAACAGTAGCATGACGTGTATTTTGTGGTTCAGACAGCCAGTCAAGGCAGTAAAACAGAGAAAGTTTTGGAAGGATAATGAAGTGAGTGGCTAGTTGACTTACTGGGGCACTAACAATAATGAGGATACGAACAAAGGCAGTGGTATCCTGCAGTCCTTTAAGGCTGGCAGGCTTCAACCTCTCCTCACTAAGGCATCTATTTCTTTGAGAATTTTAACAGTAGAAGTTATGAGCCTTACTATTTTGTATTACCCAGCAGGAACTGATTCTTAATGGAGAGGTCAAAGAGTGAAGAGTGCACAAAATGCTCTGTCAAAATCAAGTATTCTGTGGGCAAATGACAGCATGATACCCCCTGATATCTTCCCTGTGGAACTGAAGTGGAATGAGACAGGCAGATTACAAATTTAAGCGAGGAATATAGAGGCTGACTGCCGGGAAGCAAGGACAGCACCAGGACAGCATGAGGTGCTGGTGTCAGACTTAAGTAGGTCTGATTAAGCACAAGTGCTTTGGAGATGCTAAAACCAAGAAGCAAGGTGGCAGAAATACAAAGCATGGACAGATCATGAAATAGACGTTGTAAGGCTGCTGAAAGCAGTTTGATGATTACAAAGTTGCTATGCGACCTACATTTCAGCTATATTCGTGAAATGCATTTCACTGTTTGCAATTGTTGGTGAAGACTTTCATTTTCTGTGTCTCATCCTTTTGTTACTGATTTCTCTCTTTCAATAAACAACTGCTATTTACTCAAAAGTGGATAGGAATGGATTAGAGGCAGCATAAAGGAGCACTGATCAAAACTTCACAAAAAATGACAATGCATCGCTATTTTCTAGGCTGTCTTGGTTTGTGTTTATTAAACATAATTTTTAAGAGTATCCATCTTAAAATATCTTAGCTTTGGTAAATAAACTATATTATTACCCAAACAAAATCTTGGCTCTATGTAGATATTTGCTAATAAAATAGTTCATATATATTTGGAGCAATGAAGACCATACAATTAAAACTTCTCAAGGAAAATGAAGTGCTAAAGTATTTATTCTCATCTTCATTTGATGATATACCACAACTAGGGCAAGACTCATGGGCCAGAAAAATGTGTTACTAAAGAAGGATTCTTAACACTGAGTTTGGAAGGATGAATGGAATTTAAGCACAAGAATCCAAAACATCATGCAAGGAGAAGGAAGTTTTGGTGGCAGAAAGCAGCAGCAGTGAGTGCGTGCATGCGTGCATGTGTGCTTGTGTGTGCATATGTGTGTTTTGTGCACATTTGTATGTGTGCATGAGCACACATGCACAATGTGTATGTATGAATATTTCCCTGAATGAACATGAAGATGCATGTGAGAAATTAGATTAATGTGCTTTACATGTGGTCTTTAGTAGACTGTCCTAGGCTGAGTGAAGGAGTGAATGAGTGAATGAGTGAATGAGTGAATGAATAGATTTCCAGGAAAGAGGAATTTTGGTGGCACTGAAGTAGCAGCCTCTGACCTGCAGGTCACGTTTGTCCTATAGTAGTAGATAACTAGCCGGTAGTTCATTAACATCCTTTAAACTGTGTGCTTATTGTAAAAATTATACAGTTCCTCATTTCTAATACCATAAGAAAATTATCTGGTCTCTCTCTTGGGTAAAATGGCCAAAGGAAAGCCTGTTTTCTACCTTTACTCTTTTTGAGAGCAGGGCGACCTTTGATGGAGTACCTGACTCAAAATCAGGAAAACAATTAGACTAAGATTAAAAAAAAAAAACAACTATACAGCAAGAATAATGTATAGATAAATGTTTTCTTTTTCCTCCAACACATCTATCTATATATGTATTTTCAATCATGATTTAATAATAAACTGCTAACTGTTTGCTACTTACCAAATATGCTACTCATCTCCCTTCAAACACGGGGGTATAGGTCACATTTCCATCTAGTTATATGAATTTGAAGAAATCAGCTGACTTTCTGAACCTCTGTACTTACTTATAAAAAGGAAGGGTAGAGCATATTTCATACAGGTGTGAGGATTAAATAAGCTCATGCTTTTAAAAGCAATAAATGGGGGTTCTCAGTACTAATCAGGATGTCAGAAAAACATTTCCACTATAAACTTTCCCATTTTGGAAGATCTGTAAACATGTGCATTACAAAAGCTGTCCATGAGACTGATTGGCATTGTTTGATGTGAATCACAGTGTACTATGCTCAACATAAACTTACTTTAATAAGGAGATTTTGTACTCAAACAGTAGTAGCAATTTCTGTTCATCATAAAAGTCTACTATGAAGGAGATTTATTAAAGTCATAATAAAGTATACAATGTTTCTAAAGCTTTAATATGCCCTACAAACACAATATATATGGAATATCAATTTTACTAACAAAACTTCGATAAAAATTCCCAATAAATGAAGGTAAAAAACTGGTACACACTTTGAAATCATGGATACTCACATCCCTACATACTTTTTCACATTAGAGTACACAGATTCCAATCACAGTGACTGTTTTAACAGAAAGCACTCTGTGTTACTAATTTAGAGAAACTCGTTAACTGTCAACTACCATTAGCAAGAATGGAGGCTTAACAGTCTCTGGCATCTTATTTCTACTTCATAAAAAAAATATATATAGGAAAAAAATCAGTACTCTAAATAGTAAAAACCTTTAACTGGTAATTGATTTATAGAAAGAAGTCATTTATGTTCACCAATTATAGCATCATTTCTTATTTCTTCAATTTTTATCATTGTCTTTTTCAAAAGATATGATTAAAGCAATAATTCATACATATTCACTTTTGGATATCTCTCTCACATAAGCTTGGGCTCTATGATACAAATCATTTCAATAGTCACTTACACAGGACACATGCTCTGTTGTGCTAGCTCCATAACTAGTATTCCTTCTTCACACAGATGGAATGTTAATAGGCATGAGTTGAGTTAGTGGAATTTTTAAAGAATATGGAAGTAAAGGATACATTAGATAACATTCTCAAAGAGATAATGTGTTAGCAAGGATAATTAAAAACTGGATTTACATTTTCAAGTTTTCAATCATTTTTTCCAATCACAACACTAAAATTTCTTTTATAATACAGGATATATTTAACCATTTATCATTGCAATAGAAACAAAAAGGAAACTAACCTACAACAATGCTAATTATTTTCAATGAATGATATCTTATGATTAAAGAATTTTATTTTTTCAATGATATATATGAATATGCATTTAATATCTTTAACAAAAACTATAACTGGTAAAAACTGTGGGGTGTAGTGTTACTTAACCCTCCCCACATCTGACATTGCTATCAGGCTTAGGAAGCTTAGACTAGATAATCCTAGGACACATGGGAGGGCCTAATACTAGTTTCCTACTAAGTAGTTATCATATTAACCTGACTCCTAATGACTTATGGCTATAGTCACAGATTAATGCATCTCTCAACTCTCACTTGATAATGACAACAGAGGTAGATTAACACAGAAACCCACAACTGGCGAATGTGCACAGAACCAGAGGCTGCAGAATGCTTATCCCTAAATGGGACACCTATATCAAACTTCTGCATCCCAAGGCTCAAGGATAATTCCAGAAGAGAGAGCATGAAGGTTGTGAAAGCCAGAGGTGATGTCTTACTATAAGGAAATGGAGTTTTTCAGACGGCCTGTCAGTTAATCATATAAACTCACAGCAATGGTGACAGCGTGCACAAGTCCCATGCAAGCTCAAACCAGATAAAAATCACAACATAGTAATGGGAAGTGAGTAGGAACCCAAACCAAACTTAAGGAACTTTTGGAAACTTAGGGGGAAAATAAACTTTCTTTCAAGGACAGGAATCTTGGAAGGTTTAACAGGTTCCAGTGGGTAGACAGACCCCACACTGAAGGATAATTGGGGACCCAATTATGAGGTTGCTTTATGTGTGTTTGGGAATAGGGAATAAATGAATGTTTTGTGGTGTGTGTGTGTGTGTGTGTGTGTGTGTGTGTGTGTTTGTTGTATTCATATGAGTGTGCTGATACACATGAGCAAGTGCATGCATTTGAACGCCAGAACAGGACTTTGGCTATCTTGCTGTGCTGTTCTCCACCTTATTGGCTTAAACAGAGTCTCTCACTAAATTGCAAGTTCAACATTCCAGCCAAGATGGCTGGCCATCGAGTTCACAGGATGCTTCTGTCTGCATTCCCCAATACTGAGGTTACAGACAAATGCAGTCATGCCACACAGGCTTTTTATGTGGAGACGGGGGATTCACATTCAGGCTCTCACACTTCCAGAATAAGCACACTTATCCACAGAGCTATCTCCCTAGCTCATGTTTCTCTTTTACAATGACAACTATTTATTTCTTCTCTAGGTACAAAACTATCACACTTTAAAATATTGCATTTTATGGTATTTCAGCTTGAGTATATCTAATTTGAATAAATGCTTCAAATGTGAAAAAATCTACACCTGACCTCATGTAATTAGTTTCAGTGAAAATGCAGGTGCATAAGACTATTCTAAAAATTATGTCCAAACTGTATTTCTACAGAGCATATGAAACATAAATGAATTTTCTTTTATCTCATTATCAAGATATTTTAGCTAATTAAGTGCAAATATCTCCAAACTCATAAACATCAAAAATGTGAAACACTTCTTTCCCCAAGCATTTAAATGAGGGGTGCTCAACATGCACAAGCCTTTGTGATATAGTTATTTCATTAGCTGAGTTATTTTAAGGCCATTTTTATTTAAGGATAATTGTTGTGACAATGGGAAAGACCCAACAATTAAAACACAAAATTAACTGCATTTCTTTTTCCCAAGTATATTTACCTTACCTGATGTGAAACAGGAAAATCATAAACAATATTTAAGATCATGAATATTTAAAAATTAAAGTATTGAAGACTAAATTTAACAGGATTCATTACATTGCATTCTTTTTTGCATTTAAAAAATTGAAAGAAAGACTCACTTGAAAACTGAATTGCAAATCCAGATTTGCTGATATAAAAATCTGTGTCAAACTGGATAGTTACTACATTGAGAGTACTATGAATTCCTTCGGGAATAAGAGATCCACTAATTTCCTTTAAGAGCATCTCGTTTTCCGGTGGACCATCCCAAACTCGGAGTATGTCATGCGATGCTTCTGTATCAAAAGCAAGAAACTGCAGGCTGTGGGGAAATCATATATCACTGATTATTTCAAATAAAGAATAGAAAAATTTTCGCAAAGGAACAGAACAAATATGAATTGTGACTTTTCTTTCTCTCCTCTACTTTTTCTGAGATTAAAAAATGAGTTGTGCAAATAACATATAAATCTTAAAGAATGTAGTACAGTTACATATGCACTTCAGCAGCATAATTTACTTCTTTAAAATATGGCAAAAATAATATTATATCATCTTTGCAAGTTACATAATTTTTTAAAGTGCTCATTCTTTTCAGTGTTTGTGAAATTTAGCTGTTATAACAAAAGTTGATATTTATGGGAGACCTATGCTCCAGCTACTCTGCAAAATGCATTACAAACATTTTCTTTATTTAATCATTATAATGAACTAATGGAGCAAGAACCATTTTTATCTCAATTTTACAAATGTGGTGAGTGGATTAAACAATTGCCTGAAGGGTGACTGAGTCATGTACTGAATTCAATTGTCTGAGTCCACAATGCGTATTTTTACCACTGCTTCATATTGAAGCTGTTCTACTTTATGTCTAACACAGACAGAATTATCATCTGTTACTTTTTGTGCCAAGTGAAAAACTTAGCACTTCAATTGCATGAACATGTTTGATTCTATATGAATGGCTCATGATTGATATGTAAGTTGACTATCAACTATTGTTCTTTAGTTAAAAATGCAACATAAACAAGACCCATGAAAACTCAAGCCAGATAAAAACCCAGCATAGAACTGGGGAAATGGGCAAGAAGCCCCATCCATAGCTGAGGATCTGTTGGTAGCTGATCACTGCTCTGTGAGGGAGAGTTGGTCTTTAAGGGAGAGACTCTAGATAGGCTGACCAGGTTCAGGTGAATGAACTCATACCGAGGGATATCTAGGGACACAAACTTGACTAGATAGGCCTTAATATATATGACAGGATGCACAAAATATGGTGGGTGGGTTATCAAATAGGAGAAGGGTTCTACATATAATTAAGGTGTATAAAATGCACAAAAATTCAATAAAATATATTGGGAAGAAATTAACAAAAATATGCTTTAGCATTGCTGAATTTAGTATTTTAAAGTTTACTAGCTTTAATACTTAGACAAATTAATGCATGATCTAGACTAAAAATAAAAAGTTGAGGAAAGATCCACCATAGTCTAGTTTGAGTTTTTCACATTGCCTTGCAAAAGCAATATAGTAGTTCATGCCTCCTCCAGCAGTTCCCTGGAGTCGACAATTGTGGAGCTTGTTGAGAATTCGATTTACATCAAGTCACAGTTTTTAGGTTCCAAAGTTATTTTGACTTACAATGGAGTAACTAGTTCATATGCCAAGGAGGAGTGGTTCAGTAACCCAAACCCAGCCAAAGCCCAAAAGCAAAACTGGGACTGAGAGCTTTGATAGCCTGTAAACTTGACATGTGGACTTAGAAGGCAGTGGTTTTAGACTTACATAGGTGACCACAACATGAAGATATATGAGTTTCCTACCAAAACTCAGTGGGAAAGGGAAATCAAACACAGGGAAAGGATCAGAAAGCAGGTATTTTGGTAATATGTCCAAGACTAGGGAAGACACGGGATGCTTAGTCCTGTTCCATTTCTATTTCTTCCTTATCTTAGTGAGGTCTCATTTAATGACTTGCACAATTTTGTATATTGATCAAAATGATGGATCCTGTATCTTAAACCATAATGATTTGAAAGAACAAAGATCACAAGAAACATAAAAAATACTCTGAATTGTTGTGCCCCAATATAATCATGAAAACTTTGCACAGGGGTTGTATGAATTACTCTAGCAGCCTATGAATCAGCACATGGAAGGCCATGTTGACCCTTACAAAGGGTAAGCATGTTGAAAATTCTTGATGTTAACTGATAATGTATATAATGGCTGATCAGGAAAATCTGATTTCATAATAATTTGAAGAAAGTGAAATCTACTTACCTGACAATGTTTCCTGGATCTACCTCAATCATCCACATGCAGCGTAGATTATTATCATATGGAAAGGGATAACCAGGGGATAAGATTCTTCCTGATGACTCGCCTTTGAAACGACCTCCACATTCAGCTAATGAAATATAATGAAATTTCAAGTCATAATTTAATAACAATCTTTTCAAAGAAATCTACAAATTTCTCATGAGTATTTTCACATTAAGCTAAATAAAACATGCATGCTTCATCTTAGAGAAAGTAAAGATCTGAATAGACTTTCTTAGATGAATGTTTTTCTTGAAACAGGAAATATATAGTACAATAAAGTAGCACAGACTTGAGTCAGATCACTGAAAAAACTATAAAACAAACCAATTTTTGGAACAAAAAAGGGACACACTCAAAACCCACAGCTTGACTTCAAAACATTTCAAGACGTGTTGTTAAATAATGATAATTTTAAAAGGGAAGCAGATGGTAAGTTGCTCCGTGCTAGCGAATCATAGGGTGAATAATTCATTTTGTACCCCGCCTTTGAGAAAAACTCGCCTTGTTGTGGTCCCTCAGGCATTCTAAATTTAATTGTCCTTTTATTCCTCTTTAACTGTCTCTAAATTATTTTCTCTTTTAAGATCTCAAAAGTCAAAGTGGCATTTTTATTGGATTTCTTACTTGGTTTTGATTAAAAGTGGGTCTAATTTTCATACAATTCATTAAATTAAAAATGTAAGCATTGTCGGGGCTGGAGAGATGGCTCAGCAGTTAAGAGCACTGACTGCTCTTGCAGAGGACTAGGGTTCGATTCCCAGCACCCACATGAACTGTCCTTATCTCCAGTTCCAGGGGAATCTGAAGCCCTCTTCTGACCTCTGTGGCATTGCAGGAACGGGTGCACTCATATACATGCAGGCAATACACTTAATCACATAAAATAAAAATAATAAAAAAAAATCCAGTTCCAGGAATCTGAAGCCCTCTTCTGACCTCTGTGGCATTGCAGGAACGGGTGCACTCATATACATGCAGGCAATACACTTAATCACATAAAATAAAAATAATAAAAAAAAATTTTAAATGTGAGTATTGCTACATAATTAAAATTTTATTTTTTGAGAGTTTTACTCTCCATTTTATACTATTTGTTACTACTGTGATATCAAAGGGACTTTACATTAGTGAAATAAACAACTTAGGAAGAACATTCTATATTAGATAAAAGAGTAAGTATAGTAGGAACTATATTGATATACAGAGCAAACTCCAGAAACATGGAAACTATCACAATAAATTGTATATTTAAAATTTCTACAGGTTATTCTTAAGGGTAAACCAATACATTTTCCTTTTAAATTAAATATTTGATGAAATGCTTATATTTAGTTTTCTGTTCTTTGAATTGTATCTCTTACACAGATTTCAGTTTTGTTTCTGTTTAACACTATTATTAGTGTTATTATAAAAAGGCCAGAGATATTTATTATTCTGAAGAGATCTAGTAACACTACTGTAAGTTTATAATCTCCATATATACAGAGTTATTTCAAAGATCTAGACATGATGTTGAAATACAATGATGTTTAGTTTTGTAAAAGTGTCAACTTGGCTAAGCTGTAGTGCCTAGTTATTTAGTTCAGTCGGCGCTAAGGTAGCTATGTATGCATATAATATATTTTTTATGTATAATCAGTTTAATTTAGTAAAGAGGTTTACCCTGAATAAAGTGCACATAATCACATCAGTTGGATGGTCTCAAGAAAAAATCTATTTTTAAAAAATATTTTTATTTATTATTTTTATTTTATGTGTATGCATGTATTGCCTGCATGTAGGTAAGTGCACCTGTCTCGTGCAATGCCCACAGAGGAGAGAGAGGTTGTCAGATACCCTGGAACTGGATTTACAGACAGTTGTTAGCTGCCATGTGGGTGCTGGGATTCAAACTGGGGTCTTCTGCAAGAACAGCCAGTGTTCTTAACCGTTGCGTCATCTCTCCAGTCCCGAGAAAAACTACTTTTTAAGAAAAGAAGATTTTGCTTTCAAAACTGAAGCACCAATTCCTGTTTCAATTTGTTACTTGTTGATCAACTCTATGGTTTTTGGACAAGTTAATGCATAGAATTTCATGAACAAATTCCTAAAAATAAAGAAATGTCTTCAGTTGCTGTGGGGAGGTTCTTTTGGCTCTGTGTCTTTGGAGAACCTTGACTGATATACCCACAGAAGCCTAGGGAATATTGTTTTGCACTGCAACTTTAAAATAGGTGCTATTTAGGTAAAATAGTATTAATTTTTGTTTAGTATATTTGTCCCTATCATTTTGTTTAGATAAAACTTTATTGGGAAATCTACAACCATACCGTTCGTGGATATTTATTTTCCATCCTCTCCTTAGGATTTATCACTATTTTAAGCATGTATTTATTATTTTGAAAACAGTATTGATATTTTATTTTTCTAGATTATCTTTTATGCAGTTTTTGTTTTGTATGCAATATTGTGTCTTGAACTTAGTACAGATTTTTTCTACCTATTTCTTTGCTGTAAATATGACTTTGTGCTTTCACCTAAACTAAGCTGTTATGCTATGACTCAGCACTTGGTTTCACAGTCTAAATATGTGTGTTTCCAGGATAAAGAAAAAGTAAAAACATTTAAAGAAGGAATACACATTAATAACTCTCCAGATACGATTCTTCACGAATTAGATTTGTTTGCTCTCTTCAACCCCAGCACTTGGGAGGCAGAGGCAGGCAAAACTCTGTGAGATCAAGTCCAGTCTGGTCTCCATAGTAAGTTCCAGGCTACCTATAGCTTCAGGGAGATCCTGTCTCAAAAAGACACACACACACACACACACACACATACACACACACACAAATAGGTTCGTTTGATTCATATGGAATTTTAAGAAAAATCAATGCCTAGAAAATACCCAAGTAATTAAGCAAAAGTTTTGTATTTGGCAAAGCCAAAAAAAATGCATAGCCATTATACATTTTATTTTATTTTACTTTTAATATTTTAATTTATTATTTTTATTTTATGTGTATGAGTGTATTGCCTGCATGTATGTGAGTACACCCGTGTCGTGCAGTGCTGCAGAGGTCAGAAGAGTGTGTTGGATTCCCCTGGAACTGGAGTTAAGGATGGTTTGTAGCCGTCATGTGGTTGCTGGGAATTGAACCCGGGTCCTCTGCAAGAGCAATCAGTGCTCTTAACCGCTGAGCCATCACTCCAGCCCCAGTCATTACACATTTTACTAAGTTAATCAGCAGAAGAAAACCATAGCTTTCATCCGATAGTAAAGGTATTAGTTGTCAGCAGAGAGACCAGTGTAAACAGCATTTCGTATTCTAAGACCATGGAAATTTTATAGCTGTTGAACTTGATGATCCATGATTAAAGATTTTTAGTAATATATTTGCTAATTTTATTTCATATGTATGCATGTTTTGTCTGAATGTATGTAAGTCCACCATGTGCATACAAGGTCCCACAGAGGCCAGAAGAGTGTGTCTGATCCCCTAAAACCGGAGCTATCAATGGTTGTTAACCTCTGGAAAAACTGCAAGTATCCTTAATTGCAGAGCCATCTCTCTAGCTCCCATCATTAACAAATTTGACATAACCTTGTAATTATCATGTCATGATATTACTTGGACATAAAATGCATTGGTTTTTTACAAGCACAATTCAAAATTTCTTATCTCAGATCAAATAACTTTCCATTTAAGATCATTTTAGAAAATGTTTTGAGGGCTGGAGAGTGAATAAGAGCACTGGCTGCTCTTGAAGATCACACAGGTTTGGTTCCCAGCACAACTGTCAGCTAACAACTGTCTGTTACTTCAGTTCCAGGGGATCCAATGCCCTCTTCTCACCTCCACGGGCACTGCGTGACATGGGTGCACTTACATATATGCAGGCAATATACTCATACACATAAAATAAAAATAATAAATAAAATTAAGAAAATATTTCATCTCTGCTGAACATACCCTAAAAATCCAAAAATATATGTTTAATTTTAAGGGTAGCATATCAAATCAATATTTATAATTTTATTGTTTCCTGACTTTTTTTGAGACAGTATTTCCTTGTAGCACCAATGACTGATCTTGATCTCACAGAGATCCTCTGCCTCGGCCCCCCAAATGCTGTGATTAAAGGTGTGCACCACAATACAAGACTGTTTTATGATTTTTAAAGCCCTAAATGTTTTAGGACTATATTTCATATTAATATCAAAGAAGACAATATCAGTGATAATTATTCCCTGGTACATTTTTCATAATCCATGACAGTGGTTTGATCATTGGCCATAGTCCAGATCCTTAAATTTTGGTGATTAACATTGATTATTGTGTTAGGTATTAGCTTCATAATCTATCCAAAATTAACATGCTTTCTGAAATTAAAGGACTGTGATTACAGATGGTATAAATAAAAGCATGTTTGTCACTGTGTGAGCCAATGTTTCAATAAATCAGCAGAGGTCTATGTACATCAAAACACCCTGAAATTAGTTGCAATATATTATGCAGCTGGTAAAAAATTAAAATGACAGAAATTTTCCACTTGCTAAATAAAGTTCATGTCTCCATGGTTATTAAACATGTATGGAATTGTATGAATTAAATCTCAATAAATCTGGTTTTTAAAAATATTTTATTTATTATTTTTATTTTATGTGACTGAGTGCATTGCCTGCATGTATGTGAGTGTAATGCTGGGGCTGTCAAAAAGAAGGTTTCAGATTCCCCTGGAAGTGGAGTTAAGGACGGTCGTAGCTGCAATGTCGGTGCTGGGAAACGAACCCCCATCCTCTGAAAGAGCAGTCAGTGCTCTTAACCACTGAGCCAAACTCTCCAGCCCCAATAAATCTGTTTTTAAAAGGTGCACCTCAATTTTATCAACATTGATCTGAAGCAATGCCTTTGATTCTTCATAAATGCAGTCATGAACAGCTTGACAATCCTGTTTATATCCCCTACTAGGGATTTAGGGTTTTATTACAATGTCATTTTCTTTTGTTGTCCTGGTATTTCAAACAGAAAATATTTGATTTTTATTTCTTCTTATGGTCTTTTTGAGACAGGGTTTCTTTGTAGCCCCAGCTAGCCAGGAATCTCTGTATAGACCAGGCTGGCCTCAATGTCACAGAGTGCCACCTGCCTCTCCCTCCCTAGTGCTGGAATTAAATACATGCACCACCAAGTCTGGCTCCTAGATCATCTTTTGAGCGTGAAGGACAACAACAGCAAAATGTCTGTAGAGATACTTGGGTATTTGTTCTCTCTCCCCCTATGTTCACTTATTATCTGATCTTCAATAACTGGAATAAAAAAATCCAACCAACCCAAAAAATAAATAAAGTGATGATTCTTTAGCTTCATGGAGACATTATATCTTATCCAAGATTTTCATATAACTTTTCATAGTGCAATTAACTTCCATGCTATCATATATAAAAAAGCAGCAAAATTTCTTATATTTTTTTCCAAAAAGATTAATACACAAAAGGATGTTTTTGTTTCATTTTGTTTTTGTTGAGACTAGATTCTTGTGTTTACTTTGATTCTGTAGCATGCAATGATTTTGTAAATTAATATAAAGCTAATAAATGAGATTGCATAAAATATATATAATAAAAACAAATATTTCAGTGAGTTAAATTTTATATAAAAAGCAGAAATATAATGACTTCATATACCTTATAAAAGTATACATTGGTCAGATTATGAAAAGAAGCCTTATATTTCACATGGATTTTCTTTGGATAAATTTAAACTCATTAATTCATTAACTTCTTTATTTTTGAGTTGTATGTGCAAAGAATCACTTGAAACATTGGGCATTTTATGTATTGATGTATTAACATTTCACAGACATAGCTAATGAAAATCTAAAAGAGCATCTTACCAATACAGGAAGGCAGAGGATAGTCCCAAGCCCTTCTCTCTCCAGTCATGCACTTGAGAAGGCTGCTTCCATGGAGAGTATAGCCCGGATTGCAGCCATAAATGATTGTGCTGCCAGCAAAGTGGCCTTGGTCACTGATCTTGTATCCAAACTGTGGAATACCAGGGTCTTCACAATGTGAAAGTTCAAAACCTTGAAATATGAATTGATTAAAAGAAAAAGTCAAAAGGAATTTGAGTTTATATAAATTGTTTCTTTCATTTATCACTTCAAATGTGAATACATGTTTTTCCACCTTGGCTATGACTATCATATTTAACTTTATTATCACATAATAATCACAGAGAGTTTTTCTTGAACACTATTTTATGGTATTTTTTAAATTTACTGGTGATGGGAAAAAATGCTAGCATAGTAATGAGGAAGTGGGTAAAACAGTCCAACCTTATTTAAGGAAATTTTGTTAATGATTCACTGCTAGGAGGAGCAGAGACAATTTCTTTCAAGCATGGGACTCTTGGTGGGTTAACCAGGTTCAAATGAATGGTTCCACACTGAAGAACATTGGGGA
>NW_008353031.1:478996-505772 GCF_000622305.1 Nannospalax galili
AATCTGAGAAAGGTATTAGTAAGGATGGAGGGGGTCAGTAAGGAAAGGTGGAGATAGAGAAGAGATCTACTTGCCATCAAAGTACATTTTATGGAAATCACAAAAATGGTGATCCAGTGTATATGTGTAATGGCAATACTAGCAAGCTTCATGCCTGCTTCAAAGAAGTTAGTTAATATTAGATTAAATAATTTGTTAAATTAATTAATAGTAGATTCGGTTATATTGCGATATAAGTTTAGTGATTTGAATGTGAAATGCCTCCTGAACTCTCATGTATTTGAACACTTACTTGGTCTTCAGTTTGTTACGCTGTTTGGGGTGATCATGGAACATTTAGCATAAACAGCCTTGCTGTTGGAGTGGGCCCTGAAGGTTTATAGCCTGGTCCCATTGCCTGCTCTCTCTTCTTTGCTTCCTGTGTGGCTTAAAAACGCGATCAGCTAGCTTTGTACCCCTGCCAACATGGCTTGCCGTCCTCAATATTGTGGACTCTAGTCCTCTAACCATAAGTCAACTACAGCCTTTCTTCCTTATGTGAGTTTTGGTCGTGGGTTTTTATCACGGCAACAGAAAAGTAACTAATCCAATTAAAACCCATGTATTTAGTTTTAATTTCTTGGCATTGAGCATCTAAAATGTTTTGAATCTACAGTGTGACTGAGACCACCACTAACCGTCCTTTATCTTGTTATAATGGAATTTCCCTGTCATTAGTCTAGCAAACATTTTTTCCAAATATGCATCTGCCATATGAGGTAAAAAAAAAAAAAAAAAAGACCAATAAACCCCATTCTGGAGAAATCTTGATTTATTGTTGGCATTCCCTGACTTTCCCCCTTGCTAATTCAAAAATAATCTTCCCATCATCTAATTTCCTCAAAAGACTAGTTGTCCAAAATTATGGGTAGGGGCATAGCACGCAATCCCAAGAGACTGCAGTTCTGCAAGAGTATGTATTTTCACTGTGTTTAGTAATAAAACTTCTTCCCACATCCTTGTCTCTCAATCCCTTTTCTGTCGATATTAACATGGAAATATGGGGTAAAATTTTCAGTTTGAACTGGCTCAGAACGCCACTGCCTTCACCCTCAGCAATAAATGAAGATTACTTGCCAAATGAACTAATCATAAGCCTAAGGAGTAGAAACTCTTAGCAACTTGACCTTCATACACTCTCTGTAATGATGGTCTAATTACTCACACTGGGCAATGATATAGTTAATCATGTCTATGTGATGGAATTTCCACAAAAATCCTAGACAGAGGGATTGTAAGAGCTCTGGGATTGGTCCACTCATTCACATGCTGGAAGGTGGTGGGGACAGAAGTTGTTGTATCTGGAGCTATATCCAGGACCACATCAACTTACCTTTTATTTGTTTTCTATGTCATTTAAAGAAAATTATTTATTTTTATTTTATGTATGTATGTATGTATGTATGTATGTATGTATGTATGCATGCATTTAAGTGCACCCATGTCATGCAATGCCCACAGAAGACAGGAAAGGCTGTTGGATCCCCTGGAACTGGAGTTATGGAACGGTTGTTAGCTGCCGTGTGGGTGCTGGGAATTGAACCTGGGTCTTCTGCAAGAGCAGTTAGTGTTTTTAACCGCTAGGCCATCTCTCCAGTCCCTGTGTCTGTCCTTGATTAATGAATCAGCAATTATAAATATTTTCTGAGCGCTATAAGCAATCCTGTACATTATTAAACCTCAGTAAGGGGTTATGGGAATCCATATTTTAATGCAGATCTGTCAAAAGATGAAAGGACAGACCGGCATCTGAAGTGGTGGGAGTAAGTGATAACAGAGCTTTCCTTGTATACTCAGCCCTAACTCCAAGTAGTGTTAGTATTGAATCTGTTAGACAAAAAATTGTCCTAGACAACTGTTTGCAGTGAGGAAGAAACACATTTGGTTGCAGAAGCATTGTGAGTAGAAAAACAAATGTTTCTTTACTTACCAATACAGCTACAAGGATTGTATAGTTTAAAAATATAAATCTACCAGGCGTGGTGGTGCACACCTTTAATCCCAGCACTCGGGAAGCAGAGGCAGGTGGATCTCTGTGAGTTCAAGGCCAGTCTGGTCTACATAGTGAGTTCTAAGACAGCTCAGCTACAGGGAGACCCTGTCTCAAAAAGACATACATATATCCTTAAAGAAAGGTGAAATCACAAGTGCCAAATAATAAATATATCCACTGTAAATATAACTTTAGACATCCTTGATCTTCTCAACTGAACAAATGAACCCCATATTTAAATATATGCTAGCTATCAAGAGCTGATTTTCTGGCTAGTCAGCATAATGAATTCATACTTCAGAGAAAATAAAGTTCTCAAAAGTTTTTGCTGTAAAGAAAGAAAGATAAGTGAGGAAGGAACAAAGAAACTTCATATATATTCTTCTGAAGTTTAGAGAAATTTTTTGTCTGTTTGTTTCTGCAGAGTTGGGGCTTGTAAAATTTTGTTGAAATCTGAGGCCCCGTGGCAAGGAGGAATCATTACGAAGTTAATTCACAACTGTGAGAGTCCACAGAGTTACCTGACAATGGAGGAGGTTTGTGTTTAGACTCCAAGAGAATGTGTGCATCAGGGACACACACATACACACACATACATACACACATTCACTAAACAAACAAATAAATGTAAAAAAAGTTGAAAAAATAATTAGAATGGGATACTTCAGAATTTCAACCAAAGGTAATACTAGCAGTCAAAATATAAACTTCCCAGTTATGTAACTGTGTATTTTAAGTCTTTACAAAAGCACAGACTTTTTAACAAATTCTATAACGAGACCCATAAAAGATAATTTTGTGCAAAATTATACCCGCTGATAATAAACTTTTACTAAGACTATTCTAGATAATCTCATGTGTGAGAGAAATGAATTATTTTGAGAGAAATATGTGGGAGAAAAGACAATGATAAATTATATTACCAAAGAGTTCTGCTGCTTTTTTAGATGCATAAAACCGTGATCAAGTTAATCAAGATTTGAATTGAAATGTAAAATAAACATGTATTAGATCATCGACGTCAATTTGTTAATTCACGTTATTGACTTCTCAGAGTGTTACAACACACATCAAGTAAATCACTAGCCCTTGCATAGCTCCAAGTACTGAGTCTCCTAAAATGTTGTAGGTTGAGAGAGACCTTTCCTTCAGTGAATATGAACAGTATCTCATCTCTCCTATGGGATTTTAATCATGTCCTCTATTAAGCCACAGACGGTTTTGCAGATCAGAACTCATTTATAGTTTTTGTTTCATATTTATTGTCTGAAATTCTTTCTTTTCTTTTCCCCCTTATTTCCCCACAGTGCCTATACAACACAAATTGTGGCACAGGGTAGATATTCAGTAATGCTCATGAATCAGGCTTCGTAGAGACAAATATCTAGCAAACACAAGAGAAAAGAAAACTAAAGTAAAACTAATTACTTTTTAAAAGTGAATTCTGTTTTGTTTGTTTTTCGAGACAGTCTCCCTAGAGTCACAGATGACCTGAAAATTGCTTTGTAGACCAGGCTGACTCAATTTCACAGAAATCCATCTTCCTCTGGAGTGCTGGTATGCACCACCATGCCTGGCTAAAAGTAAATTTGAGAGACATTAAAAGAAAGCTTCAAGGATTTCCTCCTCGATTGGTTTGTGGCACCCCTGCTACTTCTAGGGGTAGAGGATGGTCACTGTCTAGAGGTCATGGTAGGACTTATTGACTTAAAAGGCATAAAAAAACTCAGACTGAGCAGAGAGCAACAGGCAACAGACTTTATTTAAAAAGACAAAGAATCATGCTGACACAGAGAAAAGGACACCCCACAAGAGGGAAGGGGTTCAGAAACCCAAAACACAAGTCCCCTTGGGAGGGTCTAGATTCTTAAAGGTTTTAATTGGGTCTGCTTACCCTAATTTTGGATTGGTCAGCTAAAAAAGTGAAAATTTATGTGAGGAAATGTCCCAGTACAGACTTGGTATTATTTGAACTGTTTTGGATTGGTCATTAGGAACAGGGGCCCTGCAGAATGGAGGTCTCCAGGCCTTTGTCTCAGACCAAGAAGACTATGTCATCTTTTTTATTCATCTGCCCCCCATTCCCTATCTATCTACCTGTCCAGAAATAGGTCTAATTTCTAATCTCTCAGCCCATGTTCTTGAAAATGTAAGCATCTTCAGAGATGGAAATTAAAGCTCGGAAGTCACTGACAAAAATCATTACCTGCACAATGAAATACACCAACAAACGGTTAAGCAATTTGGTCTTTCAAACAGAAGAAACTTCAAAAGAAAAAGTGAAATTTTCAGGGACACATGACTTTGTGTGTTGCTCTGCACATCTGACTGTGTATTTAGAATATCCCTGCTCAAAAATGGCATTGCTTTTCTTTCTACCAGACATGGCTCTAGTTTGTTATTCAAGATGCAGCCTCTTTTGAGTTTTACCATATATTACTCAAATAAAAATGGAAATCAAGCCCTGCTTTCAAGATTTATTGCCAAATTCATCTTCCTTAATTTGAGCATTTTGTGAATGTGACTAGCAATTGCTGGTGATGAAGAAAAATGGAGATACTCTTTGTAAATGAAGATGCTTTATAATACATTTCATTATGGAGGAAAACCCACATGGACAACAGTGCATAAGCTATAGAGTACAACATAATTTAGTCCAATTTGGTTGACTTATTGTTGCTTATTCATAAATATTCAGAATGGTCTTATTTTACAAAAACGTTCAGCTGCCAGTCTTTGCAGTGAAATCATAAACTCTTGAAACTGACAATTAAATAAACTCACATGTGAAACATCAAATATGCTACAAACATTCACCATGGCTACTGAAATTTAATACTTTGATGAAATGAAAATTTCTAGAGCATAAAATTAACTGAAAATTGACATTTTTTTAGATAGTTTGAATTTTCAGAATAATTTAAACTGTTTTCTCATCCCTTCATACCATGGTGTAATGTATTTGAGTCTTTCTAATTTATTGTAAGGTATTATTTGAAATCTGTAAAGCAGTATAAAAACACCTTATAAACAGAGCTTTGGGTTCTATCATTTTATAACAGTTTTGTCAAATTTCCTTTTTAAAAATCTTTATTTTCATTTTTATTTTATGTACATGAATGTTTTGCCTGCTTGTATTTATGTGCACCTGCGGCATACAATTAGTACATAGACCAGAAGAGGGTGTTGGAATCCTGGAACTGGGGTTTATGGACAATTGTTACCTGCCATGTGGGTGCTGAGCTCCAAACCCAGGTCATCTGCAAGAGCAGCCAGTACTCTTAAACACTGAGCCCCCCTCTGCGGCCCCTAAAACTCCTTTTGTATCCTTCTCTAATCCCTTTTTGGTCTTTTCCTTCTTAAAGGTAGTAAACATTCTGAACAAGCAATTATTCTCACACATGCTTTTCTACGTATTTCTGAGTCAACATTATATAATATTTTACAGCATGTACATATGCTATGCATATTAAACTTTATTTTAAACATTTTTTGTGAGACTTCTTGTATTATTAGTACGGTCTTTTATACTCTTGCAGTTATTTTTTCTTTGTTTTGCTTTTATTCTTTATGTTTATATACCTGGAAGTGGGCTGATGCATCAGTATTAGAATATCTGCAAAAGTGTTACCTGAAGGACAAACGAGGATTACCTACAAGGGAACATGCTCTCTTGCATATAGGCTAAGGTAACTGTTCCTTAGAGTGCAGGTCATATAAGGAACCTGCTTCCTGTAGTGACCTGATGTGACCACTTTGGAGCATAGACAAGCCTTATCTGATTCACAACAATGAACATTCCCTGTGAGGAGTTTCCATCAACTTTATAGTTCTCACACATCCTCAAATTTTTTCCTAGGATCTTTTGGCAATCAACTCCACTGCCCTAGAACACATGGGTCTGTGGATACATTACCTGGAATAATAAGTATCAATTAATAAATAAAAATGAGTATAGATTGCCAAAAATTTATATAGTAACCAAATGCTTAATAGTATTGTTCATTTTGAAACTGCAAATATCAATAAAAGATAAGTAATGGAAAGAGACAAATGAAAGTAATCTTTAGGATCTATTTCTAGTATTTTGTTATTAATAGGCTTTGGGACTTGCAAAAATGTCTTGCTTTAGAATTTTTTTCTTTTTTTCTTTTACACTTGCATTGGTTTTTGTTCTTTGTAGTGCTGGAGATCCAACCCAAGGCTTCACATATGTAAGACAAGCACTCTTCTATGGAGCTACAGATCCATCCTGAGTCTTCTCTATTTGATAAGAAGACATATAAAGCATATTTTCAACTTTGCCACTTCAAAATTGACCAACAAGGAAATATTGCGAGATCATACACAATAGCTCTGAAAATTTTCGTCTTAAGGAATATAATGGGAATAAAGTGAGTGTTTTAAAGAACAATTATACATTATTTATCATTAATCAAACTAATAACTGACATGCATGTATTTCTGACTGATCAAATTACATGACCTCAAACTTTGTGGCTATACTTTTAAAAATGCCATACAAATGTGAGTCCTTGTAAATTTGAATGTATGGAAGTTAAGCTCTTAAACAGAAAATAAAGAAATTATTAAATTATTGCTATTCATTTTTTTTCAAGTATTTTATTTATTATTTTTATTTTTTATTTTATGTGTATGCATGTTCTGCCTGCATGTAGGTAAGTGCACCCATGTCATGCAATGCCCCCGGAGGACAGAAGAGGTTGTTGGATCCCCTGGAACTGGAGTAAAGGACAGTTGTAAGCTACCATGTGGATGCTGGTGTTTGAACCCCAGGTCTTCTTTCTGCAAGAACATCGAGTGTTCTTAACCTCTGAGCCATCGCTCCAGCCCTGGTCTGCTATTCATTCCTACTTCCTTTCAGGAGTTACGTTTTTTTTTTTTTTTTTTTGGTCTTTTTGAGACAGAGTTGCCCTGTAGCCCGAGCTGTCCTGGAACTCACTATGTAGACCAGGCTGGCCTCGAACTCACAGAGATCTGACTGCCTCTGCCTCCTGAGTGCTGGAATTAAAGGCGTGCGCCACCATGCCCAGGTAGGAGTTACTTTTTAATTGATGATACTCTGAAATCTACTTATAAAATTCTGATTTAATAAATAGTTACTGACAGATTTTTCTAAATTTTCAACTATCTCGATGATAAAGAAGGAGATGCTATTAAACATACTATTATGTGCTTCATCTACCATAAATCTATGTCTTGTCCTGAGGTGGTGGGATTAAAAATTGAATGAATATTAATTTTCTCAAACTAACAAACCTTTGATATTTTGCAAAATTTTGGCGCATTCTACAAATATTGACACATTGGCAAAAGTGTGGTACACTGTAAATATACATAGGAAATAAGTATTAGCAAATACTGCCAAATTACTTTCCTACATGTTTTTTCCAGTTTATATTCCCAAAGTATAAATGTTTCAATATATGCAATTGTTACCACATTTACTGTTGTGTAGTTTTTAAAATTGTATCCATTTTGTGATTGTGTAGTAGCATATTTCTTTGGTTTGATTTTCATTTTTGATTTTAACTAAGTTTAAGTTCTTTTGCATAGTTGTCTGAAGTTTTGCTACTGTAAAATTATCTTTCACTCATATTTTTCTGGTGTGCCATTTTTTTACCCAATGACTTGCACAAAACTTTCCCAGATGGTGTATGTTCCTCTATTTGACGCAAATATCTTCTTACAAAATGACTTCTTTATTTACTGTGTCTTTTCCTATAGTTTGTTGTTGTTTGATGACTAATAACTAGGACATGGTCAGAAAAACAAAAGTCACTTAGATATTGTGAATGAGCAGTTGATACTCAATACAGTTAGACGGTTTGATAACTTTGGAAGTCTGAAGCAAGTACAAGATGGAAAATCATTGCTGTTTTTCAGAAAATCATGAGTGCAGATATTTCTCGGCACATATAGCCAACTACCTCTAGGAAACTCCTGCCTGCAGCTCCTGGTGGGAATAATGGTTTTATTGGTCCACATTTCAACTGTCTCAGGACTGCCTTTTGAGGTTTTTTTGTTTTGTTTTTGAGAGAGGGTCTTCCTGTCACCACAACTGGCCTGTAACTTGATGTGTAGACCAGGTTGGCCTGAATCTCAGAGAGTTCTGCTTCTTCTGTCTACCAAGTGCTGGGATTAAAAGTGAGCACTACCATTCCTGGCCCCAGTATTGCCTTTAACTGACAGAATTTAACCAAAGTTCTTTGTTGTCAGTATACTTTAGGAAACACAGCAGCCAGATTTTTACTTTAAACTTCAAGAAAGTGCTTAGAAGGTAGGGATGTAATTGACTTAACAGATTTGTTTCTTCGTTATCTTGTTTTAATTTTCTATTTCTATACGTTAAAAACTTACCTATTCTTAGACATAATATTTCCTAAGCATTTTAAAGTTTTGATACTTTTGGTCTTCAACATGCCATAAACTAAGTTTATGAAATGTACAGATTGCTAGGTAAATTTAAGTTCAAGTTTACAAAGCTTTGGTGATTTGAAATCTCTGAAAGTAATAATGATGCCTTTGTTATTCTAGCATGAAGAAATTATATTTAGTATGTTCCATATAAAAGACAGAGATTTAAGAGATGTTTCATTAGTATTTTTCTTAGAGTACCTTGTACTATACAATGTACCCTTAGTCAGTTCTTCCTTCATTGCCTGGTTAATTTCAAGATTTCAAAAGGAAATGCCCATCGTATCCGGTCAGTGGTTTCTAGGACATGCAGCCTCATGGAACAGCCTCATGGAGCAGCCTCATGTTCCCATCTAATTTTATTTTCTACTCAGATTTGCATTAAATAAATTATGCACAAAAATGAAGTTAAAGCTAACAGGTCATCTAATTATTTTTCATGGTTAGCATTGTCAACAGAATGTCAGTAACTAAATTACAGAACTTAAATAGGATAATTTGTTGTATATTTATAAAGCTAGTATACAAGCAAAGGCACTAAAAATTACCTAATGCCTGTCTTTAATGAGAATATGAAATTTGGAATGGCTATGTACTCTGTAGATTATTGAATCATTTCAAGCAACTAAACTGGAAGTATGAGAGTCCATACATATTTGAAGTTTCACTTGGAATTATAAATATTTCTCCATTTGTGTTTTTTTTTGTAAATGAAGTGAATAGAAGAAATAGCAAAAATTTATTTACCCAAGAGGACCTGCCTAATGGCTATGCATGCTGGATATCTGCCAGGTTAAATGGTATAGATGGTTATGAAAATACTCAGATCCTTTTTACTGATTTAAATGGAGGTAACTACAGATGAATGGAGCTAAAAGGAGATATAATGAAATACGCTTTCAATAAGAATTTAGAAATTTCACAAAAACAACTGACAGTAAAACTAAGTCAGTTTCTGAGAGTAATTTACACCAAGAGGACAAATTCCAAGTCTCAAGCACAAAAATGACTAAAGTTTCCTTAGGAAAAAATTCATAAAGTTACTTTCTGATTGGTTCTTCAAACTTTAGAATGAAATGGTAATTTCCTTGCACCTTATTTGGTAAATACTCTAGGAAGCTCATCTATGTCTTCATAAATTTCTTGTCATCAACATGTCAGTAACTACATTATGTTGCATAAAACACCTGGGAAATATGCGCCTTCTCAATCTTTATTCAGAGAAAGTTTCAGATTTCTGAAGAGCAAGAGTAATTGACAGCCATTACTTTGAAAAGAATGAAAAAAAAGAGTGTGACCAACAAAGAAGTTAAATTCTGGGAAGCGTGAGGATGAGAATAGCAGAAGGATTTCTTAATGGTTGTCATGGCTAGACCAGGTGTGACTCTCAGACTTTTACTCAAGCATTCACCTGCAGTTGATAGAGAAACTTATTTGGGAAAAGAGATAGTCCCCCAAAGACAGAATGAGGTATTATTCTTGACAGCTTTATAGATGAAGACTAAACAAATTAAATCAAGGAATGTTACATTCTTCCAAATACCTCAGGTGTGGTGAAGAATTTACATTATATGTATGTGTATGTGTGTGTGTGTGTGTGTGTGTGTGTGTGTGTGTAGTTTATGTATCAGTGGAAGATAGTGAGACAATCTCACATCTATCTTAGTATAGTATACCTAAAATTATTAATAAGAGGCAAGCTAATGCTTTTCTTTCTAGGCACTTAGGAATCTTTGAATTCCTTGATACCATTAATCACAGAAGTACTAATTCAATATCCCTTAATTTAATTTTTATAAAGTATCTGTCAGAGCTGTATATTGTATTAAACAGTTATTACCTCAAAATTATCTTCCTTACTAGCAGAACCTAGATTTTTTCCCAGCTACAATACAAATGCATAGTAATATTATAAGACAAAGCCAACTATTTAATACATCAGATACTAAATTTACCATCTTGCTTTGCTGGAAAATCAAAAGATAACTACACAGTACAGTTCTTAACTAAAAAGAAAAGATAGAAGGATGTCTTCCAGGGCTGTTTGGATGTATATTTAATCTTGTTAATGGAAGTGTGTGTGTGTGTGTGTGTGTGTGTGTGTGTGATTAGTACTATCTGTTTCTATTTTCTTCCTCCCTTGAAGGGGGTGGTTGCAGTAGCTATATTATGGTCACGTTACAGCAAATATGTGGACATAGATGAGCCTGCTAGAGATGACAAGTATAAAACTGAAAGGGAAAAAAATGTGTTTGATCTTGTTGAATGGCCGAGTCTAGACCTACCTCCTCTCCCTTCCTTCATCCATCCATCCCTCCCTCCCTCCCTCCCTCCCCCCTTCCTTCCTTCCTTCCTTCATTTTTATGAATGTTTTGCCTGCATTTATACAAGGGCACCCATGTTGTATAATGCCTGTGGAGGTTAGAAGAAGGTGTCTGATCCCCTGGAACTGGAGTTACAGATGGTTGTTAGCCTCCATGTGGGTGCTGGGAATCCAACCTGGTTCCTCTGCAAGAACAGTCAGGGCTCTTAACCATTGAACCATTACTCAGTCCCCCTCTTCCATTTTTATAGGCAATAATAATTCCATTCTTATATGAGATAAAGCCTAGCTATTAATTTTAATCTAGGATTAGTTTCCATTACTTGAAGTCAAAAGTCCACCTGGAAGTCTTAACAAGTGTATATTGAATTGAATACTAAATCAGATAAAGTGAAATGTGTTGTGGTGTCTTTTAAAAAACTCGTTTCTTCAGTTTTTTATGAAATAAATGTAATTCTACCTAAAAGTGAAAACGCTCAGGCAATATTAGTTAAGTCAACAAAACTAGTAATAGGATAGAGAGTGACTATTAGCTAATTAAGTGGACAAAAAATTCTCTTTGTGCTCAAATGAAAACTGTGAGAAGAATCTGACATTGAGAATGCATAGAGTATTCTGTCAACTTTGAGTATCCTTAGTATGCTTCGCCTAGGCCATGCATGCTCCATCCTCCTACTTTCGTTGCCAGGGATATTTCCTAGCATTCCTTTCTGTGATCCATGAACTATACCTTTAACACTACCTCATTCACGAAGACTCACTGAACTCTCTCCAGGTAGATTATGTTTTGATTGTTAATGTGAACATCAGGATCTCCTCTGCATTACACAGCATAATCTCAGATGTTTTAGAAACAATTTTGAAAAATTGTAGGGTACATAGCTATCACAGAATGGGAGTATGTGTAGTTGATCATTAATATGACTGGATAAAGAGATTTAAACACAAAAGCACAGTCTTCCACTTTTCCCCTGTATTTGAGCTCTTTAACTGTATTTATTTATTTATTTATTTATTTATTTATTTATTTATTTATTTATTTATTTTATTATTTTGTCTTTTTGAGACAGGGTCTCTCAGTAGCCCCAGCTGACCCGGAACTCACTATGTAGACCAGGTTGACCTCCAACTCAGAGACATGCCTGCCTCTGCCTCCCAAGTTCTGGGATAACAGGCATATGCCACCACACCTGACAAGTGCCTTCTTTTTAATTCAGCAATTGACTAATGCTTCTAAACATGTTTTGACACTTAACATGTACCCTGATAGAAAGTTCATCTGGTATCAACAAAACATTTTATTAAAAGCAGGATTTCAATTCTGAGAATGCATCTCAGTATACCAAGAACATGTAAAAAGATCCATTGAACCAAAACTAACTGAAGATATTGTTAAGAGAAATGGTCCCCTGGAGACCTATGCACAATGAGCTTGCAAAGAAGCATAGTCACTGTTACAGCAATTGTACATATAAAAAAGCAGCATTAAAATGTTGGCTAATTCTGGCTAAGGGAGTCAGAGTAAGCTGAGTCGGGAAATATTTAAATGCATCTTAATACTCAATAGTTCAATCAATGGCAAGGGAGGTTAGAGCATGCCTAAATGACAAAGTCTTAGGATGATTGGTGCAGCTGGTAAGTAAAGAATTGAAGATGTGAATGAACCAAAGAAGGCTGTAGTTAACTATTTCTACTGTCGATATGTAGAACAGGCACCATGTGAAGACCAGAAGCAATAATTAGGAACAAATACAATTGCTGAAAATTTATTAGTATTTCTAGGGCTCCCATTCATTGGTGGGGGTTCATAATATAGTAGATAGTTCATGAAATTGTATGTCATTTATTGAGCTTGTGACACATAGAGACACTTTGGAAGTAGACTACTGTCCTTGGAGTTACAAATCTGAGACTGAAGAGCCAGGAATTCTGGAGCATGCCTTTAATTCCAGCACCTGGGAGGCAAGGCAGGTGGATCTCTGTGAGTTCTAGGTCAGCCTGGTGTACATATTGAGTTCCAGGCCAAATGGGGCTGCAGTGAGACCCTGTCCCAAAAAGACAAAAAAATAATAATCTGAGATTGAAAAATAGAAAAATATCTGCCTCTGTAAGAATAACTAATTTTGTGCTTTATTCCCAGTTTTATTAGCTTAAAATTGTAAGGAAAACATATATCCAATAATGAAGAACTAGAGTCATTAAGAAGGACAACTGCAAATATTTTTTAAGGTTTCTTTCTTTCTTTCTTTCTTTCTTTCTTTCTTTTTTTTTTTTTTTTTTTCCTTCATGGAGCTTTTAGAGAAGATTGAATCTGACAACAGGAACTCACAGAGAACCACTTGCCTCTGCCTCCCAAGTGCTAGGATTAAAGGCATGCTTTCTTCTTTCTAACAACACATAGCTGAAGTGCTAACAATAAAGTCAATGACTCCCCTCATTCTAAACACCTGAACACCCAAATGATTTCAAATCTGTGCATGTCTTATGATGTCTAGTATCGCCACATCGGTAATATCCTGTATAGATTTTACGTATCAGTTATGGAAATCTAGAAATTGTCATAACATTTTAGACAAGAAGAAAGACAAGATAATGCAGAACAAAGAGAGACCATTGTGTTAATATGTCTTTAAAACTGTCACAACTCATTAAGAAAACAGAGGAAATAGCAAGCCTTGTGAGCAGATCACAGCAATAACGCATGTGCAGTAATGCTCCGCACCATGCCATTTAGGCCATCACGCAGTAAACACAATTCCTGGAAACTCAAATTTCATGGGCATTCATTTGTTTTGGAAAGGACTTCCACAAGAAACCACACTGCAAACAAAATACTAAGGTGTTTTATACGCACTTTCCATTTATTTTATTCACATGTGTTTAATGCTTCTGATGTAAAATTCTAATGAAGAATGTAAAAGCTTGAACAAGAGCAGTCTCTCAGCATTCTGGGACAGGAGGCTTAATTAACTATGCTCTGTACTTATATCCTCTGTCACCTGTTCCTCTTGTCACTAAAATACAGTGTTTTTAAAGTTGATGATTTGCTTTCACTCTCTGAGAGTCCATGATTATTTCTTTTGTTATTTTTTAAAGTTTTTTATTGGTTTGTTTCTGCAGTCTCATTATCAAGTCCATTCTGGCCATTCTTCTGCCTCAGCATCACAAATGTAGAAACTATAGACACATGTTATCACGTCTGACTTCCATGTTCTTGTATCTGATGCTGATACATTTTAATTCCTCTTTTTCTAAAAGTTTACATTTTTCTAATTTCTTATGAAATTTTTTTTTTTCGTCTTTTTGAGACAGGGTCTCCCTATAGCCCCCAGCTCTCCTGGAATTCACTATGTAGACCAGGTTGGCCTTGAACTCACAGAAATCCACCTTCCTCTGCCTCCTGAGTGCTGGGATTAAAGGCATGTGCCACCATGCCTGGCCTTATGAAAACTTTTAATAGCCAGATATTTTCAATTGGCCTAGCAATAATGACATTGAAGCATTGTTTTTATCCCACATGAAATGGATATTCTGAACTACAAGAACTAGTTATCCAACAGATTATAATTTTTTTAAAATTTGTTTTATGTGTATGAGTGTTTTGCCAGCATGTTTGTAAGTGAACCTACGTATGCAATGTTGTGGAGGCCAGAAGTGGGTGTCACCTTCCCCTGGAACCGCTCCCCTGGAACAGATGGTTGTTAGCTGCTGGGAACTGAACTCCAGTTCATTGCATGAACAGTAAGTGCTCTTCACTACTGAGCCATCTCTCTAGGCCCTGGATTATAAATTTTAAAACAAACAGGTAAGTATTGTTTTACGTTCATTTCATTAAGGAGTGTGTTACATAAGGTAAGAAACTCAATATCTACCATCAATCAATCTATAGTTTGTACAGAATTTTGTTCATTATGTAATTAGTTCATTTTTATATTATGAATAGTAAAATATATTCATTTGGTACATATAACAATGTACCCAAGATAAAAATAACTCTCTGTCAGAACTTTTATATGTCAGAATACCTGATATTACAGAGATGAATAAGACTGCCTATGCTTATTTTCAAGAAGGAAATTTAGCACAAATGTACAAAAATCTTTATGTATGTCATCTGAAACTATTAAGTTATTAATGACTGACAATGATTAGTGCACGAAATAAAATATTATTTTGTTTATTAGCTGACAGCTTAAATGTTTAGTTTCTATCTTTTACCCAAGCTTATTTACAATTTCTAAATATTGAATCAGAAGAATCTTATTATTTAAAATATTCATAAATAGAAAAACACAAAGTCCACCAATTTTTTAATCTCCCTGCAACTTGGTGTCTGCAGCTATCAAATGGCAATAGCTAGGATACCTGTAACTTAGGGAGTTGTTAAAACAAACTTACATACGTAGATGGGAGTTGCAAACGGCATATTGACAATGAGTTGTTAGATGTTATTAGTGCGGTACATTGCAAATTTTAATAAACCTTCAGCATCAGTGCTTGAAAATTTTAGCTGTCCAAAATACTTACTGGTATAGACAAGTTGAAAGCCTTCATCTGTCCCTTCTGAATCAGAATTAAATTCTAGCCAGAGCTGGTTTGAAGTACTGCTGAGTGTCAATCCTCTCATAGATGCACCCGTGAAAGCACCTAGCAGGTGTGTCGTTTTATCTTTTCCATCATAAATCTGAAAAATAATTAAAATATAAGTGCGCCAAAAAAGCATGTTCATAAGTTCATACTATATCCATAAGGAATAAGAATGTTCTGTGTTGTGTCTAAGTATGGTCAGTACATACAACTGAAGAACAATAAATAAATGAGTTCCACAAATGTCATGTCAAGAAACTATGAATCTACCTGGACGATTTTTAAGTTTCAAACTTGGTAGACGTTCAGAAACACTAAAATATTCTATATAAGACACAACATACTTCAGACACAGGATTTGGAGGAATAGAGCTGCAACTGACCTGAAACCACTTCTCCTGAAATCTGGCTCTCGCGGCTTTGGAGAGCCCTGTGAGGGTGCTAAAGGAAAACATCAATTGATGGTCTAACACCAGCTTCAAGACCAAATAACCACATCAATGGCCAGCACAGACTACGTCACTGGTGCAGTAGTGGCACTTTTATCTTAAGAGCAATCAAGAGCTACATAACTGGACTAAAAGCCCATTCAATGGGAGGAAACTCAAGGGTGGTAACTGTAAACATAACCAAATACACATGGCTGGAGTGGTCATAGATCTTAGAGAAAACCCCAAGACGGACACATCCCTAGACTAAATGGGATTTCTTCCTATGTGCAAAATATGTATCCTTATATTTACAGGAAATATCCCAGTCAGCACTCATCAAAGAAGCTCATTTTGCACCAATCAGAGACTATTATCAAATACCACAACTGGTCACACACAGACATTGTCTATGAATTGCCCAGGTCTAAGTGTCACACCTACAATAGAACCACTACGTGCAAGGCTCATGGAACACGAAACAGGGGTAAAGAAGACAACATTAATGAATCTCTCAGTTCTCATTAATGAAGCTCTCTCATTCAGTGGAGGGCCAGGAACACAAACGATCACAAATGGCCAAAGCATAGAGGTTAAGAGTGTGCTGAATTCTGGGTCTTGGACAGAGCTCCTTTATTAAACTTCACCCACCCAAGGCTCAGGGACCATAGTGAAAGAGGGGGCAGAAAGATTGTAAGAGCCAGGGAGGAGGTACAGGACCATCTTGAAACAGAGTCCTACAAGCTCCTGGGAATCTGCTTATATGATTCTATGGCAATGGTGTCAGTATATACAAGTCCCATGCAAACTCAGGCAGACAAAAACCCAGGAAAGAACTGGAAAAATGAAAAGGAGACCCCAATCTTATCTGAAGAAATATTGGCAACTAATTGCTGCTAGGTGAAAAAGATCTGATCTTCCTAAAACAAGGGACGACTTTAAATAGGCTGACTAGACCTCAGTAGATAGACTTACAGTGGGGGATGTCTGTGCACACTGACTTGACACAGTGGTCCTTAACAGGGATGACAGAGTACATGGGCTCCAATGAGGATGCTATGGGATGGGTAGAAAGATGATTAAGAATGTTTGGGATGTTCTGTATGAAATACACAAAAATTCAATAAAAACAAATTTAAAAAACACAAAGTTAGAGAAGAGGATGTAGCTCAAATGTAGAATATGTGTCTAGCATACACAAAGCCCTGGGTTCAGTCTCAAGAACCCAAAATATCAATGAGTCATATACTAATAAAATAAAAGCAACAAAATTTAGAATTATACTAATTAATTTTAATGCTAAATCAGCAATACAAAATTGAAAAAAACTGAACAAACTCATTATTCAGAAGCTTCTGAAATTATACCTTATTTCACTTTATTTTGCTTTTTCTATTACCAATGCTCATAGACTGTTTTTAGGTGGTACACGTGGGATACTTCACTACAAGTGTCTCATCTATATGATGCATTTTCTTTGTGCTATGTTGGGATAAAAATGATAATCTACTATAATTATTTGAAAGAGAAATGTCATTCAGAGGCTCAAGTATTTGAATGCTTTGTCTCTAGTTGGTGTCAGTGTTGATGGAATCTTTGGAAGTTGTAGATTTGCTGGAGGACGTGCATCACTGGGATAAGATTCGGAAGTTCATAACCATGTCCTGCTTCTGATTTGCTCACTCACTTTTTCTTTGCTAGTCAAGATGTGAACTCGAGGCTTCTAGCTCTGAGGTCATGTTTGCCATAGGCCTCCATGACTCCCTGCTGTGATAGACTCTTACTGCACTGGAACCGTAAACCCAAATAACTGTTTCATCTATGAAACAACCATGTGGAAAAGCTTATTATGATAATGATAAGCCCAGTGCTACATATCTTTAAATAAATTACAATATATTAAGCACAGAAATAATAGGAAAAGACAAAGCAGCCCAATCAAAGACAAATTGCTTTTAAATAAAGCATGAACGTAAAGATACATTTAAGAAAACTAACCAAACCAATTGTGTCTCTCATGCAGAAGTAATGATTAGATTATGTCAAATCAGAAAAAACTACACAAAAATTTTGAGACTATTATTTTGTTCTATTTTAAATAAATCTTTAATTGTGTTTTTTTATGTATTTTGGGAGAGTCTCCTTTTTAATAAAAACCAATTCTCTTTTTTATGTTGAATTTAAAATAATATCATAAAACATGTTGAGAGCCTCTTTATTGTCAGTGAAATTTTCTAGACTTTCATTTGTTCATAGTGTTCAGTTACTTCCAGTGTCCTCTGTAGAGTTGGGGATTAATACAAAGACCTAGTACTGGTTAGCATGCAGAGAATGAGAGATCTTTGGTTTGTTCTGTCATGATTTATTTAATCTCGTACGATCTTTTGTTTTTTAAATTGAATCTTTGCAAATTTCATATAATATATCTTGATTGTATTTAGACTTCCTCCCCTGTACCTCAGTTTAAGTCCCACACTGGATTTCATGCATTCTGTCATATGTGTTGAAACCTATTGAGCCAAGTTTGTGTTCCCATATGTCCCTTGATGTGCGATCATTCACTGGAGCCTGGTCAACCTATCTAGTACCATGCCCTTAAAGAAAACTACCTCTCCCTCTCCCAGAAGTCATCAGTTGCCAGAGGTTCCTCCTGTAAGGTTGGGGCTTCTTTTCCATTTCTCCACATTTGTTCTGGGTTTTGTCTGTTATGAGCCTGCATGGATCATGTGCGTGTTGTCACCACTGCTGTAAGTTCATATGGGCAAGTTCCCAGCTGTCTGGGAAACTCTGTTTACTTGTAGTCACCCACCACTCCTAGCTCTTAGAATCTTTCTTCCCTGTAGTCTTCAATATTCCCTGAGTCCTGGGTGGTAGAGATTTGATAGAGTTGTCCTACCCAGGCACAAAAACTCCAAGTCTTAGTCTCTTCACTTTGACCAGTTGTGGCTTTCTGGGTTAATTATTGTGTCTTGCATGAGGAATCTTCACTGGTGAGAGTTGAGGGATGCATTACTATTCTCTCTGCCCCCTGTTCCATTATGTTCCCTAAGCCTTAGGTGCAGAGGTTGTAAATGTGTCACTTAGGTCGGGGCAACTCACAGACATTTATTCTCAATGTTTGACCAGTTGTGGAATTCTGTAATACTCTCCAACTGTTGTCAAAAGAAGCTTTGTTGATGAGTGATGAGAGGTACACTTTTCTGTAAATATAAGGGTACATATAGAGACTATAATAAGAAAGTACATTGATTTAGCAACGAGACAAAAGTGGGGTTTTTTAATACAATGCAATTCTACTCAGGTGTAAAAAAAAATGAAATCATGAAATTTGTAGCTAAATGGATGGAATTAGAAACTGTTATATTAAGACTCAGAAAAAAGGGAAGTGTGGTCTCACCCATTTGTGGATCTTAGCTCAAATACTTAATTTCAAATAGATATAGGTATATATCTTGATATAGCTGCAGGAGCCAAGAAGATGGAACAGAACCATGGCAGTAAAGGATGAGAGAGAGAGAGAGAGAGAGAGAGAGAGAGAGAGAGAGAGAGGAGATTTTCAAGGGGGAAATGGGAAACATGGAAGTACTGGAGAAAGAGGGCTCTATGGGGGGGAAGAGAAGAGATATAAATAATGCTTAGGTGATATAAAAAACTAATGGGAAATGTATTAGTTCAAAAGCCTAAGGAAAAATACACACAATCGTGTGTGTGTGTGTGTGTGTGTGTGTGTGTGTGTGTAACTGAAAGCAGTATAAAATAAAACACAGTGCTGGGCAGGAGTGACCTCCTTTGAAGTTGTTGGTCAGGATAGTCCAAGAGACTCCCAAAATAACACAGGCTGTTGCCACAGCTTTGATTTCCTCCCAGAACCTATTGCTAAAGACAAGACATACTTAAGCTGAAACTTACCAGGAAGCTTCCTCCCTGAAGGCTAGCTCTCACTGCACCAGATGATACTACGCAAGCTGACAAGTGGGAAAATAATCAACGGTTCTGTGCAGCTTAAAGCCTAATAAACACAACAATTATTGGGACAGGAAACTATGTCTATCTCTGCAGTTGTGGCACTTTTTAAATTAATTTGTGTATTTCATACAGAAAATCCCAAACAATCTTAATTATCTTTATACCCTTATCCCCATTGGCATCCTCCCATAGCCTCCCTGCACCTCACCCTCACTGGAACCTATATACTCTGTTATCCCCATTCTTGCCCACTGTGTTGTCAGTGCCCCGAGGTGTTCCACAGTGCAAGTCTATCCTCTGAGTCCAGTCAACCTATCTAGAGTCCCTTGTTTTAGGAAGATCAGCTATTTTTCATCTAGCAGCTACCAGTTACCAACATTCCTTTAGATAAGATTGGGGTCTCATATTCATTATCCAAGTTCTATGCTGGTTTATTATCTGCCTGAGTTTGCATGGTACTTGTGTATGCTGACACCTATGCCATAGAATCATATGAGCAGGTTCCCAGGAGCTTGTAGGACTCTGTTTCCATATGGTCATGCACCTCCCCCTTGGCTCTTACAATCTTTCTGGCCCCTCTTCTGCGATGGTCCCTGAGCCTTATATGGATGAAGTTTAATACAGGGGTTCTGTCCAAGGACCATTATTTAGCAGACTCTTGATCTCTATACTTTGGCTATTTTGGCTTTTTGTGTTTCTGTCCCTCTGCTGCATGAGGGAGCTTCATTATTGAGAACTGATTCATTAGTGTCCTCTTCTTTATCCCTGTTCTTTGTTCAATGAGCCTTAAGTGTAGAGGTTGCATTGTAGATGTGTTCCATGAGCCTTAAGTATAGAGGTTGCATTGCAGATGTGTCCTTTAGGCCTGAGCAATTCATAGACACTGTCTGTATGTGACCAGTTGTAGTATGATAAGCTGAAGACGCAGAGGCAGGAGGATCTGGAGTTTGAGGCCAGCCTGGACTACATAGTTTTCTACTGCTGGCCTCCTAGAACTTGAAGGTAAGATCCTTCTGCTGAAGACAGAACATAAATCAGACACAGGATTTGGAGAAATAGAGCTGCAAATGACCTGGAAGTCACTTCCCCTAAAAGTAAGCTCTCATAGCTTTAGAGAATGCTATGAAAGTGCCAAGGGAAAGCTTTAGAGAATGCTATGAAAGTGCCAAGGGAAAACATCAACGGATGATCCAGCACTAGCTTCAAGACCAAACAACTACATTAATAGTCAGCATGGCATACGTCATTGGTGCACTAGTAGCACTTTTATCTTGGGGGCAATCAACAGCTATCTAATTCAACTAAAATCTCACTCAAAGGGAGGAATCTCAAATGTGGTACTGTAAAGTAACCTAATACACATGGCCAGAGTAGTCATAGATCTTAGAGAAACCCCCAAAACTCTCACATAGCTAGACTAGCAATTTTTTTTTACTATGTATCCTTATATCTACAGACAAATATCCCAGTCACCACTCACCAAAGAAGCTCATTTTACAGCAGTCAGAAACTAATACCTAGTACCATAACTGGTTACACACAGACAATGTATATGAGTAGTGGCACTTTTATCTTGAGGTTAATCAACAGCTGTCTAATTGGACTTAAGGTCAAGTCAGTGGGAGGGAACTTGTGCAATACTGCAAACATAGTTGAATACACATGGCTAGAGAGGTCATAGATTCTAGAGAAAACCCCCCCTTTTTTCACATAGCTTATAATTTTTATGCTATACCTCAAAAACACCTATACGATGATTAAGAAACTAAAAGTTGTATTTAGTACTCTTATTTTAAATGTAATCTAATTGTGTTTTAAAAATTGTAATTTGATTGCAGACTAATTAATATTGTAATTTAATTTTGCTACATTTAATAAATAGCTGTATGCAACAATCAGCTTTAAAATTTCAATTTAACAGCAGACCCCCAGAGTGTTACCTTCTAAATTTCATAGAAGGAATAGAATGAAATTTGAAAATCATATATCATAAAAAATATGACAATGGATAATTTTCTTATAGCTAACATAGTGTTCGGGGTTGGAGAGATGGCTCAGCAGTTAAAAGCGCTGTTTGTCCTTGCATAGGACCTCAGACTGGTTCCTAGCACCTAAATGGTGGCAACAACCTTCTGTAACTTCAGCTGTTGCGGATCTGATGTCCTCTTACGACCTTTGCAGGCATTGCACACTTAGGTGCATTTATTTATAAACACATAAAATAAAAATAAATAAAATGATGTTAATAATTGGAGCTGAGGATATAGTTCAGTGGGTAAAGTATTTTACAGCAAAGATGAGGACTTGAGTTTAGATTCCTCTGCCCACATGAAAAAAAACAAAACAAAACAAAAACCCTGCGTGGACAAACACTTCTGGATCCCCAGTCCTTGGGGAGGAGAAGATGGAAACAGGTATATCCTGATCAGTCTAGCCAGTGAAGTACAAGTTCAGTAAGAGACATAGCCTTTAAAACTGATGGCATATGAATGAATAAATGCATATACTCATATGTAGACATAAATATGAAGTTCATGAAGTAAGGTTTCCATATAGCTTTTTCAAACACCCAGTGTTAGTTATTCCTCTCCCTCTGCTGTCTTCTGCCCTACCCTGCCATCCCTCTTCCTGTTAAACCTGTTACCCTACAGAGTAGGGTTCTCTCCTCCCAGAAACGACACATTGACTTGTAAAAAGCCTAGTACCTGGGAACTTGTTCATAAGAACTTACAGCAATTGTGTCAGCAAGCACAAACACACGCAAACTCAAACCGGACAAAAACCCAGCATAGAAGTGGGGAAATAGCTAAGGACCCCCAACCTTAGCTGAGGAACCATTGACAGCTGATCACCCCTAGGTGAGGGAAAATTGGTCTTCTTTAAGGGTATGACCCTAGATAGGCTGACCAGGCTGCAGTGGATGTACTCACACTGAGGAATATCTGTGGACACAAACTTGACATAATAAGCCTTATTGTGTATGGCAGAATGCATGAAAAGCAGTGGAAGTGCTGTGGAAGATGCAGAGAGAGGAGAGGGTTTAAATATGATGAATATGTATTGTATGAAATAACACATAATTCAATAAAATTATATATTGAAGAAAAAAACACCCTGTCCCTCCTCTCTAGTATTTGCTAAGGGTGTCCCAGAGCCCCTCCTCCCCAACCATACAAGCTGTTGCCACTGCTCTTGGTTGCCCCCCAGAACTTGATGGAAGGATTTTCTTGTAGCAGATAGCATTGGTGTAAGTCATAAAACAGAGAGAAATCAAATTAGTATGAAACAGGAAACTTTCTCTCTAAGGGCCATCTTTCATAGCAGTGGAAGGTGATATGCAGTCTTCTAGGGTAAAAATGTCAACAGTCTTATCTAGAGGCGAATTCCATGAGATACAAAAATGGTGCCATAAGATATGGTGAAAGACGCAATATTGGCAAAAGTGTTATGGGGTCACCAGCTGCTTTCTGGTTGGATTTACATCCTGTTCCACAGGAGAAAACACATGTCTGGAACTATAAATCTGGCCAAGAACCCACGGTTGGATAAGTCACAGGCCCCAGGAATGAATCTACTATTAATATTTTGCTAAAAGGAAAAAATTAAATTGCTCTCTAAATTCCTATCTCTATATCCATTGATTGCTGCAGCTCTCAGACCTCATCAGAGACTTTTCTTTGTGCAGTGAAGGGCAGTTAATGTAGAATAAGTGTTTCTGGAGTGGTCAGCCACTAATGGGACATATATATCATACCTCCCTCACCCAATTATGAGGGACCACTGGAAAAGAAGTGGCAGAAAGATTGCTAGAGCCAGAAGACAGGGAGGATTAGACCAAAACAGGATCTTAAGGATATGACAGGACCACTGCCCTTATGAATTTATAGCAGCTGTGATTGTCTTTAAAAGATGAAAACAAGGAACTGGAGAGATGGCTGGGTGGTTAGGTTAAGAGTCCTGGCTGCTTTTCCTGAGGATCTGGGTAAAGTTCCTAGCACCCATATGACAGCTAACAACTCTCCTCAACTCCAGTTCAAGGGAATTCAGTGCCCTCTTCTGGCCTCCACTGGCATGGCTCAACATGAGGGCCGTTAATTACATGCAGACAGAACTTTCCTACATATAAAAAAAAAATGTTTAAAAGTTGTAAACAAGATGAAGCCAGTCAACATTCTAATTTGAAGGTGGTGGGGTGGAAGGTCTGAGGAACCCCCTTCCCTAGCTGAGGAGCTGTGACAAATGAAACTTTTCTGGGGAAGGAAGGCCAGTTCTATTTAAGAGTGTGGCCACTGGTAGGTCAACTGTACTCCAGTGGATGGTCCCACACCCACAAGCACATGGGCAGTCCAACTGGAATCATTGAACTATTAATAAAAAAAGTGGACATGAATTGGGAAACTGTGAGGGATGGCAGTAGATCTGGTAAGACTTAAAGAGAAGTAGGGGGTGAATAGGATCAAAATACACTGTACGCATAGTGAAATTTTCAAAAAATTATTAAAATATTATGTTTGTAAGAATAGTGATTTCAAAAAGATTAAGGAAGACATCAGCATCGACCTCTGGTTTCCATGCACATGTACATATGCACAGACATTTATACATGTAATACATGCACACATACATGTAAAATAGGAAGGAAGGAAGGAAGGAAGGAAGGAAGGAAGGAAGGAAGGAAGGAGAGGTAATTATTTGACGAAGACCTTGTCTCAAAAAGAGAAAAAAAAAGAAAGTAGAGTGCATACAATTAAAGTTGTTATCAGCTTGAAAGATTATTATGAATGCAAAATGTTTTATGTAAGTCCTGTAGAGCCATAAAGAAAGCACCTATAGAGAACACATAGAAGAAAGGAAGGAAGGAAGGAAGGAAGGAAGGAAGGAAGGAAAAATTGGGCCTTTCTTTTATTGGTAAACATGGTGCCATTAGTCCTGGCCTCATCTTTATATTCTTAAATATTCTTCATAATAATTCATTCAGTTTATGTTATGCATAAAAAATAAGATTTAAAGTGTCAAATACTAGTTGTGGTTAAAAAAAAGCCTCACAATTTATCTCTGTTACACACAGTTATATACACAGTTATCTAAACATAGTGCTTAGTGTTTATGTGAAAATAAAAACAAACACAGCAGCAACAATAGAAGAAACAGCATTTCTGATTGTTTTTCTGTTTTCCAATAATGAGTATTCACTGTTGACTGTTTAAAGCCTAGGTGCACTAAACACCTCATATAAGTGTTAATTGAAATAATTAAATTATACATATCCACACATTGCAAGTGCAAATATGGGAAGATGCTACCAATATTCTTGCTATAGTCTGTGACTATTGAGACCACAAAGCAGAATGCATTTCAGTCAGACCCACACCATCCTGGATAAAGTTCCCTTGATGGGCTAAGAAAAGAACAAACAAATTAGGTTCTGATTTGGCTTTCTAAGAAAGAACCTTCCATTTTAACCAGTTCAGTGTCATTGTGATAGAACCCCTTAACTCAGAAAATAGATTATATGTTTATCTGGCTTTCCACTTGGGGTCTAGGAAAGTGGCAAAACTTAAAATTCCCAGAAAATTGGTAGAAAAGAAATGGCCATAAATGGTTAGTGAGGCCACTGGGCATGAGTTAGTCATGTGGAACTCAGTGTCATATAAGAACTTAGTGTCATATATGGAATAGCCAAAAAGTATTTCTCATTAAGTTAAGATCTGAGCATGAAATAGTATCAAGTGCTGGTTAGTCAGAGTGGTTCAGGAGACTCCCAAAATAACACAGGTTATTGCCAGAACTCTTGGCTATCCCCCAGTGCTAGAAGATAAGATCCTACTACTTAACACAGGACATAATTCTGACACAGGGCTTGGAGCAATATTGCAGGAACTGAACTGGAATTCTCTCTGATGATTTGCTTTCATAGTTCTAGAGGATGCTATGTAAGTTTTAAGGTAGAAAATCATCCAATGGTCCAATTCCAATCCAACCCTACAGCCCAATAATCATAATGACCAGCACAGCAAACTACCTTTACTGGTACAGCAGTGAGGAGTAATCAAGAGCTATCTAATTGGACTTAAAGCCCTCTCAATGGGAATGAACTCATGGGTGGCACTGTAAACACAGCTAAATACACATGGTTGGAGAAGCCATAAATCCTAGAGAAAACACTATCTCTGTCATACCTCTGGACAAATAAAATTTTTTACCATGTACTAAATATGGATCCTTATATTTACAGACAAACATGCAGTACACCACTCATGAAAGAAGCTTCTTTCTGCAGCAGATGGAGGCTAGTGCAGAATACCACAACTGGTCAGAGACAGAGAATATACGTCTGAGAGATGCCCAGTCCTAGGTAACACGTCTACAGTGGAACCTCTACATCTAAGACTTATAAACACAGAGGAACAGGGAGTAGAGAGAAAATTAGTGAATCCCTCAAAAAAAAAATCTTTTTCAAAATCTACACAAACCTTATATTCACAGAATTTTTTTGCATTAGGAAATCTACCATTAAACGACATGATTATTAAAAGAAGGAAATGATCAGTAGTGTTAAAGATCACAGCTTAACAGGGAATCCTCTATTCCTGCCCATATTGGGAAATGTAACTTTTTGTCAGGATTTGTGAAATGGAAACGTTTTTAATTTCTTATCTTATTTATGAAAATCTTGAAGATTCAGGAGCTGGAGAGTTCAGTGTTAAAGAGCACTGGCTGCTCTTGCAGAGGACCCAGGTTCAATTGCTAGCACCCACATGGTGGCTAACAGCCATCTCTAACTCCAGTTACAAGGGATCTGAAACCTTCTTCTGACCTCTGAGGGCACTGCACGACACCAGTGCACTCACATGCAAGAAAAACAGTCATACATAAATAATAATAAAGAATCATTGACAAAATATTTAAAGAAAATCTTGAAAGTTCAAAAGAATATGCATCATTATTTTAAAATATTTTCAATATAACTTTACAGAAGTAATTATTTTTATTTTTATTCTG
>NW_008353031.1:506130-512620 GCF_000622305.1 Nannospalax galili
TTAGCAAATGATATCTATAGGGGAGGGTTAAAAAAGGGGGGAAAAAAAAAAAAAAAAAAAAAAAAAAAAAAACAAAAAAAAAAAAAAAAAGTTACTCGATAGATATAAAAATTAAAACAAGCCATTACTTATTACATGTTTTTGAAAGCTTAGGCTATCAAACATCGTACAAAAAGTCAAATATTACATTTCTTAATAAAACAATCTTTCATATTTTAATATTTTTCATTGTTTTCTTATTTAGGTGATATTGAAACAAAAATGTATCTATTGCAACACTAAAAGTTACAATATCATATGATAAATAAGCACTGAAAACAGAACAGTTTCAATGAAAAGAACAGTAAATGTGGGAATAAATGTGTAATATATATTTATGAATGGCTGAAACACTTTATGATTTATTGTATATACATATTTAATAAAATCATATTTACAATAATAAAACCAAATAACCAAAATGATCAAATACAACACATTGAGTTCACTTACCTTAAGAACATCTCCTTGTGCTAAATGAAATGTTCTGGCTGAAATATTGATTCCCTTTCCTGCTTGAACCTGAATGCTGTAAATGCATTCATGGTTGTTTTCATAGTTCAGTGGGTAATTTGGAGAAAGCAAAATTCCTTCGTTATTTGTTGCAGATGCACCACATTCAGCTGTAGGTAAAACAAAATATTGAAACACAGTTTAATAGAAGGAATTATGCTTTCAAGTAATTTCATATATGGAAATATAATTCATTGGATTTTTCCCAGGACCTAACAGAAAAGTAATATACAAGGCTTTTGAACTACAGATGGCTAACATGATCTTTAAATAACTTAAGAGAATGAGGGACTGCACCATAGAGAAGACATATATCTACATAGGGGATTATGTAATACCTTTGCTACTATTATACTCTTAGATGAAAAAGTAGTAAGGGGGAAAAGGATGCAAACATATTACAAATACCATTTAACTTTGTGAATTTCTGGGAAATACTTTAAAAGTTATATTTCAGTCCTTTAAAGTATAAAATGTCCTGATTTCTTTTCAAAATGTTTATTGTGATTTTTGTTATTTCTGCCTTTAAAGGTGTTTGAGCATTCTTTTGAACCAATAAATTCATAGCAAAAATACTGTCATTTTGAAAAATTATACAATATTTAGAACCCATCAAGAAAAAATTCCATATCTTTAAGTTACACCAATTTCTTAATTTAAAGCATTCTCAGTACAGAGTTTTGGGAATTTGCTGTCCCTGTATATTACCTTCTGTATGCTCTCTGTGCAAAATTTGAGGGCTATCTAATCACTTAAGGAGAACTTAAAAGTTCTCAAAACATGAAACTCAGATTCAAGTTAAATTAATTACAATTTGGAGAACTGTCAGTAATATTACAAAAACAAACAAATAGTCTTTGTATTTTGGAAAATATTTCAAGTAGTGTTGCCTTGGGTTTTAGCCTTTTCTAATTACTTTCTTCATTACCGTATCATGGGGTGGGTTTAAAATTTCAAGGTTTAACTATAAAAGAAAAAAAAAAATAAAAACAAAAAACCCCAGCAAGTCATTACGTTTCAAAAATAAGATTTTAAGATAATGATTTATGGGAACACTCATAGGATGAAGACAAAGAGATGAAAGATAATATAAGTTACTTTACTTTTTAAAAATGCTACAATATTAGCAACAAAAAAACACAAATGAAGAACTGAATATGATTTAGAAGCTGAGCATTATCAACAATGTGGGAAATAATAAAATGAATGGTGTGTGCTCTGTCAACCAGCTGCATGAATAGAGAAATCATAGCACTTAAGACTAAAAGAAAAAGAAAGATCACAGGCTCCCCATGTTAATTTTCATTACTTTTATTTCAATGATATTTAAATGTGTTCAAACAATGGTAGTTGTATATATGCTTTAGGTTGTATACAATCATACTATCAAAAGAAGCTTACAAATACAGGGACGAAATGACAGAATGAAACTTAAAATAGCAACATGGGTCTAATACGGCAGAAGGCTGGGCTTTCCTGATTAGATGGCCTTTGCATTGCACTGTGGGTGGGGCTGAAAGGGCAGAATTTAGGGGTTTTCACCTCTTTAATTTTACTGTCTGATGTAGGATTCTATTCTCCCTCTCATCCTTCCCTCTCTGTACTATTAAGAAACTTACATCTGTGGAGTGTTGCATTAGGCCATGCTTCCTTCACTTAGAAAAAAAAGAATTCAAAATTTAAATCTACCTCATCTCTTCTCCTTTCCTTATTAAAACTTTTGAATGCTTGTGGAGACCGGTAATGCTCACACCTGGAGCCTATAGATGTTTCACAGTGCATATATTGATAATTATTAGGTCATTTAGAATAAAACATCAGTATTTAAATTATTTTAGAGAGTCATAGAATTCTAAAATTATGTTCTTTGATGCAATTATTGATTTATACGGCAGTCTCAAGCTTTAAAATTTAAAGACATAGTCAAAATTTAGCCCTATTTTTCCTAGTTGTATGAATTTGGTAAGTTAGGTATTCATATGCCTTGATGTTTTTATTATTATAGTAGAAATAATAATACGTCCTTCAAGGGAAGCTTTGAACTTGTGTCTAGGTGTAAATTGGTGATATATATGTGTATATATATATGTGTATATATATATGTGTGTGTGTGTGTATATATAGTAAACATTTAGTGCCAAGTAGGCACACAAAAGCCTAGAAAATTAATCATTATGAATATTTTAAAGAAGTTTGCAATATTATCCTGTTCCCAAAGAGAAGAAATATTCCGTGGTGTAGAAGTACATTTATCTACTAAAAGCCAGAGAATTCTTCATAATCAGCATAAACATATGTGATAATAAAATTATTTTAGCAAGTTTCAGAAACTGAGATGCAACACCTAAAACAAACAAATAGATTGAAAGCCAAGTGAAATTATTTAACTATCCTTTCAAATATGTTAAATTATTATAATAAGTTCTCACATTTGGTAAGTAGGAATATCTTATACCCAAAACATTGCTGAGTTTATACAGTTTATTTTAAAATTACTTGGACTGTATATTCAAAATTCTGTTTTTTGTAGTTTTAATACTTCAAATTCATTTAACTTGTCAAAAATAATTTTATGTCTACTGTAAGAAAATTAGAATTAAAACCAGAATGGAAGAATTAAGAGAAATATTTGGAAATTATCAAGTTTTCCTATTTAATTGGGACTGCTTATATAAATAATGAAGCCCAGTACAAAAAAATAAAAATGCTTTACCCCCTTTTGTAAAAGTATCCAGAACGTCATGTGATTAATGAAATATTGAACCTAGAATGGAAGACTGTTAGAATGGAGCCCTGTCAACTGTATAATACAAACGTCATATCCAGGAAGTTAATTCTATGTTGATTTCTCATTACAGCTCTGCAAGATAAAACTTAATTTCCCCAATGTTATACACAAAGACACCAAAGTGAGGTTTCTTGCTAACATGAAAGTTTACCAGAGCTGGAATTTACAGCGTCATTTGTCATTGCCCATGGTAGGAAAGGACAAACATGCAATTTTTCTTTCAGCTCCAAATACAGTTTTAGTGTCACAGGACGCATTATAAAAATTATTCTTGAAACTCTTACATTAAATTGATACATAAGATATTCTTTATTTTGTAACTTTTACCTAACTATTCAAGGACAACCTATTAAACTAAAAATGATTACTATATGTGGGCTGAGTGTGTCCTGGAGTCAAAATGCTTCCAACCATAGGTATTTTATGAATGTATACTTATTACCCATACTTTCAAATGTTCAGAATAATTATATCAAATCCAGAGAAATTTTATGAACAAAAACTGAATATCCCACTCCACTGGTGGGTGCAGATAGGGAAGGGGGTCTAAATATGTTTAAGATGTATTGTATGAAATACACAAATGTGAAATAAAAAATATAGAAAAAAGAATCTCAGAGAACTATAAGAAGTGAATGCCTATTATAATAGTCTACTTGTATATAGGAAAATGCACACATTTGTTTTCTCATTAAGTGATTTTTTTAACTTTTTTTTTTAATAATAGTAAGAAGGAACTTAGTTTACCAAACCCAGATTTCATGATTTACCTGATAGTATGGAATGCATTACATAGAATCTCATCTTTTATTTAATCTTTGAATTTGAAGCATACTAAAAACCAGCTTCCAGTACTCAATGTAAAGCTAATATTTGTCAGGCACAAAGTCTTTTAAATTTTTTTTTGTTTATTATTTTTATTTTTATTTTACGTGTATGCATGTATTGCCTGCATGTAGGTAAGTGCACCAGTGTCGTGCAATGCCCACGGAGGTCAGAAGAGGCTGTTGGATCCCCTGGGACTGGAGTTATGGACAATTGTTAACTGCCATGTGGGTGCTGTGATTCGAACCCAGGTCTTCTGCAAGAACAACCAGTGCTCTTAACCGCGGAGCCATCTCTTCAGCACCAGGCACGAGCTCTTTTGAGGCACTCTGCCGCACAATTCTTGCTTCCCAACTGGATTTGATCGTTGTTTAAGCATATACTATATGAGAGTTGGGAAAGATGTTTTCCAAGTGGTCTCAGAAATCTTTCTGAGGCATTCAAACTTGGAAATAATATTTCAGTTATGAAGAGTTAGTGCAGAACGTGGCACAGGAGAAAAATATATTTGAAGCAGAGAGAACATTGATGGTAACAATACTGGAGAGTGGTTGCTGCGACTGAAAGACAGTTCAGCAGGTTTATCTGTTCAAGTTTGAGCTAGAGCTACATCTCAGGATGAGACTATCTTGTTATTTATCCACTGTGCTATGGAAAAAAGCAAACTGTGTGCATATATGTATGTGTGTATGTGTATGTTTGTCTATGTGTGTGTTGTGTGTGTATACCTGTGTGTATGTATGTATGTATGTATGTATGTATGTATGTATTTATGTATGTATGTATGTGTGTATGTATATGGGTAATGTATGTATATGACTGTATGTTTAATGGATATGTGTGTATGTGTATATGTGTGTGGGTGTTGGATAGCTTCAGATGGGCAGTGCCACCCTGGGCAGGTGATCCTGGGTTGTATAAGTAAGCAGGCTGAGCACAGGCAGGGGAGCAAGCTAGTAAGCAGCATTCCTCCATGTTCATGCCTCAGTTACTGCCACCAAGTTTCTGACCAGTTCTTTCCTTGGCTACCCTCAATGATAAGCTGTAAGCTATAAGATGAAATGAATTCTTTCCTCCTCAAAGTCTCTTTTGGTCAGTGTTTTATCACAACAATAAAAAGTAACTAATACAGTGTGTGTATATGTGGTTCCTTTTTCTTCCTTGGGTGTCTATGAATAGAGATATTCAGTAGGTGTAGGTTCCTTAAAGTTTTTGTGGTGGGGAACTATTTTTGATTTATGGCTTGCAAGTACTTTTCTTTATGGAAGAAACTATGAATAGAGGCAAAGAGTAAATGAGCTGCATTTATGAGATGATTTTTTTAAAATTTTGGGCTTAAAAACCATTGGTTAACCTGTAAAAGATTTTATGGAAGTAGGTAAAAATAATTCTCCCGAATTTAACAAAAATTTAGTTCCTATTTGCCTTATAGTTTAAAGTCTTGATATCTTGTATTATTAACTGATAAAGTCTAAGATTAATGGCATAGATAACTTACAAAATAATCAATGTTAAACTATTTATAAATGAGAATGTCTCTTCTCACTAACTTGAGGATTGTCATTTTTAATGTAAAGAAAATAATAAAAAATAGAAAATGGCATGGTTTAATAGGATGTTAGGGAAGCATTTTTGGAAATGGACTTCTATTACTCTTTATAATGGAGAAATATCATTGGCACAACCTCTAGTCTAAATATCTTATATGTTGATGCCCTTGTGAAAAATGAACACTAATTATATAAAATACCATATTTTAGCATGCAGACTTAGAAAAACATTTGATTTTCTGCATATGAAAATTACATGTTGATAAATACAGTTTAAGATGGATTTATGTAGAAGAGAGATATGTGCTGAAATCTGGTGGTACCAGTGACTGCTACAGTGATAACTTCACTGGGGCAGCAATACACTGAGAATTTCAATTTTTCTTGCTTACTAAAAAGCAGGCAAGCTCATGCATCATTAATCTCCATTACTGTGTAAGGAAACCTGGTAGCATCTATTTAGTACACACACATATATTTTAAGATAAACTGGCAAAAGGATTTTCAGGTATTTGGCAAGGAAAATAAAAAAATGTCTGCTATCAGTAAAATCTGTAGTTATTTTTTAAAATTTCTGCTGCAATCAAATATCTTCATTTGTGCTACTTTGATAGCACCACAGGTCATGTTAAAATTCTTTGTCCAAGCTAAAAATAAAGTTTACTTACATAATTCAAAAACAACTTGCAAATACAAACATGTACTAAGTCAAATAAGGTATAACATTAAGCAGAAATATATTTCCCACATGCTTAATTATTACCCGGAGGTAGTA
>NW_008353031.1:513686-523663 GCF_000622305.1 Nannospalax galili
CTTGCAAATACAAACATGTACTAAGTCAAATAAGGTATAACATTAAGCAGAAATATATTTCCCACATGCTTAATTATTACCCGGAGGTAGTAACAGTACTGTGTGATTTTAATCTTAGAGGAGCATATAAGTATTAAACAAAACTACCATTTTTCTTTTGCATGTGAATTTGTGTATATTTTAGTTGGCTTCTGTTCTCAAAAATCATTATATTCCTCAAATGATTTCTGTTGTGTTTTATTAAATTAGCAAAGAATTGGTTATAAAAGATAATCATGATTCTATGTATTTCTAAATAAACAAACTATGATAGTCTTTGACTGCAGGATGCACAATAATATCCCAGATGTTATTGTTTTAGGGAATCTAATGAACTGCAAAATACATTAATAAAATTGATATTTTTTAGAAATATTTCTAATATGCTCTTTTGTTCTTGTTTTGAGACAGGGTTTCCTTGTAACTCCAGCTGGTCTAGGATGCCCAATCTACACCAGACTGAACTTGATCTCACTGAGATCCTCATGCCTCTGTCTCCTGAGGGCTTGGATTAAAGGTTTCCACCACCTTGCCTGATTTAATATACTATCTTGATATGTCAGTATTAATGGCACATTTGGTCTTCAGATACTTTTACAAAAATTTTGAAAATTCATAAGCATTTTAATACTTGATTCATAGAATGAGACTGAATTTAAAGGGAAGAGATATGTAGTCATTTTATATGAGAATCTGTTATTTCTCCTTTTGATTGTCTAGTTTTTCCTCTTTTATTTTACAGGCAACAGTGGAATTTAACTTTCTTTTGCCACTACCTGCAAATTAAATGCATATTAATGCAATTTTGTGATTTTTATTTTGGCCTTTGTAACAAACCAAGAAGTTTTAAAGCCTACTTAGTCAAACTTTCCTTTAAAATTTTAAAATTTTTACCTGGGTGTGGTGGTATACACCTTTTATCCCAGCACTTGGGAGGCAAAGACAGGTGAATATTTGTCAGTTCAAGGCCAGCCTGGTCTACATAATGAGTTCCAGACCAGCGGGGGCTACAGGGAGACCCTGTCTCAAAAAGGACTCCCCCCAAAATTTTTTAAAACATTTTCCTTAAAGTTTCATTTCAATTAATAATGAGAACCATTACTACCATGTAGAGTTTTGTGAATTGCAGTCACAACTGAAAAACATGAGCTATAAAAAATTAAATCAAACACAGAGTTTTCTGTAAATATCATTATGGATTTTATCTGACATGGCAATTTCATCTTTTCTTCCAAAAAATTATGAATGTATACTGTGGTAAGTTTAGGTACTCGTCGTTAAATATTATTAATAGCAGTTATTACAAAGCCAGGCACTGTGGCTCACACCTGTAATCATAGCACACAGGAGGCTGAGGTAGGAGAATTGTTAGGAGTTTGAGACTAGTGAGATTAATCGTGCGAGTTCCTGTCTTAAAAGGCCAAATTAAGGGGCTGGAGAGATAGCTCAGTAGTTAAGAACACTGACTGTTCTTGCAGAAGACCTGGATTCAAAGCCCAGCACCCATGTGGCAGCTAACAACTGTCCATAACTCCAGTTCCAAGGCATCTGACACCGTCTTCTGTCCTCCACAGGCATTGCACGACACAGGTGCACTTACATACATGCAGGCAATACACACATACACAAAATAAAAATTAAAAATTTTTTTTAAAAAAGCCAAATTAAAATAAATCAACTTCAATAACTGGAGCCATATACGTAGGGCATATTAGACCTTAGAGGATAAGGCCCTTTCTTCATGAGATGTGCATTCTAAAAAAGACACACATATAAAGTGATACATGTATTAAAGTGCAGCCTGAAGGGTGACACAAGTTTCTTAATGGGCTGAGATGACAAATTTGAGGAATAGACATATTTTAGGACCAATGAGATGACTGAGTCAGTAAAGGTGCCTGTCATGAACATTGACAACCTGAGTTTGATCCCAGTTACCTACACAGTGGAAAGAAGATTGACTCCCACAAGTTCTCCTCTGACCTCCACATGCACACCACCCACAGGCATACACACATACATACACTCACAAAATGAACAAATGTAATTAAAAATTTCAATGTGAAATGATATATGTTATAAGACTATTGAGGAAGATCAGCACAGAGAATCCCCTGGTTATATGCTTTTGATATGAGTAAAAGAAAAAAAAATACAGTCACAAAGACAATCAAAATTTATAAGAGGAAATTCCCACAGTGGGAGACTTTGGGATGAATTTACAAAGGTATGAACCAGATCAGTATGGTTTAGAGAGCTGGTAGCTGACATGACACTCTAATATATTTTAACGTTTTTATCATGCTGGCAATGGCAACCTATGGAAGAAATTTTTTTTTCTCCTTTAAAAAAACTGAATCTTTTCAATTTTCATATAATATAATTTGATGGTATTTAGATCCCATCCCCTCTTTGCACCTCCATACAGAGTCGAATTTGCGTCCCTAAATGCCCTTCAGTGTGGTCCATCAGCTGGAGCCTGGTTAACCTACCAAAAGGCTCATGATTAAAAAAGACAGTCCCTGCCCCTCCCAGAAGCCACCTGTTGCCGCAGTTTCCTTACGTTTTGTTGGAGCTTCTTACCCCTTTCATGGAAGAGTTTTAAAATAGAAAACACATGATCAGCATTGAGAAATCTATTGTTACACTGTGGGGGGAAGGAATGGACTATAGTCTTTTTCTTGTGTAGTGAGTCAGTGAGCTGGAATTAAAAGTATATAGGAAGAGAAGATGTGAAAATAAAATTTTTAGAATTTGAAAACTATTTACTGGAGAAGCATGAAAGAAAAGGAGAGATAAAGTTTAAGAAGGAATCACTTTAAGTTTAATGTTGGTTAACTTGTTACTGTATGAGTCTATTGTATTTGTCTTGGGAAAAATGTGTCCAAAAGTTATGGATTTATTTAAAATTATGAGGTTGATATTTCAAGAAATAGACCAAGATATTTACTGGATGTTGTCTGAGAAGAAAAGAAAGGGAAAATGTTCTTGAAAATAAAGAAATATCTAATATTTTTTCATATTGCAGAATTCTACTAAACTTTCTAGACCACATGAAAGCCACTCAATTCGGAAAAGGTATGGATTAAAAAAGACAATAGTGGGGGAGAGAGACTAGTCGTTCTTAGAATAAAGATATGAGAGCAGAATTCATAGAAAGCATGAACAGCATTTATTTATTTTATTTGTAAATCTGATTACTATGGATGTGCTATGAAATACATAATTAAAGAGGTTAAAGTTTATCAATGACTAATAGCATTTTAAGTGTTTATTGTGGTCATGTTCATTTTGGATGTGCTTTGCATAAACTTTTCAGTGAATAATTTGTTTTTAAAGAAAACTTGAAGATGAGCTTGACTAAATAAGACACCCAAGTAGACAAACATCATAATCCTTAAGCATGTCTATTCCATAATTCCAGATATGTAACCTTCACATAGCTATGCAACCAAGAGACTTCACCTTCACCAGGAAGACAGACGCTAAAAGAATTGGTTTTCTACAAAGTAGGCAATATAAAAGAACCGAGATGAAAGGGTTAAGGAAGAATTGCCTCTATGGCTAAAGAGTGTTTTATTCACCGGACAATAGTTTAGTTGAACTTTGAAGAAATGGTAGAATTATGGTGGATCAAGAAGAAAGAGTGAATATTTAGAGGAGGAAGAAGACAATTCCATTTAAGAACATTTATTTTCCCGGTGTTGTAAGGGAAAGTCACAAGTAATTTTTATTTTCCTTACTCCAATGGGTATTTATGCAATATTCTGCATAATAAACTGAGCACCATAGAAACCTTTTCACTGCAATGAGTTGATCAAGTACAATGAAGTTTAAGCTTAAATTATAGATGAGATGTTCAGAATGTTTCTTATTTACAGATTAAAATGTGACACTCAGATTAAGCATAAATTTAATACGGTTGTGTAATGGGTTAGGTAAAGAAGAGACATAGAAAGAATTTTTTTTTACAATTATTTGTTTTTTCTTTAATGTGTGTCTATATGGGGCACACATGAACCACAGCTTGTGTCGGGTAGATCAAAAGACAACTTTGGAGAGAAGATTCTCTCCTTCTACGATGAAGGCTGCGGATATTGAACTCAGGTCAGCAGACTTGGGAGACAGCTCTTTCATTCACTAAGCTATCTTGACTGTTCTGAGATTTATTATTTATGCATTTTGCTCTTCTCTCCTTTATTATTTTAATGTAAGCACTGTCGTGTGTGTGTGTGTGTGTGTGTGTGTGTGTGTGTTGGTGTTGGTGTTGGCATTGTGATTGTTGTTAAAGTTGCTTTTGCTCTTGGGGAATGAATGAAGGGCCCGACACTGTCAGGAAAGCTCTGTACCACCGAGCAACCTCTCCAGTTCTTGCTAATGTATTTATTGAAAAAAATTTAAAAAGTAAATAAGTCCATTTATCAAATATAAAGTTGATTTCTATTATATTCAGACATTTCTAATAACTAATTAAATGATCCAAATATTGTAGCAAGCACATTTAAAAGAGAGACATTTATAGAATTTTAAATGTATACAAAGAATATTAACTAAGCTAATACATTTTTAACAGACAAATACTCCATGTAAGTAAAATAATTTGAGGTTATGGGAAAACTATAGTAATAAATTCAGTTAAATTTCACTGTATGCATATGATAGATAGATATTTTCAGCCAATGACTAGAATCAATTATTGTTGTTTATACTCCCCAAAGCCTATGTTACTTATGTTTTTTCAAATATATGTATTTGAACTGTATACACATATATACTTATATAAGTGTGTACATATACACAGACACCTAAATAATCATTTTAAGATTTACTTATTTTTCATTTAATGTGCATGATTGTTTGCCTGTTTGTGTTTATGAGTACTCTTTGTGTGCCTGATGCTTGCAAAGGCCAGAAGAGTGTTTCTTATATCTGAGAATTGGAGTTATAAGTAGTTGTGAGTCACCATGTAGATGTTGAGAACCAAACCTAAATCCTCTGAAAAAGTAGCACATTATGTAAACCACTGGGCAATCTCTCCAACTTCTAAGTAACTGTTTTTAAGGTGGAGGTACAGGGACAATGGGATAAATAAATTTAACTTAGTAAATATTCAAAAAGTCCAGACGTCTGTATCTGCTATAATTGCTACTAAGGTTTATTTCACATAAATATAATAAAAATTAAGCTTACAAATATTTTTTTCTTTCTTAATTGAACTTTTGTGCATTTCTACAAAGCATCTTAGTCATCTTTATACTCTCCCCTCATCTGAACCCCCATCCATAGCCCACCCTGCAGAATTTCATGTGTTCTGTCATATATGTTAGGACCTATTGAATCAAGTTAGTGTACCCAGACATCCCTCGATGCAAGTTCACCCACTGGTGTCTAGTCAGCCTATTTAGAGTCCTTCCCTTTAAGAAGATCAGCTTTGCCTCACCCAGCAGTAATCAGTTGCCAATAGTTCTTTGGCTAAGATTAGGGTCTGCTGCCCATATCCCTAGTTTTCTGCTGGATTTTTTGTCTACTTGAGATTGCATAGGTCTTGTACATGCTGACACCATTGCTGTAGGTTCATATGAATAAGGTTCCAGGAGCCTGTAAGACTGTTTCCATATGGTCATGCACCTCCTCCCCTGGCTCTTACAAACTTTCTGTTTCCTCTTCAATAATGATGCCTCGGTCCTGGGTGAGTGAAGTTTAATATGAGAGTACTGTCCAGGGACTACACTCTGCAGAATCTTATTCTCTGTGCTTTGGCCATATGCAACCTTTTATTACAAATAATTTTAACATAGTCTGCAATATAGTGCTTAGGTATAATCAGCTTAGTGGTTTAGAAGTAGTAGAGGAGCAAGTCTGTCTGTGATTCACACTTAAAGCAACACAGTGTCCAGGTACTTGAACCAGAGAGAAAAATAGGTGTTTCCCTTCTATAAACCCAAGAAGCATCTGTGTTTAGACAAGTATCCAAAAGTTACTACTTTTGTGGCAGTTTATAAGTCCAGTGGAAACAGTCCAACAAATCATTGCATCATAAAATCTAAACACTGACTCATTAACAGTGGCAAGAAGAACAGTTTCTTACATAAGTCTCCTCTACCATAAGATAGAAAGATAGGTACAAAAAATGTGGTCATTAACCCATACCTGGGGAGGCCATAAGCCCTATGGAAGTCCCTCCTATTAATATTTTACTAACAATATTCAACTGCTTTCTAAATATTTTACAGCCATAGATTAGCACAGCTCTCTTCCATCAACACAGAAGCTTCATCTTGCAGTAGATGGAAGTTAAGAGACTCACAACTGATCAAAGTGCTGAGAATAAGTAACTATGGAGTGCTCAGCACTCACTGGGCCATCTATATCACACAGCTACCCAGAGTAGCAGACTCAGAAAACGTGGGAGAGCAAGTGGAAAGATTTTAAGAACCAGAGGTTTGGGAATACTGCTGTGAAATAGTGTCTTCTGGACATGACAAGGCTGTGGCCTACTAGAACTCACAGCAGCTGTGGTACTTGCATAAGATCTAAACAATCAAGCCAGTAAATATTTCAGCAGGAATTGGGGAGGGGCTCCTGGGACACCACGGTATGCAAGGAGCTATTGATGGTGGCTGCTGAGGGAGGGAGAGTCTGTTTACTTCAAGGTTGTGATTACTAATAGGTTGCCCATGATCCAGTGCATGGGCCCAGACTCATGAGTGTACAACTAGTACTAATCATATTGAGTCTTTTATAATGAAAACAGTAAATAAATATGAAAAAGAGGACATGAATTTGGAGGGATGTAGAGAAAGGGACAAGAAGAGGAGGACGTGGAGACCGAGAGTGAATATAATAAAAATATTCCAGACACGTGTAGGAAATACTCAAAGGATACATATATTTTTCAAAGAAAAAAGAAAAAAAACTGAGCCTGTCTCAGCTCATTACTCTGTCAAGTGAAAAGAAGGCAGCTAGGGCCTGCCTGTCTCCACAACAATGTAAAATCTGATCAAGAATATAATTTCTCTCTTTTCATCCTGTGACTACTATGGTTGGTGGTCCTGTTCAGTGGCAAGAAGAAGCTAAAACCTGAAAAGTCATAAAGAGGCTATAAAACCTGCTAATTCCTAGACTGACTCTTTCAGAGACACCAGTCGTGAACTATACAAATGCCTTATTAATGGAACCCTAGATAACCCAGACATAAAACCAGTGGGAAAATGTAATAGTTACACTACTCTAAACACTTAATAGTCTTAGCAGATATATACAGAGTTTCCTATCTTTCAGGCATAGGATATACGTAGGACACAATGAGGATTTCCCAGAAAAAAAAACGATATATTAGGCTCCAAAAATGCCTTAGCAAATTTTGGGAGACTGCAATCATATAAGTTCTTTTCTGGTCATAGGTAGCAAAAATTCAGAAATCAATTACAGGAGGGAAGCTAGAAAATCTACAAACACATGAAAATTAAGCATGCTTGTAATAGGAGGACAAAGATGAAATCAAAATTATGTTTCAGAATCTGTTTTCAAATGGTAGAACAGAATTTCATTGTATATATAAAACACATTGTTATGTGTTCATCTGTTAATGTATGCTTATACTAATAGTCTTGGCAATGGTAAATACTGCTATAAAAACATGAACTGAAGTTTATCTCTACCACATACTAACTTCATTGCACTCACGTATGTACATAGGAGTGGGACAGCTGGATCATACACTGGTTCTGTTTTCAGGAACATCCTTACTGTTTCTCAGAATGGCTGCACTAGTTTGCATTCCCACCAGCTGTCTGTGGGTAATCCCCTGCTCCACATCTTCACCAACATTTATCTTTTTTTCCCATTTTGATAATAATTCATTTTGTGGATAACTGCAAAAATCTGTGATCATAATATTTCAGTGTCCATTCTCAGTGAGTGATATGATATTTGAACTATCCTTGATTAAGCTGTTTAAAAATGTCTTGTTGAACAAATTTTTTAAGCCTTTAGATAAGAGAAACAGAGAAAAGAGAGAGTTAGAGATCGATAGATGGACAGTGAGAATACCAAAGAAAACACATGGAAAAAAAAAGGATACTGCTTACATCTGAAGAGAGTTTAATTATGGACTGTTATAAACACATATTCGTCAATGAGTTGAAAAACCTGGAAGAAGTAAGTTCCTAGGTGTATATAATTCATCTGATTGAATCACAGTGAAGTAGAAAACAGAGGAATACGGGAAAGAACAGTTTACCAACACTGAAAGATTTCCAACAGAATGCTATGCAGTACTGGAGGTCTGCCTGATGAGTCCCATCACTTTTTAAAGAATTAACACTCTTTTTCAATCTATCCCAAAACACTAAAACCAGAATTCTTCCAAACTCATGTTATACAGCTATGATATAAAGACCAAAGTCGTAACTAAAGGAAAGAGACAGACAAATACCCTATGTGAGCATAGATGAAAGTAATCTCAAAAGGACTAGCAAACCAAATCCAACAGCACATAAATAAGTGATCACATAACACAATAAAGTGTGGCATATCTCAGAAAAGCAAAAGATAGTTTGATATGTTCGATTGCATAAATATAGAACATTACACTATTAGAGTGGAGGACAAAAACATGATCCTCCTAGGTGCAAAGATGGCATTCAATAAAATTCAACATGTTTTTATATTTAAACAACAATGGTAAACCTCTTTATAAATTCTGTGTAGAAGCAGCAGGAGTCCACACAATTAAAGTCAATGATAGACAATTAGTCAACAACATACAGAAAAGAACAGAGTTGAAAACATTTCCTCTAAGTTCTAGAACAAGATGAGGTTCACTTTCCTAACTGACTTCAACATAGTAATACAAGTCCTACCCAGTAAAATTGGGCAACGAGAAAGAAGTAAAGATCATCTAAATTGTAAAAGAGGAGGACAAGCTTATCCCAGTATGCAGAGTTTATAATAGAAAGATTTCTTTGAAAACTATTGAAACTTATAAGCAAACTCAGAAAAGTACAAGAAATATCAGTAGCATTTCTATAAACTAATAATGAATGAACTTAATAAACAGTAACTTTTCAATAGCTGTAATAAATTATTTAGAAATGAATTTAATCAAGATGGCGTAATAAGTTTGTAATAGAAACCATAAATCAGCAATGGAAGAAACTGAAGATTACCATCATGCAAATTGGTGGATTCCTATGTTCACTCATTAGAAGAATCAATATTACTAAAATTTCTACACTATTCGGAACAGTCTTTAGAGTTTATCAATATAGTGATGAGCTTGTACATAAAAATTGAAAACACTAAACATTTATGTGGAATGAGGAAGGAAAAATAATTCTGAACAAAAGAATAAGTCTGGAGACAACATAATGTCTAACTGAAAACATATAACATGACAACAGAATCAATACAGTGTGATACCAGCATATGCAAACAGATGGTTAAAAATTAATTTACAGCTTGGGGATGGTGGCACACGTCTTTCATCATAGCACTCAGGAGGCAGAAGCATGTGACCTTTGTGAGATGAGGCCAGTCTCTTCCACATAGTGAGTAACAGGTCAGCTGGGGCTACAGGAAGACTGTGTCTTAAAATAATAGTAAAAGAAACCAAAAAAGAAAGCAAAACAAAAAGAAAGACAAAACAACAACAAAAAACAGCCAAACAAACAAACAAAAACAACAAAAAATAATCTACAGAAAGATCACATTTGCATACTATGTATTCAACAAGGAATTAATATCTAGAATACACAAATAATTTAGCTCAACAGTAAACACATACACAGTGTCAATTAAAACTCATCAGTGTGCTGGCAATATATTTCATGCAGCAAGCCTGTCTCTCATGTGTGTGAGATTCTGGCTTTGGGGCCAAATGGAAGGAAGGGAGGAAGGAAGGAAGGAAGGAAGGAAGGAAGGAAGGAAGGAAGGAA
>NW_008353031.1:525481-530885 GCF_000622305.1 Nannospalax galili
ATAACCATCTAGATTCAATGATAACTTGTTATGTTGTGTACAAAGTGCCATAAAACATATGAACAAAGTTGCAGGGAGAACTATAAATAGGAAAAATTTTTATCTGTGGAGGCTGAGTAACATCCATAGAGAAAAAGAAACGTAATCTAATCTTAAAGCAACAATCTGCTATAACAATTCTAATATGCATTTCCTGATAAATATTTCATTTCATTACATAGTTTATGTTTATAAGAGGCATTAACAAGCAGGTATAATCTACATATAAACACTTAACTTTTATTTTATGAGACCCAAGGCCAACATGAATATGAATAACAAAACTATTCCTGGGTTGGGATGGCTTAGTGTTTGCCAAGCAAGTATAACGTATTAGAATGCATAAAATTCATATAAAGGTAGATACAATAGCTCATGTCTCTGATCCTAGTGATTCTGTGGTGAGATGAGAAGTGGAGACAGGGAAATCTCTGGAAGCTCATCAGTCAGCGAGCCTAGCATATATAACCGTGAATAAAAGACTCTGTCTCAAACTAAGTGGAAGATGAGTACTGACACTTACCTTGTTCTGTAACCTATGCACAAGCACACTACTTCAATGTGGACAATTAGACATACATGAGGACACACACACACACACACACACACACACACACACACCAAAAACACAAAAAAGAAGCTATTCTTTTCCCCAACCTTTAGCACAACAGGTTTTTCTCTAACAGTAGTTGAGGTTGAAGGTTCTTTGAGGATCCTATGTTGTATGTGTAATGTCTACTTTTTGAATTCCAATGAGGTGTGACTAAGGCATCAATAGCACTGAGGGAAATGATTACAGACTTAAGGAAACATGTCAAGAGATTATAAATTAAGAACCAGCTGGAGAATAGCAAGTAACCTTTCCTGGTTTCTCCATAGCAACACCATGGTTCTAAAGCAGATAGACTATGATTAGATGTAGGAGTAGTGTTCATTTGAAACAAAATATAAAAGAAAGGAAAAGCATATTGAAGTGGTGTGTGTATATTTTTAGATACTCAATTACAAACATTTTTTTAAGTTTGAGTTTTAATGGAAAGTTTATGGAGAAAAATAACTAAAAAGAATACGACCACTGTAAGCATAGTTTTAGTGTTCTTTCAACATATTGTCAAACAAAATTGTCTACATTTTCCTTATCCTTCATAAATGTTTGCTATGCTTTTTTTGCTTTCTCTGTTTTATTTTATCCCCAGTTATTATGAGGATAGAGGTTTGTGATTTCATTTTTTGATTGGATTCAGTGCTTAAATATCTTTGTAGAAAAAGTGCTTAGCAAATCAAAAATGAAATGGAGAAATTTGTTTCTTGTTAGGCTACATATGTTGAGTCTCACTTTATATTAATTTTAAAATTACAGATTTGAAATATCAATAATTGAAATAATTCTTCAACTGAAAAATTTAATCCATGTAAATATCTAGGTTAAAACAGTAATTGCAAAATTTCAGTGATGAGGTGCAATAAACTATAAAGAGTGGACATATGGTCCTTCCTCTTTGTATTGGCATATTAATGAAACATATCTGGCATCATTTGGCACACTGTTCTTTGTATGAGACATTCATTCATCTTATAAATACTTATAGTGTGTGTATTACAAATTAGGCACAGTTTGTGTGTTTGTGAGAGAGAAAGAGAGAGAGAGAGAGAGAAAGAGAGAGAGAGAGAGAGAGAGAGAATATATCTTTATACCAAATCTCTATCAAGGAAGCAAGGAGTTCACTTGCCAGATAGCCTAGCCAAATCTATGAGCTCTAGGTAAAGTGACAGACCATGTCCTTCCCTCAAACATAAGGTAGGAGGTGACAGAAGAAGATACCCAACATTCACCTCTGGCCTCTACAGTGTAAGTGCATGTTTACTAAACCCCCTCAACATGCGTGAATAAATATACCACACACAGTGAAGAGCACTTCTGCCCCCTTCACATAATCCCAGCATACACATTTAACTATTGTGTATTATTCCCTTACTCTCAATAAGTGATCATTTCTTCTGGGAAGCCTCCTGGATTTTAGAGCACTCATCACACTCTATTAAGATTGCCAACAAAGTTGATTTGTATCTTCCTTGTCCTGTGAGCTTTTTAAAGTCAAGGATCCTAAAATTACAATACCCCAAATGCCCAGCATAGTGTTTGCACCAAAAAAGAATGAATAATCATTAAATTTGTTTCAACAAAGTGATACTCTGGAGTATAACTCATTAATCAAGTAATATCCTATTTTTTGTTAAATTACATTCTGTATTGTTTACAAAGTTATTTTAGGTTATATTAGCTAAAAAGTTTAAGATATATAATTTATGAGGCCAATTAACACTTTTTACTTTAGGTGTCATGACTAGAAATGTTTCCCTATTTCTGATTATCACCACTACTAATGGATAAATTGGGTAAATTAATGAACTCAACAACTCTCATTTTTATATAGGAAATGTAAATAAAAATATAATATTAAGCCGGGCGTGGTGGTGCAATCTTTAATCCCAGCACTTGGGAGGCAGAGGCAGGCACATCTTCATGAGTTCGAGGCCAGCCTGGTCTACATAATGAGTTCTAGGACACCTGGGCTACAAGGAGACCCTGTCTCAAAAAGACAAAAATAATAATAATAATATTAAAGAGACTTAAAAGTAAATAACTAAAAATGAATTAACTATCCTATGTAGAAGCTATCATGTGTTCTGAATTGGAGCCCATGGCTGGCACTCCTATCAGGGTCCAGAACTTGTGTCTAGACAGATCACCTACTGTTATTATTCTGCTAAATGGACACAGTATTAAACTTACTTCAAGTAACTTAGTTTTCTGTCAATAGATAGATCAATGCATCTTTAGTCTTTCACCAGAGAAACTTGTTCTTACAGCCGATGCTGATTAACACAGAGGCCTATGACTGGTCAATAAGAGACTGAGGAGTGCTCAATCCTGAGTGGAACACCTTTATCACATTCTCTACTCCCAAGGCTCAGAGATAATTGTGGAAAGGGGCAGGGGTGGAAAGATTGTAAGACCTACAGGTGTTGAATTATTTGTTGTCTGGACACCACAGTGCAGGTATAAATATGATGCACGGTGCTTATGACAGCATGAGCAAGGCCTGTGCAAGCCCAAGCTGGTCAGAAACACAGCATGAATTGGAGAGGTGACCAGGAAGCCCCAGCCATAGCTGGTGATCTAATAGCATTTGAGAGATCTGATTCCTGGTCAGTTGACTGGATTCAAAGGGATAGACCCACACCCAAGAGCATTTAGGAAACACAGATTAGACTTCTTAAGCTTTTAAAAATGAAAATTAATAATAAAGGTTGTGAAGGTGGGGGCGCTATTAGGGTGGGAGTGGCTGTGGAGGGTGAGGGTTTGAATGAGATCAAAATGCATTGCATGAAATTATCAAAGAATCTATAAAAATATTTTTAAGAAGTTCTGAGATACTCAGATTTCAAGCCTGGTCCCAAATATCTCAGAGGCATAGGGGAAAATGGTTTACACTAAACTAAACATAATAATAAATGCATAACTTGATATAGATCATGGTTGCAAATAAAATTTCTCTAAATTGAAAAAAATTACAGAAAATAATTCTTTATAAATCTACAAATAAATTCTAATTTGAATTGTATTTTCCAAAGAACTGATACATAAAACCTCTATAGAGGAGGTGTTCAGTTAACTCTAAAATTGTTTGTTACTGTTTGTATAGTCATGTTTGGCCAGGGGCTTTGTGAAAGAAGACATTAAGAGTTTAATTATAGATAAAAGATATCTTTATATGTACAAAATCCTGTAGACACACTTTTACATGTAAATATCATTTCTATGTGCTAACCAAGTAAGTTATTTCTTCATGTGATGAATCTATACATACATTTTGGAATCAGATGGTCCTGGTTCCAAAATTGAGCTTTGTCATCTGCAATCTAGTTGACTTTGTAACTAAGTTAACCTATGTCTTATTAAATAAGACAAAGTCTTTAATGAAAATTAGAAATCATCAACATAGAATGTGGAAACTTGAAGGAAAAAATCATTGAAAAATCATCACAGAAAGAGCACTCATCACTGGAGTAATTTAGTGGTCATTCTGTATTTCTCTAATTGCAGCATCATGCTTTTGAAATATTGGCTAAAGGTACATATTTGTAAAAATAATGATGATGCAAACCATTAGCATAAACAAAGACAAAACATGTTACCAATTAACTTGTATTAAAATTATTCATGGAAACTTAGACTCGTGGAATTTAATGAATATAATCTCCTGAACCCATGACTGGTTAGTTACATCATAAATATGACCTCAATTGAATAGCTGAGCACAGAACTGATGAACTAAGCTTTGATTTTTAAAAATTCAATGACTTTCCAACCTATGTGGAAAAGTACTTCATAGCTTTAAGTCTGAAAGCACTTAATTAAAATTTATTTCCTATTAAAATGATACTACACATATATCCATGAATCTTTTATGTTACTATTTGGGAATTGAAAAATAAGAATTTGAACAATAAGGGTTATCAGAGCATAGGTATGAGAGAAAACCTCAAATCAGGCAATTCTACAAAACAGATACAAAGTTTACTAACAGTTTGGATATTTATAATTTAGCAAATAATTTTAGCATCTCATACATTTCAACTAATGGAAATAATTCTGTATGTTTTCAAATGGCCAGTGGCCTTCAAAAAATTAAATTGCTCAAGAGAAAAGCCATACTTTCTGAATAAGTTGCGCTAAAATTGGAAAGTAATAAAATCATCATTGCCCTGAGATCATGCAAAATTTAACATAGCATATTCTGTAATAAAACACATGAACTTTAACTGTTAGAGCCCATAGTGGATAGGATTAATTTAAGAGCTATGAACCATGACAGTATACCATTTGAAAAAAGTTGAACAAATACGGACTTTGTTCCCAAGAGTTAACCTACTGATAAAACCTTAACATATTTTTCAAAATGCCATTTTAAATGCCCACAGTCATAGTCATGAAATTACTGAACCAGCAAATTTTAATTGAGCATTTGTTGCTCTTTTCAAATTGTTAAGATAGCATAGTAATTGCTACCTAGAAGCAAGCAGGAAACTATTTTAACCAAAAGCAAGTTAGGGTCAAATGCAAGATTTTTCTACTTACTTTAGATATGATATATATTATGCTTATGGCATAAAATTCAACAAATAATGTAACTAATAATTGAAAATATACATAATAAATTGTCAGTAATACTGACTTTTAAAGATACAATTATGGCCTATATGTGATATATCATATAAAAAGGGGCTCTGGAATTCTGTGGGAGTTATAGACGTATATGTACAATCCATAGGGATAGTTGGGTTGTTACAACCAAAGCAC
>NW_008353031.1:530899-532442 GCF_000622305.1 Nannospalax galili
TGCTAGGATTCGAACCCAAATCTTCTGTGAGAACAACCAGTATTCTTCTGCTGAGACATCTCTCTAGCCCCTCTTTTATATAATTATACTTACACAAAAATGCTTATATTAACTAAATAGTTATTTTGTGTTCAGTTTCAGTCACTGGAACTGAGTAACGAAAATCCTATTCTCAGTTTAATTTTTAAAGCAGAAATGTCCATGGATAGTGGTTATGAAGCCTCTTTGTGATACCATTTACATGGTAATGCTTGGAAGTTTCATATTCATTACTAGAGACACAATACAATACAGTAACTGAAAATGATCCTGTAGTCATAATAATGTAGGACCCTGAGACCCTCTTCATTCACCTGCTACCCCCCAATCACTCCAGACCCCTACTGATTGCTCTTTTAGCTTCTGTAAAATGCTTGGCTGCTGCTTTAGACATGCCTAGATATGCCCTGGCATGCCCTGACCCCCACCTGCTATTCCCCCCCCTTCCAGGAAACTACAGATTAACCAAGCCTGGGCATGAAAACTGCCCTTTAAGGTAAAAATGGAGACTCCTGGCCCCACAGATAACAGTCAGCACATTCCAGAGCCCAGAGAATAGCACCTACCAAAAAGAAACTTCCAGGGCTGCATCTTATACATTCAATCAGTTTAAAATTATGTTCAGAGAATAACACCTACCAAAAAGAAACTTCCAGGGCTGCATCTTAAACATTCAATCAGTTTAAAATTATGTTGGCGCATGCGGGCTCCTTGAACCAACCAAAACACCTACCAAAAAGAAACTTCCAGGGCTGCATCTTAAACATTCAATCAGTTTAAAATTATGTTGGCGCATGCGGGCTCCTTGAACCAACCAAAATGTATCTTCGGTATTTCCCCCCCTCCTTTTTCTAAAACCTATAAAAGTCTCCACTCTCCCTTACTCTGGGCTCTCAGCACGGATCCGTTGAGTTGGTGAGGTCTGAGAGCCTGAGCTTAAGCCAGAATAAACCATAAACCTTTGCTTTTGCATTTTGGTGTGTTGGGTCCTCGGTGGTCTTTTTGGGGTCCAGTGGATGAGGTACAACAAAATCATCATGAGGTTTGAAGAGGTCCATTTTGATCTTGTATCCTGCAACCTGGTAAAGGACACTTCTTACTTATATGTATTTAAATCATTCATCCAGATCTTCTCCATACTAGATCATGCTGACTTCAAATGCATCTTCAGTTCTTCCTTCCCAATGTCTATGCCTTTTAGTTCTTTTTCTTTTGTTGTTGCATTTGCTAGGGTGTCCTCAGCAATGCTAAGGAGAAATAGTGGAACAAATGAATTCATTGCTAAGAAGTTTTGATGGCAACTATTAGTCAGACAAGATTAGCACATTCAGGGTATTCTGGCTGAAGATTCATACTGAGGAAGTTCCCCCTATTCCTGCTTTCAGTCAAAATTCCATCACAGTAACAAAATACCAACATAATATATAAAGAGGAAAAATTTACTTTGGATAATGGTTTCAGAGATTTCAATTCATGGTCACTTGACTCAGTGTCACTTGACCAC
>NW_008353031.1:535786-539214 GCF_000622305.1 Nannospalax galili
AGACCCTTCCTGCTAACCTGTCTATTGTTGACATTGAACTGCTTATTGGCTGATGGCACCTTTCCTGCAAGCAACATGAATCCCCATATGCCCCAAAACTTAACTTGGGTAATCACCAACCCCACCATGGGGACAGTCATCAACTCTACCTCCAAGACAGCCTCCCCCAACACTTGGTACCCCGACCTTTGGGTTGACCTCTGTGACATCTTTGAAGGAGAATGGGAGCCTCATGACCAGACCCCCTTTCCTCCCTTCAGCTGCCAAGACCCCGGCCCCAGATCATGCACACAAAGCCTCACCATCTACATTTGTCTAGGCCATGGACATAGCAAACAAGTTAAGAACAAATGTGGGGGACCTGGGGATTATTATTGCGCCGACTGGGACTTTGAGACCACCGGCACATACTGGTGGAAAGGGTCATCAACCGGGGATCTAGTAACCCTACAACGGGACCCCAGATCAACCACCCTGAGATGGGGAGGGGCCACTGCACACAAAGCCTCACCATCTACATTTGTCTAGGCCATGGACATAGCAAACAAGTTAAGAACAAATGTGGGGGACCTGGGGATTATTATTGCGCCGACTGGGACTTTGAGACCACCGGCACATACTGGTGGAAAGGGTCATCAACCGGGGATCTAGTAACCCTACAACGGGCCCCCAGATCAACCACACTGGGATGGGGAGGGGCCACTGGAGGAGGTATGGGGGGCCCTGTGCCCAACCACGGTGCAACCCACTCATAATTCAGTTAACTGAGAAAGGAAAACAGTCTATGGGGTGGGATGCAGGACATACATAGAGCCTACGGCTATATGCTGCAGGGAGAGACCCTGAGGCCCTCTTTACCATTCAACTCCTCCTCCGATTGGTCATCCATGTGCTGGGACCCAACTGAGTCCTAAATCCCACCCCCAGATGATTCTCATAAATATTCTCCGGCTAAACCCCCTCCTGGACCTCCCACCACCCAAACCTATACTCCTGTGCCAACAACTCAGGCTCTTGAGTCCTCAAGGTCAGATCCTATTCCTCCCCCTCCTGCCACTACCCCGACCTGGGAAATTCTTTTGCAGATGCTAAATTCATCTTATTGCTTCCTCAATGCAACCAACCCGAACGCTACCCCCTCTTGCTGGCTCTGCTATGATATTGCCCCCCCATATTATGAGGGAATTGCTGTACAAGGGACGTTCTCCCTCTTGGATTACACTGAATGCAGATGGCTATCAAATGTTTCTCTTACTCTATCTTAGGTAACTGGCATTGGGACCTGTGTTGGCCAGGTCCCACTGACCTATACTAGCCTCTGCAACACCATCCTCCCCCTTAATGTCACAGGGAGGGGGCAGTTCCTCCTGCCTCACAATGACACCTGGTGGGCTTGCACCACAGGACTAAAAGCCTGTGTAAATCGGGAAGTCCTGCAGAGAACATCTGGTTTCTGTGTTATTATCAGACTCCTGCCTAGAATCACCTACCAAACTCATGAAGATTTCTTAACCCTCTATACTAGTCTATAAAGCCTGAGAACTACCAGCCTCACTAGACTTAAAAGGGAGCCAATAACCGCAGTAACCTTAAGTCTCCTCATTGGGATAGGGATGGCTGCTGAGATAGGGACAGGAGCCACAGCCCTGGCAAGACAAGATCAGCATTATTCCCAGCTCAGAGCCAGCTTATATTCAGATCTCCCACGAGTTGAGGAGTCAATTACTCACCTACAAGACTCCCTGAGCTCGCTGGCAGACTTAAAAGGGAGCCAATAACCGCAGTAACCTTAAGTCTCCTCATTGGGATAGGGATGGCTGCTGAGATAGGGACAGGAGCCACAGCCCTGGCAAGACAAGATCAGCATTATTCCCAGCTCAGAGCCAGCTTATATTCAGATCTCCCACGAGTTGAGGAGTCAATTACTCACCTACAAGACTCCCTGAGCTCGCTGGCTGAGCTAGCCCTGCAAAATCGTAGGGGATTAGACCTCCTGTTCTTACAGCAGGGTTGTCTATGTGCCGCCCTAAGAGAAGAATGCTGTTTTTATAGGGACCACTCAGGATTAATAAAGGATAACATGGCCAAAATAAGAGAAGGGTTGGAACAGAGGAGACTAGAATGAGAGGCCAGACAGGGATGGTTTGAGTCCTGGTTCAACCAATCTCCCTGGTTGACAACCCTCATCTCCACCCTCTTAGGTCCCCTTATAGTCTTACTTTTAATACTCACCTTTGGGCCATGCATCCTCCATAGATTAGTACAGTTCATGAAGGACAGGTTAGGTACCATCCATCTTACGGTTCAGAGACAACAAATCTATATGCCCCTTAGCATGATTCCTCCCCCCCCCAGATACCTGTGACTGGCCAACCAGAACCCATATTGGGTTCCAAAGTTACAAGACAAGGGGGGAATGTAGGACCCTGAGACCCTCTTCATTCACCCGCTACCCCCCAATCCCTCCAGACCCCCACTAATTGCTCTTTTAGCTTCTTTAAAATGCTTGGCTGCTGCTTTAGACATGCCTAGACATGGCTTGGCATGCCCTGACCTCCACCTGCTATGATCCCCCCTTCCAGGAAACTATAGATTAAGGAAGCCCGTGCATGAAAACTGCCCTATAAGGTAAAAATGGAGACTCCTGGCCCCACAGATAACAGTCAGCACATTCCACAGCCCTGAGAATAGCACCTACCAAAAAGAAACTTTCAGGGCTGCATCTTATACATCCAGTCAGTTTCAAAATATGTTGGCGTGCACGGGCTCCTTGAACTAACCAAAATGTATCTTTGGTATCCCCCTCCTCTCTGTCTAAAACATCTATAAAAGGCTCCACTCTCCCTTACTCTGGGCTCTCAGCACGGATCCGTTGCGTTGGTGAGGTCTGAGAGCCCAAGCTTAAGCGTGAATAAACCATAAACCTTTGCTTTTGCATTTTAGTGTGTTGGGTCCTCTTGGTCTTTTGGGGGTCCAGTTGATGAGGTACAACAGTACCTAGATTCCCATCTGAATTATACCTCTATATCCTTGTTCAAGGAAGGGTAAGCTCTGTGCTCAACTGAAACTGAGGTAACAGAATGATAAAAGGCCTGGCTGTAACTTCTCATGACACTTCTTGTTTATTCTTTTTCCAGAGGGACATCTAGGACATTCGAGCAATAACTGATAGGATTTCAGACAGCCTCATATACACGAGTTACCTGGAGATATGCAAAGTAATCAAGAGATTTACTGCACAGTGGAACTCTTTTTCTATGTATTTATTTTTAGGGTTCCAAATAGCAGCTCTCCCCACTCCCCTACAGGGACCTACAAACTCTGCTGAGAAGCAGCCTGCCTTTCCTCTGACCTCCAAAGATAAGATAAGCAGAGTTCCTCTTATCTTAAGAGGAAAAAGAAAACACTTCCACACCCTAATCCTACCT
>NW_008353031.1:539449-540079 GCF_000622305.1 Nannospalax galili
TCCCGAGGGAAAAGTGCCCCGTGTGAAATAAATCTGTGTCCCGCTGAGAATTCCATCTGTGCCTCGGTGCCTCCTCCATCCGCACCAATCGCTTCCGCCCATTCTCTACCTATCAGATGGTGCCGAAACCCGGCTCTTACTTCAAGGGACCTTGCACGTAAAACTTTCGGACTCGCTTGTCGTTACTGGCCTCTGCAAACACCATTAATTCGGCATTAAGGTACACTTCCACCCTCTATCTCTCTCCCCTTCCCCATTCCTTTCAGCTCTCCCTCTCTCTCTCCCCTTTCCCCTTCGCTACTCTCCGCCAGTTCTCTTTTCATCTCCTTTCCAATCAAATTCGGTCAGTCCCGGACCTCACTCAAGGCCACTGGACAGCACTGGTTTCTGCGACCGTTGAACTGCCCGGCACAGTTACTGTGTCTGTCCACGCCCACCTGGGAGTCAGACCTGCCTCCCAGTCTCACTCAAATCCTTTTACCTACCTCAGCTCCCTTCCCTTCCTCGCTCCTGCCATCTTTTGCTTTCCCCTAACATCTCATCTTCTCTCTCTCTCTCTCTCTCTCTCTCTCTCTCTCTCTCTCTCTCTCTCTCTCTCTCTCTCTCTCTCTCTCTCTCTCTCTCCTCTCT
>NW_008353031.1:540297-541739 GCF_000622305.1 Nannospalax galili
TGATTGCAGGATGCTGCCTTGGGGTTTGGGAATTCAACTCAAATCAGCAATACAAAAAAATGGGTGCTTTTGTTTTGTTGCCTGATTCTTCTCGTTCTCGTTTTTACGTGACCTAAGCCAAACCTTTCTCTTCCTGCTTTCTCTCTCTCCCACTCTCCCTCTTTCTTTCTCTCCCTCTCTCTCTCTCTTTGTAAGCTTACTCCCACCTGCTCTGACTTCTGACTCCACCTCTGTCCCCTCATGGCAAAAGATCCTCTTGGTTCCCCCACCCACCAGCTGAGGTCTTTAACTCTTCTGATTTGGAAAACTTCTGCCAGCATAATGGCAAGCAGTCTGAACTACCCTACATCCATGCCTTTCTTGACCTCCATGCTAATCCCTCCCTCTGTGTCAAATGTTCTTCCCACCAGGTCCTCCTGGCTAAGGCAGTCTCACCAGATCCTGAAACTCCAGGGGCCTCTGCCACTCTCCCTCCTCCCTACCCCTCTGACTCTGCTTTCGATCCTTCCATAGCTGATAACCTGCCCCCTATCAGAACCCAGCCCCAAGACCCCCTTGCTCCGAACCTGAGGCACAACCAAGTCCTGCCCTCCTATCACTATACCCTCCCTTGCCTTCCAGTCCAGGGGCCAGCCCAACTCCCCTCCCTTCTCTGCCTCAAACTCCCTCTCTGCAATCTTCCCCCTCCCTTCCTCAGCATTCTGAGTCTGACACTCACTCAATTCCCCTTTAATCAAGGAAATCCAAAATCTTAAACACCTCATGACCAAATACTTCCTAGTCTCCCCGTCTGACTTCTACCTCAAATACCTCATTTACCCCTCCTGTATCTGCTTCTACTTCAACTCCAGACCCTGCTTCAGATGCCCCTGCCCCTACATCCTCTCATGGACAAGACACCCCTCCCATCTCTTTCACTTCAGCTTCCTCCCAGGACTCCCCTTCTCCTTCTCTTCTGCTTCCTCCCAACCCCTCTCCCATGTCAACCCATACCCATTCCCACACCCAGTCTCAGCCCCCTTCCCATGGCATTTTTCCCCTCAGGGAGATGGCAGGCATGGAAGGGACTGTCAAAGTCCATGTGCCTTTCTATCTTGGGAATCTTTCTCAACTAGAGCGTAAAATTGGTTCCTTTTCCACTATTCCTACTCACTTCATACAAGAGTTTAAATATATTATTCACAGCTATGATCTAACCTGGCATGATCTCTTTATGATTCTCCAGTCTACCCTCACCCCTGACGAGAAACATAGGGTCTGGACAGCCACACAGGAATATGCTAATGAGCTTCATTCTACTAACCAAGCTCACCCTATTGGCAGTGAGGCAGTTCCCCTTCAGGACCCTGGGTGGGATTACCAACCCCCACCAGGAGGTCAGACAGGACCTTCCCCAGGTAGAGCAGCCAGGGACCACATGATCACTTGCCTCCTGACAGGCC
>NW_008353031.1:543048-556317 GCF_000622305.1 Nannospalax galili
CTAATTTTAATCAGTTGTTACTTTCCTTCCCTTCACATGTATACCAATGCCTTTCAACCATTGAGGACCCTGTTCAGATGCATGGAGAGAAAACCTCTGCTGCCTAGTGGACCCCTAAACCAGCCTACCCCCCACGTCGACCCTGTCCAGCAAGAAGTAGCAAGATGACAACGGTGCCCCCTATCCTACAACAGAAAAGGCTGGAATGTTAGGGTTCCAAATAGCAGCTCCCCCCGCTCCCCAACAGGGACCTACAAACTCTGCTGAGAAGCAGCCTGCCTTTCCTCTGACCTCCAAAGATAAGATAAGCAGAGTTCCTCTTATCTTAAGAGGAAAAAGAAAACACTTCCACACCCTAATCCTACCTGCTTCCCCATCCCTGATTTCTCCCTCTGATAACCAAAGATTTTAGAAGCTGTTTTTCTCTTATGTTAAGAGAGAAAAAGTAAACACTTCCAGACCCTAATCCTACCTGCTTTTCCTGCTTCCCCCTCCCTGATTTCTCCCTCAAACATATCCCCCTTCCACACCCTAAAGCCCCCATATATAAAGTCCCAGCTCACAACCCGTGGGCTGACATCTTGGCCGGACATCTTTCCCTTCGCAGACATCTTTCCTTCCCTTCCCTTCCCTTCCCTTCCCTTCCCTTCCCTTCCCTGACATCTTTCCCTCCGCCGACATCTTTCCCTTCCCCGAGGGAAAGGTGCCCCCTGCGAAATAAATCTGTGTCCTGCTGAGAATTCCATCTGTGCCTTGGTGCCTCCTCCATCCGTGCTGCTCGCTCCTGCCCATTCTCTACCTATCATTTATCTTCTTTAAAATTTGAGCGTTTTTATCATACAAAAAATCTTAACTACAAAATAAAATCGATGATGTATAGTTGACTAAGGGATACAAGATTGTGTTCTATTGTACATAACATTTGATCTTCCATGTTCCAGCACAGAGGAAAAACCCTCAGCTTACATTTTGTTTCATTCCTATTTAGGCATAACATTAGCACTATGCTTTAATGGAAACTAGATCACTTTATTTTCTATAAATACAACATCACAACTGAAATATTTGTACCTCTGACCTAGGACATTACAAAAGTAAAGCAGGAAATAACATGAACAAATGTATAAATTTCGAATAAATGTTTTGCAATTTGTGGTAGATTATGTGTAAACATGTCTAGAAAAAAAAAAAAAACAACAACAACATGCAATACCAAAAAATATTCAGACTCATTAGTAAAGAACACGGTGGTTTAAAATCTGTAATTATCTCCCTGAATAAAGAGTTTTTCTTCTGTTCAAAGAACCTGCTCAACATTGATCCTAGAAGGTCAAAAACAGAAAAAATCAGATTATGTTACAAATAAATTCTGTGGAAAGGAACATGCAGGTCATCTGTCCTGCGGCCTTTTCTGAATCAAAACAGAATGCTCACCAGTCACTGCCCAATCAGTTTCATGGATGGCTAGTCTAAGTGCATATCAGGAATCCTTTTCTATTTGAAGCTTTTAGAAAATACATGATGCTCAATGCAGGAATTTCCCCTGCATAAGCCATTGATTCAGGGCATTTACCTCAGACAATGCAGCTGTAAAGAAAACTTTCTTTTCCTTCAAATTATATATTTTAGTCAGTGAATGGGTTTAGGGAGAACCACCCCTAGGTGTTCCTCTTTGAATTCATGCATTTCAATAGGTGCTGAAGAAACCTGAGATCTTTAAGGTTTCTGCTCTCACTCTTTTTCAGGTGCTGACCCACATAAAATGTGCCTGACAATTTGGAGTGGTCCTCAGGAAGGCTAGAATAGAGGAAGAAGAAAATAGACTGAACAACTCACAATATTAGAGGAGAGAGCCTAGGGAAGTGCTGAACTGGGGTGCTGAAGATTCTAACTAATCTGGCTACAGCTACCCTGGCATAGTGGGGTAGCTTGGATAAAATTGATACCCGTAAATCATAAAATGGAAGAATCCTCAAATTTAGGATTCAGCCAGATTATTTGTAAGATACTTTTGCTTGTGTTTTACACAACAGTAAGGGCTATTTTGCCTCTCAAGGCAGAGTTAAGCATAACAACACACAATTATGCATTGTTTTGTAAGGAAGACTTTGTCTTTGACTTGGACATTTTTTCTGAAAGAAGCTCAAAGAAGGTGAAAATTTGTTGGAATTTCATTTGTGGTAAAAATTCTGAGGTTAACTATTTAAAAATAAAGAGAAAGCAAAATATTTTTGTATTTTACAGTATGATTTCTCATACAATGTTTCTCTCACAATAATCTATCTCTCTTTCAATTACAAATTATGGAAGCCATTGTACTTAACAGCATAGGAATAAGTAATAATTCAGAAATTATATTCAGATCCTTAGTCTTGAACTTCCAGGCTCTCCATTATGCACTTTATTTATAAGAAGGAACATAAAGTGATTACATATCAATAGGTCAAGAAAGTATTTAGTACATGAATTAGGAAATATAGGGGAAAATAACTCACGACAAATTAAAGTTTGAAGACTAAGAAAACTGTTCTAGTCTAAAATGGAAGATGATCCCCTAGGTAAAAAAAAAATTTAAAAAAAGGTTAACAATCATTACAAAATCAAAATGAGTAATAAGATCCAGACTGTCAAAGAGTGGATTTTATCTATTTATTTACCAGTTTACCTATTTATTTAGTTAACTGCAGAGGGCTTCCAAATTGTAAGAGAATTATACAGAAGTCTTCCAATTCTTGTGGCTCTTAAGTTTTCTCAAGTTGAAAAATAACAACAGAATTTGAAATAGGAAGAAGGCTAGAAATATAATAAGACCTACATACAGCAGAAACTTGCATTTTAGAGAATGGAACCGTCAACAGCAGTACAGGACTTTCATCTTAAAATGGACAAGAGGTAGTTTATGCTGGAACCAAATATGAGTGTCGCTATGGAACTCACGTTCAGATTACCTTCAGTTCCAAGTTCCAACATGCTTAGCGTTTGATGGAGTATTATAGTAAGAGAATACAAAATCACAAATCAGGGAACTTTTCAAATATATAGGTGGGAACATTAGGTAGGTTGGGTAAAGCAAACTCTGGAAATTTCTGCTACAGGCCTCAGATGGTGCCTGATGACATGCTTAGCCTTCTGGTTGGAGCTAGTGGTGGGTCAATATGTTCTACAAGGTTTTACCTAAGTTAGACACAGAGGAGGGGAGGAAATGTCTATTAACAGACCGGAGCATAGCTTAGGATAAATCGTAATTAGGTTCTGGAGCTGCAACATTCCCAACTCTCTGCAATCATTGATATTCTAATTACTGAAACAGCCTTTCAGAAGTTTTAGTAGAAGATGGTCCTCTTTCCAAGAACTTTTCTTGACAGTTTTGTGTCTTTGCAAAAAAAAGAGACAACTTTCATTCAGAGTACTGATGGAAATCATGCCAATTAAGACATCAATGGGGCTTACTCTTCAGAAACCTTATCCATGACTCTTTCTCCAAGACCACATGGCTTATTTGAGTTCATAACTTTGCATTATTCATATTAAGGAAAACTTTAAGTTGTTTATCCATTAAGTAACAGAAAGCCTGATTTTTCATGGGCAGCTGGTCTCCTTCCTAAGTTTTGTTTCCTATTGGATCTGTTGGTAAAATAAGATTGTTTAAAATTCATAATTGCTTATAACTAAAGCAAATTCCTTGCTTCATTTTAGGCTCAGATTATGTATTACCAGATGAACCTCTTCTGTAGCAGTCATCCTCTAGCCCCTCAGTCCTTAGCAGGGTGTACCCATCTGGCTCATTGTTACCCTTTTAATATTCAGCATTCAGTTCCAAAAGCAACTAACCTAGCTTAGACCATCATGGGATGGAGCTAAGAGGATATGGGCTGGCAATGGAGAGCAAGCACCATAAAGATGGGGATTCGGGAAAGAATGAAGGCATTGGAAGTCAATTCTGGTTAAAGGCTTCCTCAGTACCACACAGAAAATGTTAATTGTGAACACTCTCATTATATCTACACATGTAACAAGATAGAGTCATGATTAAGCTAACATTTATAATCACTATTTTGGTACAGAGCACATTTTAGATAATTCTATACATTGAATGACTATGTTGGTCTGAATATTCTTTATTTCTCTTTAAAGTGATTTGTGAGCCCTGGGTTCAAACTGGAGGTTGTGACTTCTTATAACACCTTTAATGGAACCTTACATAACTTCCCTGGGTCTCAACTTAGAAAATTGCACATTAGGGATTACAATAGTGCTTATCTAGAATCAGTGTGGAAATTACATTCAGATAAAATCTTAGCAACATGCCTGGTGGGTTATTAAGTGTTCAATATCTGGCATCATTAACTGCATTGATTTTTCATGGGCAGCTGGTCTTTTTCCCATGCTCTGCTTCCTATTGGATCTATTGGCAAAACAAGATTGTTTATGATTCATAATTGCTGCTAACTAAACCAAATTTTCTCCCTCATTTTAGGCTCAGATTATGTATCATCAGATGAACCTCTCCTGTCGCAGTCCCTCACTCCTTAGTAGGACGTACCCATCTGGTTCTTTGTTACCCTTTCAAAATTCAGCATCCCCATTTCTTAATGTTCTTAGTATTTCTTAATTCATTGGTTCATCGTCATATCATTATATTTCTGACCTTTCTTTCTTTTTCTGAAAATATACTCTTCTTTACCAGTCAGCTACTAGTCCTGCTTCCTACTGCACTGCTACATAAGTGAGGAGCCTGTCATTCCTAGAGGAAACAGGTATTCCAGTTGGCAAATACATGACTAGAGAAGGCTGGAGGCAGGGTATAAACAGTTCCTCTGCCCAAGCCCAAAGGAAGGCTTATGATTTCAAGTCAAATAATCCATGTTTTCTTTGTTTTTAGTTCAATTTTTTATGTTTTTGAGAATTTCATAAATTAATACTGTTTATATCATTTCTACCCTCTTCTCCCACTACAACGTTCCTCCCACTCCCTTTCAATTTCCTGATCTCCTTTAATTTTTATTGTTAGTGTATACGTGTGTGTGTATGTGTGTGTGTGTGTGTGTGCAATCTACAGAATCAATTTAGTGCTGCTAATATGCAGATATGTTAAGGTCTGAGCAGAAGGTTAGATAACCTACCAGAGAACTCAACCCTGGAGAAAACTGATTCTCTCTCTCTCTCTCTCTCTCTCTCTCTCTGTCTGTCTCTCTCTCCCCAGAGGTACAACTTTATGAAATTTCCTCCATCCACATTGGCGTGTCAATTGATGTTGCCATTATATTGGTATTATTAGGCATCCACACTGCTGGGATATCATGCGAATAAGCCATATTTTCAGCAGGCTAGTTGTTCCGTGGAATTTCCCCAAACCCCTTATGCCCTTATCTAGAAATGTCCTTGGGATTTTGAAACACCTGTTCCAGGCCAAACTGCAGAGAACATGGGGCTTCAGTCCAATTTGGCAATGTCAACCAACCTTGAACCTATTTCCTTGTGATACAACACTTCCTTTTCTCTGCTTCCCCATAAGGGATCTTCACAAAATGCCCTTTGTTCTCCCAAGAGAGCTGAGTCTTCACCTCTACCTCTTGGTGCTATTGTACTAATAAACCTCTCACTGCCTGAAGGATGATTTGATTCCTTGATTCTTTCTACACTCATAAATCAATCTTTACGTGTGTGTGTGTGTGTGTGTGTGTGTGCATTTTACTGAATTTTTCTTTCAACAGCGTCTCTCTGTAGCCCCAGCTGGACTTGAATCTGCTGTGTAGAACAGTCTGGCAATTGTCTCTGCCTCCTGAGTGCTGGTGTTAAAGGTATGCACTACTACACCTGATAACTTTTTCATTTTTTAATTTATTTTTATTTTATGTGTATAAGTGTTTTGTTGCATGAATGTTAAGGCACCATGTGTAGTACAGTGCCAATTAAGACCAGAAGAGGTCATCGGATCCCCTCGATCTGTAACTAAGGATGGTTGCTTGCCACCATGTGGGTCCTGGGAACCAAATCCCGGTTCTCTACAAGAGCTGCCAATGCTCTTAACCACTGAGCCTGCTCTCCAGCTCTCATTTTATTGTATTTTAAAAATAGTTTTGTTGATTCTTTGAGAATTTCATACATATATTTTTATTATATTCATACTCCTTCCCTATCTCCATGCCACCTTAGAACTCTCCCCTCAAACTTCATGTCCACTATTATTGTGTTTATAAGGTCTAGTGACTCTGTGTCCTTCAATGTGGCCATACCCTAGAACCTATCAATTTACCAAATATCAGATCTTAAAGAAAACTGCTCTCCCTCTCCTAGCAGCTACCAAATCTTAAACCTATCACACAAAATGAAATCAAAGTAAACAAAATTGCCATTTTTCTCTTCCATTTTTCTCTTCTTTTTTTATTGATGTTCCATATGATGTCATACATGGAATATTTGAAGTCTCATAATAGAATTCAGTAAAGCAAACTAAAGCTAGGGAAACACAAATTCATCACCTATGTAAATGTAAGATGTGTGTTTGCTTGTATTATTCCTTTACTTCATATACTTTAATGGATTCTCATTACTTGTTCACACAGCTTACAAGCTCTCCACTACCCCATCAATCCTCCTTTCTTTGACTTTTGACTAATCCTTGTCTTGTTGCACCACACACCAGTGTATGTTTTCTACAAACTTTAGATATCTTAAAACAGTCCTTATAATTTGGTCATCTGCCAAACAGTGTATTTAATTTCATTAGTGCTCAAATAAGGACTCTGTAATGTACAAAATTCATGTGCAAGCACTATGTGATCTTTCTCACACAGAAGTTTGTGAGGCAATTGGTCTTATTGATACACTATAGATGAGAATGATGTTTTCTACATTACAGAGCTGTTGAGAAAACTGGATAGTTTTGTAAATGTAAATCTTTTAACAGTGCCTGACCTTGGCATCAAATTAGTAAATGCAAGAAATTTTTATTGTATTGGGGCTAGATAGATGGCTCACCATTTAAGAGCACTGGCTGTACTTGCAGAAGAGCCAGGTTCAATCCCAGCACATACATGGCAGCTAACAACCTTCAGTAACTCTAGGTCCAGGGAATCTGATGTCTTGTTCTGATCTCAGTAGGCACTGTACAACACAGGTACACTTATATATACTTATAGACATAAAATAAAAATAAATAAAAATTAAGAAAACCATTGTAACTTCGTTGTATACATGGGGAGATAAAAAGTTAATGTTTCACCCAAAACGCTACAAAGTTTGAGTCAAGACAAGAAGCTAGGATTCATTTCCTAGGCTAGACTACAAACTATATGAGATAGGAGAGGGTTCCTGTTTCTTACTAGATCAACTCTTATAAAACAAAATATGTATCTCAGCTTTCTAAGAGCATAGGTAAGTGTGTGATCTAAGGTAAGAAGTATCAGACTGGGTGCAGTGGTGCAGGCCTTTAATCTCAGCGCTCAAGAGGCCTAGGCAAGGGTATCTCTGTGAGATCGAGGCCAGCCTACCTTACATAGGGAATTCCAGGTCAGCTGGAGCTATAGGCAGATACTTTTTTAAGAAACATATAAGTAAAATTTTAAAAATGTATCATTGTAGAAAATGTGAATTGATTAAAAAGAAGCGTTCTATTTATAATTTTCATATCATGGTTTCATAATTAGAAATGTATTTCTGCTTAAAATATAATTAGGTATCCATCCTTGGTAAAAAGACTATTTTTCTCTTTGCCATCCAACTCTGCCACTCTCTGTTCAACTAATTGTTGAATTTATTTAATTTTTTGCTTGGTTTGTGGAATGAATAAATACCTCAAACCCATCATAATCTGTTATTAAGCAATTGCTAGTATCAAATTCACCTTTCATGTATGCTATCAGCTAATGCAGCATGTTGAACACAGTTGTCATTCAAACTAAATTAGAATCAGTCATGATGGCATAGACCTTTAATCCCAACACTTGGGAGGTGGAGGGAGGTGGATCTCTGTGAAATCTAAGCCAGCCTGTTTTATACAGCCAGTTTCCCATCATTTGGGCCGCAGGAAGACCCTGTCTCAGAAAACAAACTGAAAAAGAAAAACGAAAAAAACCAAGTTTGTTGGGAAAATAAATGTATAGTTCAAAAAGCTATTTTACAGTATACAAAGAAATATACCGGAGAATATATCGGAGAACTTAATGAGAAAGCTCTGTCCTACTAACATGAAAAATATTATCTTGGGAACTAAAAGAGCACATTCTTAAAAGTAAAAAGGAAAACAATACATATTCAAGTTCTAATTTTTCTATGTTAGCCTCTTGAACCAACCAAAGGATAACTTTTGGGGTCTTTTTGAGACAATGTCTCCCTGTAGCCCCAGCTGGCCTGGAACTTGATAAGTAGACCAGGCTTGCATAGATCTCACAGAGCTCTGCTTGCCTCTGCCTCCATAGAGATAGATTTAAAGCTGTGGGCCACCATCCCAACTCCAAAGGACAATTCTAACCCTAATTAAAACACATTACACTGTTCAGTGAAATTTAATTATTTGTTTTAATTGAAATTTCTGTGTACAATGTATGTAATCGAATAAAACTAAGTAGACCAGGCTTGCATAGATCTCACAGAGACCTGCTTGCCTCTGCCTCCATAGAGATAGATTTAAAGCTGTGGGCCACCATCCCAACTCCAAAGGACAATTCTAACCCTAATTAAAACACATTACACTGTTCAGTGAAATTTAATTATTTGTTTTAATTGAAATTTCTGTGTACAATGTATGTAATCGAATAAAAGTTTTCTTAAATCCCGTTCAAATGTGAGAATGAATTCATAATATGGACATAATTATTTTTAAAAAGTACATGAACATGGCTATGGAGATGGCTCAGTGGAAAAAATGATTGTTATACAGGCACGAAGACCTAGGCCTGGCAGCACTTGAGTCTGTAACAGGAGCACATCGAAGGGCGGAGACTCGTAGATTCCTAGTGCCAGCTAGTCTGGTGAAACAGCAAGCCCTGGTTTCAATGAGGGACTCTGCCTCAGAAATGAAGTAGGTATTTATCCCTGCATAGGATACCTATTTCAAACTTCAGGGTTCGTTGTGGAAGACGAGTCAGAACAATTGTTAAGAGGATCACCACAAGGAAAGAGTCTTCCAGACAGAAGGTTATCTATTCAAACGTCACCACAACAGTGGTGACAGCATGCACAAATCCCATGCAAGCTCAAATCTGACAAAATCCCAGCACAGACACGAGAAAGTGGGTAAGAAATTCCAACCCAACCTAAGGAACATTTGGCAATTGATGGCCCCTAAGAGGGGGAGAGACAGTGCCTGACAGGGATGTGACTTGGTGGGCCCAGTGGATGGACCCACACTGAGGGTCATTTGGGGACACAAATCAAACTCTATAGGCCACATTATATATTTAAAAAGAAACATTAAATTGGATGGGTTTTTTTTCAGGAGGTGCAGGAAGGGTAGGGAATCTAAGTCCCATCAAAGTATATTGTTTGAAAAGTACAAAAATGCAATTTTTAGAAAATTAAATATGAAAAAATGAGGTAGATAGTCTTTAAACCATCCTCTTTTTTTCTTCCTTATGAAGAAAATAAAATTAAATAATGTTACTGGAAACGTAGCATGTTATTAAAACGTCACACTATGTTTCTGTGTCATTATCACAAATTCCATAAAATGTGAAATAAAGAATATGGACTACCAGACTTAGAAGACGCAAACATCTATTCATTATGCAATGAATGACATGTGACATGGGTCACTTGACCTCTCTGAGCACTGTTTCCCTAACATGAAGAGTGCAAAACAGAAACTGCCTAACAGGATGATTATGATGAGATGTGCTCTTTTCTTTCTTTCGTTTTTAAAAATAAAATTTAAAATAAGTTTTTAAAATAAGTGTTTTATTGATTTTAGAATTTCATACAATGTACTTTGATTGCATTCTGATTCCCCTCTACAGCTCCTCCCCACTACCTCTCCCTCATCTCAAGTGCTCCATTATTACCTGTCCATTTCTGCTCTTTCTTTTCTTTTCTGTCCTTTCTCTCTCTCACTCTTTATTGTTTTTTACATGACTTTCCATTCCATTCTCTGGCTCCCACATGTTCCTGAGTATGGATCCATGTCGGGGAATCTAATCAACCTACCAGAAATCATGCCAATAAGGAAAACTGACTCTACCTCTCTCAGCATCCACCAAATGTCAGTGGATTAGACAGGCCATCTTATGCAAATAATACATTCATTGGCATGGTGCTGTGTACATGGGAAACAATCAACAATGATATTTTACTTTTTTCTGTCTTATAATTTCTGGCAAGTTACTAAAACCTGAAAATACTTTAGACACATGATTTCCGTAAGTGTGGTTCTGCTAGAAAAAAACTTCAAACTCCTGATGCTCTTTATCTGAGCAATTTACATGCCCTTTTAATTTCTGGTTGGTTTTTTTTTTTTTTCAGTATTCCTTTGTAAATTTGTTTGGTTTTACTTTTATGAGAAAGTCATTATGAGATCAAGTAGTACAATAGGAGTGAAGGAGGGTGTCTTAAGGGAGGGAATTAGAAAAGAAAAAGCAAACAAAGGATGATAAAACCAATGACAGTATCCTTAGAAACATACAGAAAAACAACCTGCTAAACAAACTTGTAGTGATATGCTAAGGGATTCTCCAAGGTCACTTGGAAATTTGGATTACAAAGACTCTATAATTATGTTTTTAATTAGAGGATCTTCATGTTTTATTTTCTTCCTATGCGCTTGAAAACAGTAGGTAGTATTTTTAATGTTCAGGGTTGACTGTTAAATGATTTTTTTTCTTGGGTGTAACGGCTGGGGTTGGAACTGGGTGGAAAGGGAAAGCAGGAGAGAGAAGATTATGGATTTTTATAGTTTACTGAATAATTTTAATTTTCCCACATTTAAAAGGAAAAAATAGACACCTGTATGAGATACTTACTGAACATGTTACAGGAATAAATGAAATGAGATTATGTCATTATTCTGACCAGATGACAATCAATAAGAGGTGTTGCTACAAATTTTCCAAGCAAAAATCAATAGAATCTAATTTTATTTTTACGGATGGAGGCAGTAATACGAAGGCCCAGTACAGTGTTACACAGTGGTTTTAAAATATTTTATTTACTTATTATATTTATTTAATATGTATATGTGTACTGCCTGCATGAGTGTAAGTGAACCTGTGTCATGCAACACCAGTGGAGGTCAGAAGAGGGCCTTGGATCCCTTTAACTGTGGCTATGAATGGTTTTTAGCCACCATGTGGGTGTTGGGAAATGAGCCCAGGTCCTCTGTAAGAGCAGCCATTGCTCTTAACCACTGAACCATCTCTCCAGCCCTGCACAGTGTTTTTGACCAGGTAAATTAAATCAAACTATTTCAAATGCTATGATTAAGAATATGGGAAATTACTTTATATTAAGAGAAAAGCAATGAGAATGAGAGAAACCCACAAGTTTCTACATCTAAAACAGATGAAAAAGGAACATCTATTTAAGAAATGATTGAAAATACTAAAATTAAAATGTAATTTTATATGCTAGGTAAAGGCTACTATTTTGAACCTGAAGAACTCTGTATACAACAAAACAAAAATTAAATAAATACAAATTTGAAAATTCTAGAGACATGTGTGGGATAGAAATGATCCATTGGCATTGCAAACACAGTGTTTGTAGACTAATTAAAGCACAAGAAAAAAAATGTCCCCTACATATTGAGCTTATCAGTACTTGAGCTTGTATTCAAAAACAGTCATGACTACAACACAAGGATACAGAAAAGCTGCTTGTGGCCAGACATTTAGTTTTGATGAGGTAAATAATTCTCTGAGTCCTCCTATCTTTGCCTGATGTTCAAACTGAATTTTATAAACAATTTCCAAGGACCCTAAGTTCATTATTTCCTATGTTTTCTCATTAATTTGCTTTGTAATTTTTTATGATTATGACAGCTATTTTTTACATACTGTCGTGTACCTGAAGTTATATGCATCCCCTGGACTACAACTTCATAATGCTTATTTTATGACACTATATTATTTCTATTGCAATGGTCTGTGTGTATTACACAGAGGAGATTTTCACCAGCTGTGTTATTCTGCATGGAGGATCTGGGTAGGAAGGAGTAGACATTAGCTCAAGAGCAAGAAAATGACTAAACACACACACACACACACACACACACAATTAACCCCCCCCCAAAAAAAACAAAAAGAAACAAAAAAAAAATCAAGGATCAAAAGTAAGTTTATTAGATTTCATACCTTTGATTAGGGACTAAATGCATTTACTAGGCAGAATGTCATAGCCATCTGCTCGAACTCATCTTAACCTGCTAGCACTGCTGATGTGGTGATGACTATCTATTTAGAACAATGCACTGTTACTAATTGATATCTCTAGAGTTTCAATGTTCCTTTCTTTTTTTTTCAAAACTCTAAGTCCATTTGAACATTATCTTAGCCAAGTGCATTAAAAGACAGCAAACAATAAGATCATTCATTGGACATCAGCCTCCACACTGTTGCATACATATTTGCTGTCATTATTTTTAGTTCTATAAGGCTAAATAGGAAACACATCACAATATTTACACATACACAAAACAAATGGATGCACATACTTTATAAAAACCTGAAATTAGAAGTAATTCTAAAATCAATTTACTCAAAGTGACAATGACCTTTCTTCCCAGTTTCAAAAGGATTTCAGATACTCTCAGTCTATTGCAACTTCAATTAAATTCTCCCCTCACCTGAGACATGAAAATCTAATTCAGTTACAAGTAGCAGTAATATTTAATTATCTCCTCCAGTTATCTATGCTGCCAAATGACAGTATTTCCTGAGAGTCACAGGTGTCAGTATTGGGAGCAACAATCAGAATCAGGATAAAAAGAATGATCAGACCCTTACTGACCTACATTTTCTCCCTTTTCTTTTATTTTTAATTAGATGTGTGGTGTGTGATTGCACTTGAGCATGTGCACATATGAGTGCAGGTGCCCAAGGAGTCCAGAAGAGGATGTGGTTCTCTAGAGCTAGAGTTATAGGCAGGTGTGATCTGCCAGTTGTAAGTGCTAGGAACTGAACTCAGGTCCTGTGCAAGATCAGGACATGTTCTTAGTCGCTGGGCCATCTCTCTTGATCCATTTTTATTTTTTATGATGTGTATTTATATACATTTTTACTCTCAATCGAAACTACTTTGAATAAAAAATTAATATATTCTCCTGGGGAAGTCTACTCT
>NW_008353031.1:557033-567074 GCF_000622305.1 Nannospalax galili
TGAAACTACTTTGAATAAAAAATTAATATATTCTCCTGGGGAAGTCTACTCTCAGAGTAGCTCTTCCTATTTCATAAGAGCATAGGCAGCATTTAGAAGGCAGACTCCAAATATTAGTTTTTATTACCACTTTAGGTTAAAAAAATCTAGGTCTTATGATAGTTCTATTTTTTTTAGGAACCTTCAAAGTTTTTTCCATAATGGCTGTATTAATCTGCAATTCCAGCAGCCTGAATAAGAGTTCTTCTTTCTCTACATCCTGATATTTGTGGTCAGATTTCTTGTTAATATTAACTCAGACTGGGGTGAGGTATTATAACACACTAGATTTAACTTGCACCTCCCTGATAATTAGCATGTCGAACATCCTATGACTATATGACCCAATGGTCTAACTCTTAGGCATGTACCCAAAGAACTTTATGCCTTACCATAGAGATGTTTGCACTCCTTGATTGTTGGTGCTCTATCCATTGTAGCAAGAAAGTGGAACCAACCTAGCTGTCCATCAGCAGATGACTGTGTAAGGAAAATCTGGCCCATATATAAAGTGGAACATTATTCCACTCTAAAGAAAAATGAAATCACAAAATCTTGCAGGAAAATGGAGGAACCTAGAATGCATAATGTTAAGTGAAGTCACATAATGTGAGAAAGAAAAAGCACCCGCATGTTTTCTTTTACATGTGGATCCTAGCCTATAAATATATACATATAAACAAATGCACGAGTAGCAAACTATAACATTTAGAAAGGAGAACAAGAAATGACAACTTAAAAAGGCATCTGATGAGTTCACATATATATATATATAGCTTTTCTAAGTTCTTTGAATCCTCTTTTACAATATAACACATTTTAAATGCAAAATAGGGCCTTAAGTGGGCAGTGTCCAAATGTGAATCCATGAGAGATGTTACCTTACTGATAAGCCTGAATTTTAAATTGTTTTTTATTCTTTGGATATTTCTTTACCCTGTAGCTTTTTTTTTTTAAGCCCTAATAAACTGTAATTAAAAAAGAAAACAAATGACACAACTTAAAAGTGCGTAAAGGATCTGAGTTGACTTTTCTCTAAAGAAATATCTAAAATAAACACATAAAAGAGACACTCCACATCGCTAGTCTTCAGGGAAATGTAAATCAAAATCACAATAAAACACTACTTCACACCCAGTGGGATAACTACAACAATAAAAAATATTCAAGCAAGCAATGAGGAGGAAGCTGAGAAGACCTCTTAAGTTGCATGTAGAGTGTTAAATAGTTCTGCTTTGGAAAACATTCTAGTGTTTCCACCAGAAAAGTCAAGAATAGGGCTTACTGCGTGACATAGTAATCCTACTTTAACCATACGCTCAGTAGAAATGAAAACTTGTGTGTCTAACACGAATGTTCAATCACATTATCTCAAAGTTTAAAAAATCCAATTGTCTACCAACTAGTTAACGAATGTAAATAAGATGCAGTATTTTCATGCAATGAGGAGTTATTCAGCAATGACACATAACTAATAAATGAGAGCATCATAAAAATATTGTGCTGATAAGTACTAGGAGCCAGTAAAATTCTAATTAAGTAAAAAGTATCATAGGCTGAAACAATTAATTTGTGTGATGACAAGGGGAATTAACATGACATATTGCAGACCAATATTACAACATTCCCTGCTCTTTGTTTTTGTTTTGTTTTGTTTTATTTTGTTTTGTTTTCCTTGTTCTTTTGAGACACTGTCTCCCTATAGTCCCAGGAGGTCTGGAATGTACTATGTAGGCCAGGCTGTCCTCAATCTCACAGAGATCCACACCTGACTCTGTCTCCAGAGTGCTGGGATTAAAGGCTACCACACCCCATTCTCATTTCTTTTTGAAACAAAATTAAGAATTTCACTCTTGCTCCTTTTTTTTTTCTTTTGTTTCGATTTTGTTTTTAGCCAATTTGTTCAGGATTCTTTGATTAAACAGCTGAGGAAAAAGTATGATCAGGGTATTTTTGAACTTGAGCATATTTCCACACCATAATGCAGTCCCCAGTGATTATACAAAGAGATACTACATCTGCTACTTGTGTGATTGTTTGTGGTTGTGAGACTCCCACTACACAACTGTTTCTGGGGTGGAGCCTTGAAGCCTGCATTCCTGTATATATTTTAGTCTTCACCTCACTTTTGTAACTCAAGCCTCTGTAAAACTGTCTGTGCCCTGTATGAATTCCCTAATTCTATCTTATCTTTGTCTAACCTTCCAATTAACAAATGTTTTACTTTTTTTAACTTGAAAAGAGATGTATAATCAGAGCCTGAGGACATATATGGAGAATGAGATATTTTTGGAGTCTGCTATTTTAAGTTCTCATCAAATTAAAAACAAAAATTGTCCACGGAAATTTGAGGCCCCAAGAACAGAGGAACATTTCAATGAAGAGCTCCCTGTGGGTAATCACCATGCAGATATGTCAGAGCCAACTCTAATTAGCTGGGTTTATGATGGTGAATTAAGTTCATACTGTCTTATTCTCAGAGTGAATGTTTGTGATAATGCAGATATCCACCGTAGACACATAGGTGGTAAAACTAAGATATGGTCCCAGTATTCAAGAAGCTCACAGCTATCAAGGAAAGCAGGCAGTGTTTACAGGCCAGCTACAAGATAACAAACATAACTTTCTCCTAATGGACTGAATGGCTTTCTATAAATCTGCTGGTTTATAAATCCCAAATGAATACAAAGTATTTACTATAAGAGTGTTCAGTGGAATTCCAGCAAGTAGAAACTATTTCTTAGTTCCTTGAATTCTTGTGGCTACTCAGTTTCTCTTGTGTAAAATTATTTTTAATTTATTGATAAAATTTGAGTTAGCTACTTTCCTGGTTGAGCTCTCATTTTGACTATATACTCATAATGGGGAAATTTTATTACACATAGGATTCATTATCTTTTTATAGTATTAATTTTTATTAATTTATCTTTGTGTTTCCTTTACACTTATATTGCCTTCTTAGTATCCTTTTCATTTTTACCTTCATTGTTTGCTGCTTGTGGGCACAAATGCATTATATATAAGAAACAGTAAGACCACTTTGAGTAGAAAGGCTTTTGTAATCCTGCATTGGCATTAGACCAAATTGACTCTGTTTTTCTCTAAAATACAACTTACTTCAGGTAAACCAAAACTAGAGAGTGGAAACAGTGGGGAAAAAGGGATTTTTCTATGTTATGTATTCAGATTTCTTGATCAACTCAACAAATTCACTGAAAGCTTTCTATATGCTAAGTACAGATGTAGATAAAGAAGCAATTCAATAGAAAATGATGAGATCTGGAAAACAGAAAATACAGAAATGCTCATGAAAACTATAAGGACATCTAACTGCAATCTTGGGAGGTCAAGCAGGTCTTATCAACATGGGTGAATAAGATGAGTTTGGAGGAAGAGTTAACTTGAATTATACAGTAGGGGACTGGAAAGATAAGAAAGGAAGTTTCAGACTGCCTCTTAAGGAATGTGGGGAACAATGAAAATATATTAAGAGTGACATCAAATTTGTATCACAGGAAGTTTAGTCTGCTTCCACTGTTCAGCTTCAGAAAAAGGCACAAGCATGAAGACTAGAGTGTTGTTTGTACTATTGCAATAAAAAGGGCAAATAATGACAGATAATACCACCATCTTGAACTATGGTAGGGTGATGGGAATGAAGTCAGTCAAAGACTGCTCCAGCAACTGAAAAATCTTGTCAGTGTTTATTCATTGTACCTAAATAAGATATTGTTATTTTATGTTTTAGAACATTTTGTCTGCAAGCTTGTAGGTGAATATGTACGAAGTGTAAGCAGAGGTCAGCACTCTGAGGTAATACATGCCATTGCTAACACATGAACATCCAAATCAGCAAGAGCTGTTTCAGAAATTTCTCAAATTATGCAATTGATTTAGTTACTTTATAAGCTAGGAAGATAATATACACTTATGTGAGTTTTAAAAATGAATACGTAAAAAACTGTCGTATATAAATAAATACATGTGTGAACGAAAGTTCCCAGAAAAATTCTACATCTTAGTTCAAACTTCTTGCAAGACTGAGCAACTGATTAGCACTTCAATGGCTAGAATTTGGAATGTTACATATCCAAAGCCTATTTACAATTTAACTTGGGTGATTTTTAGCTTCTGAAGAGCCACTCCTTGCCCACCTCTGTTTCTTACCTAACATCTTGTAACCAACAGATGAATAAAAAACAAAAAACCTCTAGTAATGTATTGACTTAACAAATTCTTAGCTCCCACCAAACAAAAGGCTAAGAATGCCATCAGATAGCCTCTGAGGCCTATAGCTGAAATTTCTCTTTTTCTATATGCACCTGCTTAATGTTTCCACCAATGTATTTGAAGTGTCTTGATTTATGACTTTTCTTTGTTCTGTTAGTATAAAAAATCTGTGTTCTAGGCATGGTCCCTCATATTTGGCTCCAGATTAAACTATCTCTTATCCCCTTTGAGATGACAGTTGTGCTTTTTTGTCAACACATATACATATATATGTGTGTGTATGTTTTTGCTTAGCATACATTTTTGCAATGCTGTTTTGTTAATCTTTGTGAGGATTAAGGAGAATTGGAAAAGGATAATGTTGATGAGAATGAAAATGGTGATAGATTTGAGCAGTAGTTTTATACGGTAAGTCTCACAGATGACTCAAAAAAAAGACATGTAAAATGAAAAAGGAGGGAAAGATGACATAATTTCTAGCTTGGATGATTGGATGAGAATGATGCTGTAATTGAAATAAAGAGTGCAGAAGGAGGAATAGCTGATTTGGCTGAAGAGATAATGAGTTCTGTTTTGGCACTGTGAAATCAGTGTGCCTGTGGGAGGACATCCATATGGAGAGGACCTGTACAAAGCTCCAGCTTAGAAGAGATCTGAATATATGGAGATATTTGGAGATGTTTGATAATTGTTATCTATAAGTCTCTCTCTCTCTCTCGCTCTCTCTCATTCGCTCTTTCACACACAAGCATAGACCTGCAAACATCCAGTTCTAAATCTCTGTAAAATCATGACACTATTCTCATAGTAATAAATTAAATGCTACTTAAATGAACAAATTCCAAAACAAGGAATATAAAAAGAGTCACTTTTTTCCCTTAAAGAGTGAAAGAAGAGTAACACTAAAATACAAAGTGGGTTGTTAGGTTGACTACCTTGTTAAGTCTGGTACAGATGTTAGCAAATTGTGGCCCCTTAATCACAGCTACTGTGTTTCTTGCTTTGGGGAATAAAATGTCTTAGAAAACAATTCCACCCTTTCATTTATATAGTGTCACTTTACTTATTTCATAATACAATAACAGAGTTTAATAGTTGTTACTCAAATCATCTGAGCTGCAAAGCCTTAAATATTATCTCCCTTAAAGAACATGTTTGCTTACCAATGGTCTCTTGCATGTATAATGACTGTTATTATTATTTTTTTAATTAAATATATGAATGTTGATAAAAGCAGAAAATAGTAGTCTTCAGATTTCAGATTGCGCATCAAAAAAGGGCAGTGTAGGAATGCCACATGGAATTCCACAACACCGATGTGAATTACAAGATTTGGTTCCTGTCACAGTCTTTTACTCATTACTTACGACCTTTCTGATCCTGAATTTATCAGCAGTTATAAAGGAAAGATGTTTCCTTGGTTTACTTTATAAGGTTGTAAACAAGATCCTCTTTTTTGAAAACCTATAACATAGTGAATTTTTGTTCAATCATGAATTAATGCACCCAGATATACTTACTCTGGTAAAATCATAGTCATGCACCTACTTGTATAGGTATACAAATTGCCTTTCTGTTTAGTGTTTTCCTTGATATTTTTAAGAACATTTGTGTTGCGAATAACCCATAATGGCATCATCCTTTTGGAAAAGACACTCAGAAATTTAAGACATTTGCCTGAAATCACTTAACTAGCTCATAGTAGAATACAAAAGCAGTTAAAATGTTGTAATCTCAAATTTGCTTTGTGTATAACCACATGTATGTAAAACAGAGTGGCTTCATACATCAGTCATTTCACATAGAAGGGTGAGTATCTGATGTCTTTAATATCTTTACAGGGAACTTGGACATTGGGATGGAATAAACAATATTTGTCTAGTGATTAATGATTTTTATTTTTCTCTTTCATTTCTTTACTTTATCTTTTAAAATTTTAAAATAGTTTCAGATTCATAGAAATGTTATAATGATTGTAAAAAGATTCCCATACAGGAAATACACACAGCATCTTCTATTGCCAATATTTATTTTTAAACTAGAAAAGTCAGTAACAATCATTATACATTATTTAAAATAACAGAAAAGTGAGAACTGTGTGGCAAAGTATTGATTGAACTGATCTTTTTTCTCATTTGACTCATGATTAAGGCAAGATGTTGTTACTTGGCCAAGGTCAAATAACAAAAAAAAAAAATCAATGACACATGAAATTAGAAACAGAAGTAGATGTGTTAAGTGGGGGATTATGAGCATGAATGAATTAATGTCTTTAAAGTGACTCCAAAATGTGTGGGCGTCTTAAAATGGGTGACTGCTTGCCTAGAGACAAGTCATTCCTAATATTGAACTTGCTAATCTGCTTTCTAAAATGTGTTGTTTCATTAGTTTTTGTTTATTTGCAACACGGCCTGACTTGGATTCTGGTGCATTTGCATAGTGAGTGAAGATATGCATGTTATCCTGTTTTTAAAATATGAGACCAAAATGCCAGTGTTCTGTCAAACCAATTTTATGAAAAAAAAATTAACTACTGTTCTCTTGACCTAAAACAAGATACCAGTTATTATTTTCAAAGTCAGCAACTTACTTTCATCATTTTATTAATTATAGGAAATAAGACAAACATTTTTAGGACTCAGCTTGTATGATGCTGACTGAAATATCTTTTACCTGCTCTTCTTCCCTTTCCTCAAATGTTACAGATGTTTACAAATATGAAGCTATGTATTTAAAAAAAAAAAACACTTTCACCTTGATAATTAAGTAATCTTACTTATTCCTTTCCTTTATTCTAAGTTTGGTAAAAGCCATTACTATCATATTTTGGCCCTGGGGCTAATTGGGTATATGGTATTGGAGAGTTTTCAGGCACACACACACACACGAGATTTATTTGATCGAGTGTCACATGTCACCTACTTTCTAGGATGATTTATATTTCTTGTTTTGGAATTTGGCTATAATTAGTCACACCTCAATTGGAAGGAAGTATGCTTAAACAACGTGCCAATGGTCACCATTGCTCAGGATCTGAGTATAAGTCTGCTGTGCTCCTTAAGTGGAGGGCACTGCTGGGTCAAAAGATCCTCTACCTCTTAGTGAGTTTCATGTTCTTGGTGTCCATTATGTTTCTTCTTCTGTTTCTAAAAATTACTTTTATTTTAAGCAACACCAAATAAAAGTGCCATGGTTGAAGAAGTTGCCCTCTGATTAAAATAAAAGACAAGTGTAAAGAATCTTCTACAATTATATATCAGCAACTATACCAGCCAATATTTCCTGTCTACTTCATCTAAGTCTCCAAGCAGAGAGGAATGTGTTGTTCTAAACCAGTCACTGACTGGGCTTAGACCCAAAACCTGTGACTGATAATTCTGGATCAGCCCAGAAGCTTGAGTACAGACTTTAGATCGTCAGAGGTGTCACATCTCCACTGATAAAATACTATGCCAGAAGAAACTTCACAACATGGTTGAAATTTGATAATGCTATATGATGAATCCTTTACATATATAAAAGCTAATATGGCATGATTATATTGTAATAGGTTAACAAACTTTTATCTTACAAAATAAAAGCAAGTTATGCTGAAAATTGCTTCATGGAAAACACTATTTAGTACTCATCTACACCTAGAGTTAAGATAAATTTCACCCAGTTATTCCAAATAAAATGGAAGGAAATAAACCTATATATACATAGAACAAAAATTAAATGCATGTAATAAAATTAAAACAGAAGTTTTCAAAATCATGTTTATCAGTTATTTTGCTATCTGGAGTCAGATACCTTATATAATCTATGTATATTTAAAGCATGTTAGTAAATATGAGTGCTAATGTCACACTGACATACAATTCAGTTCTTCATTGTGGTTTATTCTAGTGCTATCACCATCATAGTCAACTTTCTGCTATTGAAAAATTGTTTAGATTTTAAACAAACTAAACAGAAGTAGAAGTCCAGAATATCCTCTAATTATGAGTTAGCCACCTTCTGTAACATGAGCTTTCTATGAGATTTACAATTCTGATGACTAAATAATGCTTATTCAAATTATTATTAAATATGGAACAGAGAATTGGATTGATGTTAGATGCATAGGAATTGAAAAGTAAAAACACTTAAAAAAAACAAAAATTGTCCAAATAAAATATTATACCTGAAATTGAGCGTCCAGCTTGATATGATTCCTCATGCCATTATCCCAACACTCAAGAGGCTAAAGAGTCAAATCCTCAAAAGTTTGAAGTTAGTCTGGGGTACATAGTGAGTTTCATTACACTGTTGGCTACAGAACGGAGCCCTGTCTCTATCAACCTATGCATGTATGTATTTATCTGTCTGTTTGTCTGTATGTCTGTGTGAACTGAAATAAAATGATTTAGGACACCTGCTTAAAAAAAGTCAAATAATTTGAACTGTTTTGGAACTAAATATGATGAACATTGTAGCAAAATAAGAAATATATACACACATATGTAAAACCAGAATTACAGAAGGTAATATATTTGTTATAAAGCATAGGCGTATTAGTGAAGAAAAGTTTAATGAAAATTACAGAAATACTTCTAAAAATCATTCTATTTCATGTAGTATTTTTATCTACCTTGCAACTTAAATGCATACCTACAGTGGAATATATTAAGGTCAACAGATTTAATTGCAAATTTCAATAAGCTTAAAAGCAAGTGCAGCTTTTTGTTTTGTTTTGGTTTTAATTTAAAAATGGATGGAAAATTCCCATGGTAAAAGTTTGTTTTCTAAATTTGTCTAAAGGGTAATTTTCTTTCGTCCTTCCCATTAAAGATTTAGGCATGAATAAACTAAACCCACTTGGAGAAATACTTTAATAACATAAAAACTAACTTTAAGCTACTTGGTTTTCATTTTTAATGTTTTTTGCAATATAAGGTTTTTAAGGACCTACTTATTAAAATATGAATGTGGACTAAATCTTAAAAATGTACATGCAAAGTTTTTCTCTGCACCCATGCAACAGCCTGTATTTGGAACTGTAAGTGAAAATATTAACTCTGTATGACTTAGTCTTTCTAGTACTTTTTCCAGATGCTCAAGGGAAGGTTTAGCCATCACAGTGAGACAGAGTTCTATGTTCATGGTCCTAGCTGACACTTACAAACTTGATCTTGGGCAAATTTTTAACTTTTGTAAGGCTCAAAGTCAACTGAAAATGACAGGAGAACAGTAATATGAGAATTACTGTGAGGATTAAAAGGAGATGCTATATGAAGAAGTTTGGCAGATCCTCATCATGCTAAGGTTCTGTAACATGGAGTTATGCACACTTACAAGTGGTTTTTATAAACAACATTGATGGAGTAGAATGAACTATATTAAATTTCCAACAATAAGAGATTCTAGATTCATTTTACATTCTGAATGGTTACTTGATAGCAGGAATTACTTTTCATCCTTATAACAGTGATATAGGTCCTGCTTGAATTAATCAGACAATTTGGGTAATTCTTTTTCATCATTACAACAATGACATAGGTCTTGAGGATGCAAATATTAAGCAGTGGGGGAAAATGAAGTGCAGGAAAATGTATTCTCATGTATCATGCATGTAATGTAAATGCAATGGTTAGGAACTCTAAACCCTTCACTGATACTAATACTAAGTTTGACATTTACTGGCCATTGAAAACTGTCTTGTAAAAAAATGTGAAAATGTCTCAATGTCAATTGCTTTGGAATGAATTCTTCTGTATGAAAAAAAAATTAAAAAAATAATGATTAAAAAAC
>NW_008353031.1:567269-570936 GCF_000622305.1 Nannospalax galili
TGTAATAATTCAACTGTAAACCTAAAAATTTACAGCCAATTTTGAAAGAGATGCATCCTACCTCAGGAAACCGTTATTGAATATGTCAATCGTGTTGTAAAGATATGCTTCTTCTAAGTATGTTGTTATTAAATAAATCATTTTTAAAAATTAAAAAAAAAATTGGAAATGAAAAAAATTTCGAAGGGATGGAAAATTCCAAATTTGCAATTGTAGGCAAAACCAACCCCCAAACAAAAACAGTAATAATTTACCCCAGAAGAAATGTGGCTTTTATTACTGTCTCAAAAAGATACTCTGAATGTTTGACTGCTTATTACTCTGCCCCCCCCAGCAACTTTAAGCTAGGTCTTTGTAGTTATTTGGTTGATTTCTATGAAAATATGTGACTGCGAAAAATACATCTGTCTTATTAACTACTTTTTCATATTCTGTTTTTAAAGTATGGAAATAAAATATGGATAATTCAGTACATATTAACTTAAAATTTCATATTGTGGTGAATCACCTGTCCTTTTGATCAAGGAGCCCATGGAGACCCCACCAAAGGGACTTGAACCACTGTTCAGTGTACAAAAAGGAGGGTCAAGTCAGAGGAATCATTTCTTCCATGCTTCCAAGTGAAGCCAACCACGGTCAAGCAGGACCTTTGACTTATCTTCACATAGATGGAATTGGTAAAAGGAGCCAGGGGTTCCTACCAAGCTCATGTGACACCTGAGGAATAGATCCTCAAACGACCTTGAGAGTAGAAATAAATTGGTTAATCTTGTCCAACCATATGGTCTTAAACACCCAAAAGGAAAGTATAACCAAAGATTAAAGTGATCAGTATAATCCCTTAAGAGTCCATGTGTATAGCTAAAGGCTACATAACAAGAAACAATGCCAGACAGGAGATACCTTCCTTTGAGTTATTGGCCAGGGTGGCCCAAGAGACTCCCAGACAGTAACCCAGTATAGAAATGGGAAAATGAACAGCATATCCCAATCTTGTCTAAAGGAATATTGGCAACTGATTGCTGCTAGATGAGGAAGAGCTGATCTTCCTAAAACAAGGCACTCTAGATAGGTTGACTAGATTCAGTGGATGGACAAGCACTGGGGAATGGGTGGGGCCACTGATAACACAGTGGACAGTAACAGGGATGACAGAGTATATGGGCTCCAGTGGGGGGCGGGAGACAATGGGAGGGAGCTATTTTGGATGCAGGTATAAAGATGAATAAAACTGTTTGGGATGTTCTGTTTGAAATACACACACACAAAATCAATAAAAAAAGTTCACATTGTGGCTTATTTGGGGGCTCAGAAGTTCTTGTTTTTTATAATGTATTAGATTAAAAAATGTATTTGGTAAGGTGTACCAATTATTCTCTTAGCTTAGGCTTTCATGTTTGGCGCATTTTGAGACCAGTTAGTGAGACAGGGTTTGAACCACAGATCAATATGCCTGACTTTGCAACACAACTTATGCAGATTTGTGTCATACAAGTACATTAGTTTAAATTCGATTACATTAAAATTAATTTTTGTGAGAAATTTCACTGTGCTTTATGAGATAAGGATAAAATGTTCTTTTCTATCTTGCTCTATGTAATAATGAAGAATGATCACTACTACAGGGCTGGTTTCCTGGGATTCTTCTTGCCTCCAGAGTTTTGACTTTAAATGGGGAATTTCTTGAGTTATAATGAAACAAAATTTTTTTTACACTGATATTCTGCCCTTTTGTTAGACTAAACATTCATTTTTAAAAATTGAGATGGAAGCTCAATTCTTAGTCCATTTGTCACGAGTCAATAAATGTCTTAAAAGCTTTTAAAGCAACCTACTCTTCGAGATTTGACATATTTTCCATATAAATTTTTGTAGATGTTAATTTCAAGGTGTAAAATATTTTCAAAACCTCAATCAAAATACACCACTGAAACAATAGAAGAATTCAGTGTGTGAGTGCTTTCTGTGGAGATGGTCCAAGGAGGGTTTCAGAGTGCCAGACCATTTGATGATGGGAAGTTTAATTTTCTAAGCTTCATCTTTCTTATTTTCAAATTAGTGTCTCATGTATCATTGTTACAATTTAGTTATGAGGACACAGGAGATTAGCCATGTAATTCAGACACAACAATCCCTGAAATAAAGAAATCATTCAGAAATCCAGATGTTATTTTTAACTCTTACTATTTTGAGTATAATCTGGTGTTTCTCCAGGCAATAAATCTAGTTTATAAAATCCCTTAGAATAGGGAATAATTCCATTTGTTTTTATACACTTTTTCTGTTCTATCAGATTATCATTTAATCTGTCTGTTACCTCTGTATCCATGTGTCTTCTAACTGCATATCTCCTCAGTAATACATTGTCATTATCTGAAAACAGATTTGGAAGATTGGCTGCTTGACTGCAGCAGGAGAATAGTTGAGGAGTTCTGGCTTGCCAAATTGAAAAAATAAAAGGAAATAACTAATGTGGAATAAATGGAGAAGTTCAACGGATAGAGAAATGAAGAGGTTATAACCATGCATTTCCATGGACAGTGACTACATACAAGCAAATGAAAGCAGCTGACCACGTACCCACACACCTTGGCAGAGGTGCACTCCACACTCGTCGTCCACCGCCAAGACAGATGATTTCTGATGAACCTTCCAGTCGGTAACCCAATGAGCATGAGAAGGTCAGAGTATCCCCAACTCCAAAGTGGAAACCTACACGGCTACCGTACTGAGGAATTCCAGGATCTTCACAAGGCTCAAGGTTATATTCTATAAATGAAGGGGTAGAATGAGTTCCGAGAAAGTGAGAACAAGCAAAAGAAATAGTGATCATTTTTAAATATGTTTCTTATTTGTAAGCTCTTGGGGTATGTTTAAAAAGTGATTACATGTATAACAACACTAACAAGCAAAAGGGCACACAAATTCCTTCCTTTTTGTCATATCTAATAGTTGTATAAATAATTTTATGTGTGACATACAATGTTGATGAGAATATTTCATCTCTGAGTGATAACTGAAAATGTAGCTATTTATCTTGTGATTTTTTTTTCTGCATTACAAAATTTTCCACTTCACAGATTTTTGAATTATAGTAATGACCTAAGTGAAGCATATTTTCAAATACAAAGTAACATTTGGAATGAAATCATTTGCAATATAAAAATACATTTTACTTAATGGTTTTAATTTAAATGGCAATGGGTCTTGTGCCTCTAGTATGCACAGAGTTCAATTAACCCGTACACTGAAACACATCTGAGTTCAGATGGAAAAGTTAATTTAAGAATGAAGTACCCAGACAGTGGTAATGATTTCATTACAGATTTATACAGGAATTATATAAATCTTCCTCAGGCAATGAATGAATACAGTGAAACTGAATGAAAAAACAGTCTTCAGGGTATGAGTGAAGTTGATTAAACATTATAATTTATATGCAGCCCTAATAAGAAAGAACTTAACTAAAAATATTCTCAGTGGACGTCTTTACTGGGTAATCACAATAAAGAACAACAGGGATTAATTCATGTTGATTAGCTGCTTTATACTTTAAATTGTTGAGATATATTTTCAACTACTAGATTAAAATTGATTATGCTCATCTACTATTCACTATGGACTGCTTTGATTATTTTACTGGCTAAGTCTTTCTAATTTTTTTTTT
>NW_008353031.1:571341-608369 GCF_000622305.1 Nannospalax galili
TTACCAGAAGGGCAGATAGGGGGGAATAGATGGGGGTCCTGACAACACAGTGGACAGTGGCAGGGATGACAGAGTATGCAGGCTCTAGTGGGGGAAGAAGGCTGTCTATCTGACTAGTTTATATTCATACTCAGATGCCAAGGAACTCAGAAAGTAAGCGACTGTGACCAGTAAAAGTCTTTCTAATTTTTTAAAAATTATTTTATGTGTATGAGTGTTATGTCTGTATGTATGCTAGTGCACCTATGTCATGCAATGCAAGCACAAGACAGAAGAAAGCATCAGATCCTCTGGAACTGGAATTGAGGATGGTTGTTAGCTGCAATGTAGGCGCTGGGACTTGCACCTGGATCTTCTGTAAGAACAGTCAGTGGTCGTAACCACTGAATCATCTCTCCAGCCCTATAGTTATTGATTTTTTCAAATAATAAAACAGTTTAAAAACAATGATTAACATTTGTGTTGTACTGTGTATTTGTACATATATATAAAACAGTTTTAAAGTAGAACAAGAATGCATTTGCATGACTGAATGTGTATTATAGGTAAATAATTTTACTATTATTAAGTTGGATTAAGTGTTATTCATTAATTTTTTTCTCTCTATAAAATTAGTTTATCTCATTACAATTATAAAGTAGAACTTTATGCTATATGAATACTTTTTATAGTCATTGGTCTGATAATTACCATCCTTAGATCTCAAGTCATACTGTAAAGCTGCCCTGAAATTAGGATCCCTGTTGGAAATATGCTGAAACTGAAGACAGCCAAACAACATAAGAGCCATTGTACCAGGAGAGTCATCACACAGGAGAGAGCCTATTGCCCAGCTCTTGTAACTGAAAAACAGCTAAATCTACATGTATTTCCTATCCTTCATCTCCTGTTTACTCTAAGTTCTAATACTCCTATGGATAAGGTAGCGACAGATGAAGAATTTCTCTCCCTCTCAAGTTTGACTAAAACTGTAAATAAATTAAAATTTTCATTCTGAGGTATATAATCTGTTGTTTTCTTTTAATGATGACAGTGGTTCAGACTCTATACCAAACATTAAGGGCAGGTGTTCTGGTAACAATACTATTTATCTATAAATCAGTTTGTTCCATAGGAAAGCTTAATCATACTTAGTTTCTAGATCATAGTTTCCAAATAATGAAATGAATTTATCTTAATCTTGGTTAGTCAGTATATTTTTTGTCAAATAGCTGAAACTAGATAGATTTCACTGGTTTAATTCACATTTTTTTTTTAGTTTGAAACAATACACAAGTATATTACATAATAATATATGTCTATATATTGTATATATAGTATTTTATACCAGTTATGTATAATTAGAGATTATATGTGTGCGTGTATGTGTGTATGTGGGTGTGAATATTTATTTTACAATCAGTAACTATTTTAGCTGGTTTTTCCCTTCAGAATGTCAACAGTTTAAGATAATGAGAATGTAATGATTATACTGTTAGTGGCTTTTTAGTGAATTGATTTTTTTAAACTTTGTTATAGTGTTCTCCAATGTGTGCCTGGAGACAACCTCCTGGGAATTTAAAGCATGTTGACAGGCTTTTTCTTTCCTTTCTTTTTCTACTTTAAACTCTTTTCATTTTTTTCCATAAAATTTACTTCTCTGTTTTGTCATGTTAGGCTAATATTTTTAAAAACTTGATGATATAATGTTTATTAAAGGAGCTCTTATTTCTTTATTTTCTCACCGGAGAACGTGATATTGAATCCTTCGTATGATATTGAAAAATCGGAAATGAAGCGCAGCTGAGCTCTGAAGTTTCCGTAGAGGCCAGCATTGATTGTGGAAGGAAGCTCTGAGCCAGTCAGCCTTGCCAGAGGCTGCATAAAACTACCATTTTCTGTGATCAGTAAGTAGTCATGATGGTCTTCCAAATGAAACGTGTGGAAGTTGAACTGCACACCTAAATAAAAACAGGAAAATTAGAATTACATCTCACAGTGTATATTATTAGTAAATCATAGAAAGTCGCCATCTTGCTTATTCTAAAAATGAACTTCACTGCCATCTTCCTGATGTACAGTATAATTATTTTTGTTTTGTGTTTCTATGAGTTTACATATAAAAGATATAGTGAGTCATATTTTAGAAAACTTGGAAATAATGCTTGAAAAATGATCACTTGAGTTTTAAAAGTTTCAAAGAAAATAGTGTCCTTGGCAGCTTCCGGGTGACTACCTTCCATGCCCTCTCTAGTCTCCTCAAACAACATGAGAACAGTGCTTAAAAAAGTAGATTCCAACTTTCAAAACAAGTCTACTTCAGACAATTAATAAGAAGGTACTATTTATTAGAAAAATACAATGACCCTTTATTTTTTTCAGACATCTTCAACTCTCTATATGATCTAAAGAAAACATATAAAGTTTATCATACAGCTTATTGAATTTTCAGAAACTGAATACTGTCTTGTACATAATACCCAAACCAATGGGCACATTTCCAACACCAGCACGCTTTACAGGAAACTTTTCCCTCTCTTCACTTCACCAACTTCCAACAGCACAGACTAGTTTTCCTATTTCATAAAATGCTTCTATAATCTACAGTACAGCATCATGGATCAGGTACTCTTTGGGGTCTGACTTGCACTCAACTTTATGCGCGGCTTGTCTCTGTTATTCCATCTGATTGTGGGTACTATATTTACTATATTTAATTATGTATTGAACTATTTATGGTTGTTGAGGTGCTCTGCATTTTTATCATAAACATAGATGGTGATGCTCTGAATGTGCAAATATTACAATGATGGAGTTTTGTCTTTGGATAAATACCTACTGCTTCCTATGCGTAATATATTCAGTTTAAAGAAAAATGGTTTTACAAAATAGCTATGTTGTCTTACCTTTCCATAGCTAAATATGTTTGCTCTGTAGTCTTACTAATCCTTAATATTTGGGAATTGTTTGTTCTGTTCTACAGAGTATGGCTGGATATTGTGGCTTCGTGTTAGTTTTCAATGACATTCAAAAACTCATATGAAACAATGACAAATTCATGAACAGTAACATGGATACACAAATGCTGTATATAATGTGCCATATGAAATAGAGGACTAGTACATGCATCTTTTTCTTGGTGTGGTTTATTAGTACTTTTTAAGCTGACCTGTGAAAAATCAGCAAAATAATCATTAAGGAAATCCAAGTTTCTCAGAGTCCCATAACATTATCTATTGCATTTTAGCACCAAACACCGAAAATTCTTTGAATCACCAATGGTTTTGAAAAAAAAGATAAAAAACAAGGCCAAAACTAATTAACTTTGAATTGGGAAAACAAACTATTATACAGTGTATAATACAATATAGTATTATACAATGCTTTATACAATGTAACTTATACAAAAAGATTATTTTTCATTTTTTTTTCAAAATAGGGCTACTAAACTTGGCAGGGAGCAAGAATAACAGAGCCCAAGAGGAAGTTCAGAAATTGAAACAATATTTCAAATATTCTTTAGTATAGGAGTGGAATTGACACTACTGCAGGTACAAAGAGAATGGAGTGTCGACAGGGCCAGAACGTTCTTTCAACTCCTCTGCCTTATCCAGCTCTGCAAAATAGAACAATTTGGAAAGTTTAGAAAAATTAATTTTATTTTCACTATCAAGGAAAGCTAAAACAAAATAGACAAAGATAGAAAAGTTGAGAAAAATTAGTACAAATGCAGCTTATATATTTAAGAAAGATATGTTTCTTATACACTGAATTTGTTGAAAAATTCAGGTTTCTTTCTAATATAAGCTACTGTCAAGTATTGTTCAGTTTTATGTTCTGTTCTATTTTTTAAATTTCATTTTCCATCAATAACTTCAACCTCCCTAGATTATGCTGGTTGGTCTCAAATTCATGAATCCCTGCCTCAGCTTCCTGAGTCCTGGGATTAATGACATCAGCTTTCATGGCCAACTAGAATTAGCATCCTAATTTCTTTAATATATTTCAGGAAAATTTCTTATAATATCATTGTAAACCACAAACAGTATAGGCTCAATGACACTGTAGTTAACAAATATGAAATTGTTGGGCAATCTTATGTTTCCAAAGACCATAACTGAATGTTAAATACTGACGAGATTATTGGTGATACATTTGAAACGTTCTTATTCCTAAATATTAGATACTTAATCTATTCTAGTGAAGGTTCTTATAAAACTCTAAAGTAGAGGTGTTTATGGTTATGCATAAGAATGTTCTGACTACATAATACAAATATAAGTAAAATGTAAATAATTTTAGCATGATGTCATAGAATCTTTGAATGGAAAATAACATGATAGAATTTAGTAAGAGTAAATAAATATAACAGTCTGCCATAAAAGTAGAAACATAGTTGCATAATAATGACAGAAAATTAGGCATTGGGGTTAATTGTCATTTGAAATTACGGTAACCTAAAACATTGAGTTATATGGTTAAAATCTCCTTATCAGATAGTAGCATGGTGAGATCACAGTAGAGTTTAGGAGAAGGAGTACAGGTTTCATTAATGGAAACTATCTGTATCAATTAGTGTTAAGTTATGCAACATCACATTTTAGAGCTAATGATTTCCATAGCTGGAACATCTTCAAAATGGGAAAGCTGGCATTCTAGTGTTTGATTGATTGATTGATTGATTGATTGATTGATTGATGATTATGGCTTTGATGGTGTGTGTTCTAACTTCAGTGAATTAAACAGGTCCAAATATTTTAAGACTGAGCAGGTTTTTCCTAAGGAATAGGCTTCTCTGTTTTAGGAACTAGTCATAACAGAATTCTTCATCATGTTTCTAGATCCCTATAAAAAGAAATTAGTGTGCCATATAAAAGGTCATAATATTTTTTCTCCCAACTTGAAGTCCTTCACATAACTTTGCCTTGTCTTTGCAATAATACTTTAAGCAAACCATGTGAGCTCTTAAAAGAAAGGCATCTAAATCCGCATTCTTTGCCATGTAAATACAGATTTAATTAACACTTAAAACCTGTGAAGATGTGAAACCTTAAGTGTTAATTAAACCTCTGTTTACATAGCAAGGAGCTTGTAGCCCTCCATTTTCTTGTATTATATTAGGGAGTTTATTTAAAACTCTATTAAACTACTCCACAGTGAAATAATAGGATTCTTGGTTTAACATCTAGCAAAGAGATTTATGCCCTAGAAAACAAAAACTATGATTTATAAAGATATTAACATTATTGCTGTTATTTAGCAACCCCATTCTCATTTTAGTGTTTTTTTCCTCAATAACATTTAAATCATAGTGGAAATCTATCACCATCAATACATAATCCTTGACTCAATAAGTTTTATCAAAGTCAGATTTCATTTGCAAAAAAAATTTAGATTAATTGAAACAAGTTTCTACTTTATTATTTATTTATTATTATTTGAGATATTCTCCCCATAGTCTCCGCTGGCCTGGAACTCACTGTGTACACCATGTTGGCTTTGATCTCACAGAGATCTGCCTAAATCTGTCTCCTGAGTGCAGGAATAAAAGGCAAGCATCATCACACATGGTAACAAACTTTCATTTTTCAAATTGTGACACTACTCATTGCTAGTTTTTACTTTACTTTCAGGAGTTCTATAGTAAAATTTAAGTATAATTGTAAGATCAGTAATAAGAAGGTAACAATAACTTTTTATTCTTTTTTTTTTTAATGTGTATGAATGTAATGCCTGCATGTAGGTGGATTCACCATGTCGTGCAATGCCAGAGAAGGTTAAAAAGGGCATCGGATCCCCTGGAAATGGAATAATGGATGGTTGTTAGCTGCCATGTGGGTGCTGGTAATCAAACCCAGGTCCTCTGCAATAGCAGCCTGTGCTCTTAACTGTTGAGCTATCTCTCCAGCTCCAATAACAACAGTTTAAAAAGAAAACTACTTCTCAAGAGCAGACTCTGAAGACTGGTCCATGGGTATTTCCAGGTAAACAATGTTAAAGCATTTTCGCTTTAATGTATTAAGGCGATAATCTTTTCAGTATCCTTTTCCTTACTATTACCTTATATCAAATGTATTGCTAAGTTGCTAGTCTTTCTTCATTTGCATCAATTAACAATTACAGTCCCACATATCTTTCACTTATATCCTTATTTGTAAAAGAATATTTATCAACCCTTACTATGTGTACAGTGAAATTTTACAATCTATCTTCTTGATGTGAGACTTATTTGATGTTCAGTTCTGGATAATTTGGCACTCAAGTACTTACAGAATTTATAGAGTTACAGAATTTATAAGTCAAACCCATGACCAACAGAAACAGCAACAGAATGATTTTTGTTTTGTTTTGTTTTTGTCTTTTTTGAGACAGGGTCTCCCTGTACCCCCAGCTGTCCTGGAACTCACTATGTAGACCAGGCCGGCCTTGAACTCACAGAGATCCGCCTGCCTCTGCCTCCGAGTGCTGGGACTAAAGGCGTGAGCCACCACGCCCTGCCTAACCCAGGCCACCACATCCATCATTTTCTTCCTCACAATCATAATTCCTATAACTAGTATATAATTTGTATGGAGATATTATAATAAAGGTACAATTTATAAGCAAGAAAAATGAACTAAACACAAATATTAACTGTTTGCTTTGCCACTGGTATGGCATTGTAGAGCAGCCTTGGAGTCTTGTTTAAACTTCTGATATTAGCTGTTTAATACTATGCCCATGCAAAAGCCAACTTCTTTCAGGTTTTATTGATAAAATTGCAAATAATTTAATATATCAAAGAAAAGCAAGTATTTCATATCACATTTTGGTTGTCAAACGAGTATAATATAATACTATAGGAAAGCAAATATAATTCCAGGCCACAGTTACTCATGTTGAAATTTTTAGTACTTTCCTGGTTTTTGTCATGGAATATGTCTAAATTAGACCCAATAAATACTGAGAAGATAAGACAATTATTACTGCATCAAGCAAATTACCTTTTCCATGGGTTACATCAACAGTCCACGTACAATTGAGAGAATTTGGATAAAATTCTGGGTAACCAGGTGATAGGATTGTTCCACTAGGCCCTCTGACATCTCCTCCACATAATGCTGAAAATAAAAAAGAGAATGCTACTGTCAGTCACCCTTGGAGAGGCAGAGGCTGAACAAATCTCTTATCTCCTCTCTTGAAAAGGATGAGTTCCATTATGTTTGTCTAATCAACTTCCTGGTAATAAGAGGAGTGTGTAAAGACCTCGTACAATACTACAAAATCCTCTCATCCATTGCAGCACTAGGGAAGAAAAATGTATTAATAGTCTCTGAGAATTAGTACTTGCCCCAAGAGAACATAGCTCAGCTTTTCACATTTGAATTTGAAGTATATACTTACACTTTTCTAATTATAAGCAGCATTTGCATAAGTTGATGGTTAATTAGATATGAGTAATTAATTGTTTGCAGCTTCTCTTATTAAACACTAAGAAATGAGTTAATTATGTAAAATTGTTTCTTATAGATTCCTAAGGGGATATGTGTCACACTTCATGGGATTCTTTTTAAAACAGTGAAGTAAGTTGTGAAAGTTTTGAAGTCTTCTTCACAGTTGTAATTCATTGAGAAATACCATAAGCAAAGAAATATTCTTGTGGGGGCATGGATTTGTGAGTAAATGTCCCAAAACGTGAAGAAAAATACATATTTATGAATTTATAACTAATAAAATTGATGCAATATAAATTTATTTAAGAAAAAATCAATATTCTAGCACATAAACAAACATCAGTGCTTATATTATACATTGTACTTTTATCAGTGTTAATAATTAGAATAGACAGAAGATACAGTCTAGTAAAAATGTATATTCTATGGACGCAGTGGCAATCTTTTCCTGTTCTACCCAGAATGGCAAACTCCCTTGGATAAAGAAAAGGCAGTCAGAACCAAAAGGGCAGAATGTGGCCAGTTTCCTCAGAAGATCAGAAAATCCAGACCAGTGATTTTTGGCTTTTTTTCTTTCCATGATTGTGATTTTTTTCCATGTATCAGTGATAAGACTGAAGATATAAGTTAATCTGGCTGCTCCGTAACTGCACCTATCTGGAATTCCTGAGTCTAACATTCCTAGGAGCACTGATACCCAAAGGCTTGGCCTTTTATATTTATTGAAAATTTGAAACCATAAATCCTTTTATTTCTTTTATATGTATTGAGTTGTTGACCAGAACCTCTTTTGAGTCATCTAAACAGGCTATCTTCCTGAAACCAAGCACTTACTTCCAAACATACAAATTATCAAATCATTATGAAAATATATATGATTTGGAAAGTTATACAAATACTCAGTGATGAATGTATTCTGCCATTGTTAATTACTGATTCTGAATTTCTCAATTCCTTTTAATATTTTAGAAAACATGCTGTATTTTGTGATCAAACGAAGACCTACTACACCATTTCAGCCCTATCTTGCTGATAAATGCCATTACTAAGGAGATGTTTATTTTCCTTGTAAATCTCTTTCTTTCTTTCTTTCTTTTTCTTTCTTTCTTTCTTTCTTTCTTTCTTTCTTTCTTTCTTTTAAATTGGGCTTTCTTTTTCTACTCTAACATTCCTCCCTTTGAAGAGGTAACCCTCAAATCTTTTAGGAATTAGATAAGAGCTCCCAAATAGTTTCAAGGACATTTTGACTTTTATGATCTTTTGATACATTGTTGATAATGGTTCTTCTTTCTTCTTTCTTTCTTCTTTCTTTCTTTCCTTCCTTCCTTCCTCTCTCTCTCTCTCTCTTTCTCTTTCAGATTTTTTGCATGTGCTGTGCATGCATGCCTGTGTGTGAGCTCATGTGGGTGAGCTCATGTGTGTTCAAATGTGCTTTCGTGTGTGTGCACAAAAATAAGGAGGCCAGAAATTGATGTCAAGTGTCTTCCTACATTGGTCTCTACTCAACACAGTGCTCAGTATTTACACTGCATAGCTAGTCAGTTTGCCCTGGGAATCATCTGTTTGTGCCTCCCAAGTACAAGGAATATTATATGTGGTGCGATGCCTGCCATGCTTTAATGTGGGTTCTGGGGATCTCAACTCTGGAAAGTATTATATCCACCTAGCCACTTTTCCCATGTCTAACACGTTGATTATTTTCTTAGAATATGTTAAACTTGTTCATTTATTCCTAATATACCATATTTAATCTTATGCTCTAATCTAGGAACCAAACAAAAACTTTATTAAGGCAACATGGTTTGAATTCGTTTAGTGACATGTGGTCAGTAAAACTTATCTATTCAATTAAAACCTGTGCATCTCTATGAAAAGACTGTATTTCATGAAGACTGTAGACTGAATAAAACGTCTTAGTCAACAAATATACAGAAAGGAAGAGCTAAATTAAGACTAAAAAAGTCACAAAAAATGAACCTGAGAGATGGGTGTGTTTGGTAAAGGGAATTACTGCAAAGCTTGATCCCTGAGGAGGGTTTCTGGAGCTAACATGTTTGAAAGAAAGAACTGACTCCTTCAAGTTGTTTTTTGACTTCTACAAGTGTGCTATGGGATATTTATGCCCACACACATACATACATATACTCACTAAATAAATAAATGCACTTTAAAAAACCCTTTTTAAGACAGGGTCTCCCTGTAGCCCCAACTGTCCTGGAACTCACTATGTAGACCAAACTGGCCTTGAATTCACAGAGATCCGCCTGCCTGTGCCTCCCAAGTGCTGGGATTACAGGCATGCACCACCAGGCCAGGCTAAAAAACCTTTTTTAAAAAACACAAAAAAACTTTGGTGAAGAACTACTGGCAGCTGTTCATTGATGGGTGAGGGAAAGCTAATTTTCTTTAAAGGAGTGAAGCTAGACAGGTTGAACAGGCTCTAGTAAATGAATGCACACCAAGGGACATCTGGGTATACAAACTTGACTTGATAGGCCTTAACATATGTGACAAAATACATGAAGTCCTGCGGGCGGGCTATGAGGGGGGTGCAGATAAGGAAGGAGGAATAAATGTGACTAAGATATATTGTATAAAATACACAAAAATTCAATAAAAAATATTTAAAGATAAAAAGATGACTATCTTATTGTCTCAAGACAATAATAAATAATACCTTACATTTCTAAGATAAAGTTTAACTTATAACATAAAGCAGTAAGCAGTAGTAACAGTTACTATCTGCTCTCCTGTTTAAAGACAAGCTTTCAAGAATCTTGTCCAACTTAAATTGAAGGAAAAAAGTCATTTAAAAACAATGCTGTTGGGGCTGGAGATATGGCTCATCAGTGCACTGGCTGCTCTTGCAGAGGACCTAGGCTCAGTTCTTTGCAACCACATGGCTGTTTACAACCATCTGTATCTCCAATTCCAGGGGATCTGATATCCTCTTCTGGCCTCTGTAGGTACAGTTGCATGCACATGGTACACATACTTATATGCAGGCAAAATACTCATACACATAAAGTAAAAATAAATATTTTATAATAAATCTAAGCTGCGTCTGGAGAGATGGTTCAGAGGTTAAGAGTATTGGGTGCTCTTGCAGAGGACCCAGGTGTGATTCTCAGCAACCACATGGCAGTTAAACACCGTCCTGTCTATAACTCCAGTTTTAGGAGAATCTGACACCCTCTTCTGACCTTCTTGGGCATTGCATAAAATAGGTGCATTTACATACATGCAGGCAATGCACTCATACATATAAAAATTATTTCAAAATTGAAAACTAAGCTTTTTAAACTGCTCAGTCTGCTTAAAGCCTTACCAATAATCAGGCTATGCCTTCAAGTTCAAAAGACTTTTACTTTATATTAAAAATTCATATCTTCAAAAGTATGAACTTAGATTAAGGTTTTCTAATGCTATTAAGTGTTATCAAACTAACAGTCAAACCTAAAACTAAAAAAGGATGAAAAATATTTGGTGTTTTTTCTTCTCAAAATTATCTTTGTATATGATTATATTATAGACATATTGTTTAAATGTACTTATGTTTTTATATTATTTACAAGGTACAAAATGGCTTATAAGTAAGTGGTAATATTAATAAAAAACACAAAAAACAGATGCACAAAACCTTTAGGAAGTATGCTCCCTATGTACTGCTATGTGTGCATGTTTGTGTTAACGTGTGTACTTTTTGTGTGTTTGTGTGTGTATAAGCATACATATAGGGGATATAGGGAGAGCTCTTCTTTTGTTACTTTGTTGACTATTCTGGTTTCTATACAAAGAGAGGTGCCTGGGGATTTTCTTTCTGTAAGTTATACCTACAGTTACATAGAAAATAAGAAGTTTAAGGAACATAAACAATTCATGTCATATCCTCTTCTGAAATTTAGGAAGAATGATTAGTATATGATATATTAATAAAGAATATTTGTAGTGTTTGTTTGAATACAGTTAAAATCTAAATATAAAGTACACTTTTTATGATGTAGTAGATAGAAGTTTTTGTTTTCTTAAAATAAAATATTATCAAAAAATTAGTTTGAGTGGAAATACCTTCTCTGGGTTGATAATACTCTTCCCACAAGCTATGCATTATTAGACAAAAATTCCAGTGTCAGGGGTGGGATGCATTTTTATGAGATTTTGTAAGGTAGGTCCAAAGTCCCCCAAACAATACAGGTTATTGCCACTGTTCTTGGTCGCCCACTAGAACTTGATGGTAAGTCCCCGTTGCTGAAGACACCACATACTTTGTCACAGGACATACAGAAATTACACTGGAACTGAGCTGAAGCTTTTCCCCTGCTTGTTAATTTTCACAGTACCAGGCTGCTGGGGAAGAGAAGTCATCAACACTCTTACTGAGCTCAAATAACAACCAGCCAGGCAAGACCGTGCCCTCTTTCACCCAAATGTTTTCTGCTTGGAGAACTCTAGCCTGGTTCTCTGAATCTGGTCAAGAACCCATGGTTGGAGAGGATGTAGGCCCAGGGGGGAACATTCTACTATAATTTTGCTAAAGAGTCATTTTGTCAAATTGTCTTCTAAATACACATGTCTTTTTCCACCAATTAGAGCAGAGCTCAGCCTTCACCACTGACATCCATAACTGGCCAAAGTACTGAGGGTAAGTGTTTTTCCTAAATGGGTCATTTATATGATTCCTCTGCAAGGCTCTGGGAACATCATAGAAGAGGTAGTCAAAGGAATAAGAGCCAGAGGATGGGGAGATATGTAATGAAATGATAATATGACACAGCCCTTGCACTTATGAACTCACTGCAGCTGTGGCCCAATCCCTCCCAGAGGGAGTAAGGGCAGTTAATTGTTGTTGGAGGAATGAGTATAATTTTCTTAATGGTATAGCCATTGATAAATTGTTCGAGTTCCAGTAAATAACCTCTCACCAATGTCCCTGGAAGAAACACTAATTAACTCGGTGGGTCACACACAAAAAGAAGTGCGGAAGTAGGAGGGGAACTCTTGGAAAGAAGGGTTTAGGTGGAAGAAAGAGGGGTATGAGAGGACTGGGGGACAGAAGCAAGTAAAACTTATTATGTACATAGATGAATCTGTCAAAGAATTAAAATGGAAAAAGTCACTAATACTGGGAAAATTCTTGAAGGAACTTGACTTACAAATGCAATTTCATTAACTAAATATGAAAATACATAACCGTATTTTAAAAACTAATACAATTTTGATAGGTTACAAATAGTTGTTAAATCTTAGCAGAAACAAAGCCAAACAGTATGACTGGCACAACTCTGAAAGTTATTTATATTGAGTCAATTAACCCTTTCAACAGCCCTAATGTAATGAGAAAAGCTGTGGTAATGGAATTTCAGCTTTCAAATCAGGCATCAAGGACAAAATGAGAAGCCACAGTCCCATCTTTAGTTCTGATTCTGTCAGCAGTAGGCCCAGGAAAGTTATCTCCAAAGCCTGAGCAATAGGCTACAGTTCTTTTCCAGTAGTTATTTCAACACCACTCTGGGATTGGTGGAAACCAGGATCACAGGGCTTCCAAGTTTATGTGACAGGGGTTATGCGCAGGGTTCTCTAATCTGCATGTCATAAAAGAGATGGGGAGCCACAGTTAGAATTCTAAGGAGGAAGTGTGTTTAAATATCAAGAGAAAAGATTAGGCACTCCTTTTCTCAAGCAAGTGAGAGGACTGGTGTCCTAGGTAAAGCAGGATTTGTCTTCTCAAGCCAGCAGGGACTGATAAGCACGGGTTGTTTTCTCAGCCTAGCTGCTCTAGGTTTTTTCTCAGTTTTAATTTTCATCATTAATAATTTCAGCTTTCTTCTTTACTATTAAAAATATACTGAGTCAGGTCTGGTGGCACAGTCTCTGCACTTGGGGAGAGAAGCAAGTAGTTGTCTGTGGGATTGAGTCCAGCCTGGCCTATGTAGTAAGTAGATCAGTTGGGGTTATAGAAAAAGTCTCTCTCTCTCTCTTTCTCCATATAGATATGTGTGTGTGTGTGTGTGTGTGTGTGTGTGTGGTGTGTGTGTGTATGTATATCATTACACAGTACACAGACATAAATGGCCCAGCTCTGCATAATCATAAGCAGACTTTGAATCAAATGTTGATCTTTTCCTAAAACATTATAAGGTATGTTTTTCAGAAAAAAAATCTGTAGCAACCTATAATATTTTAAATTTATGATTAACTTTGTAACTCTTTTCATCAATGATTATTTTCGAAGGAGTCACAAGATCTCAGTGTTTTGGCATGTGCCTGGAGGCACAGACACATGGAATGCAGAGACACATGGAATGCTTGGGGTCCCCGTTTTGAGGCAGAGATACATGGAATGCTTGGGGTCCCCGTTTTGAGGTCATCCAGGGCCACATAGCAAGATTCTCACCTAACAACAAAACACCACAAATTTGTCAGTTATTTTCTGAGAGTTATTCAGTCGTTTCATCTTCAAGTCAATCTCTTTTTAAGTATTTTTAATGTGTCAATATTCTTGTTGATGTTTTTTAATTGGTCGGGCTCTTCCAAATTCTCATTTTCCATTATTTTACATGTCACTGACAGTTTTCTACCATCATCATCTGCCTCTTGATTTGCATCTACCTAATGAAATCTTTTATCTTCTTAAGTGAGATTTTCCATTGCAAATGTTTTGCTATGTATTTTCTTCATATGGTTATCATCTTGATCAATTACAAGAGTCTGACTAGAATGAAAATTGATAAAAATGTACCATGACATATTCTATGTAAGAAGACTGTATGAGTTTAATTAATTTTAAAAGCCACTAATCCATACATGAATATTTTCTTGTATTGATGTTCTAAAACCTGTTCTATTAGATGCTATGAATGTATAAGAGATTGCTAGAATCAATCATGAGACATCTCAAATACTAAAATCAATTTAAAACTTAAGTTTTTAAAAAGGATTTTTAAAAGATTTATTATTGCTTTTATGTGTATGAGTGTTTGCCTGTGTGTGTGTATGTGTACCACGTCCCTTCCTGGTACCCATGGAGGCTAGAAAAAGGCATCAGATCTCCAGAAAATGGAGTTAGAGAATGGTGTGAGCAGTCATATGGGTGCAGGTGAGGGCTGAGGAGTCACACATTACCCTGGCAGGCCAACAGGCAGACAAGGAAAAGAGGCTCTTGGTAGATTTATATACTTTTCACTTAATTTAAGGTGACCAACTGTCTGATTCTTCTCCTTCTCCAAGAAAAAGACTCAGTGGGCATTTTCTGCCAGTAGGAAACATTTCATGACATGTTCATCTTTCCCACCAGGAGTTGGGATGGGTCTTCTGTGGCAAGAAATAATCCACCCAGACCGGCTTTTTCAAGGCCTGCCAAACCTTGTACCTTTATATCATTTTCGTTTACTGTTTGTCTCAGTCATAAAAATAGTAAGCACCTGACCCATATAAGACCAACAATAAGGGGTCCTTTTCTTTTATTAGAATCTCTGATTTACGTATCTATCAATCAGCTATCAATCCTGAGCTTTTTCATTGAAATAAGGAAGAGTTCTTAATCTTTTATAATTCTGAAGTTTTAAATATAAAGGAGTCTGTCTTCCTCAAGATGGCCAGGCGCCTGCTAATGCTCTACATGGAAGAAGCCTTGCTGTGACAGATAACTCAAATCCACAAACAAAAGTCTCAAGTGAATGATGAAATTTGAATTCCTGTTTATAATAAACTATTACAAGTATGAAACTCTATCTCTTTTAAGATTTCAAGAGTTGGACAAATTTTGTTTTGTTTTGTCTTTTAAATCAGTGCATGGTGAATTCATGTCACATAATTACAAGACTACTGACTAATGTAATTGGTATCCCACCAAATACAAGGGTAGTATACTGATAATTCTGTAAAACCTTGTTATAAAAACTAAATGGCATAAGGCAGTTTCTAAAACATGAAAGCACTGATGAAAGGACTCAAAAATTTAACATGAAATGACAAATGTGCCCCCCACATTAGAAGGAGAGTAAGCAATTGTCAATCATGCTGTAAATAGCTGAACAGAGTGTCCTCTTGACACAACACGTATCACAGTACTTCGGAATCGTAGGGGAAGTATATTTTTCCCATTGCATATTCATGTTCAAAAACTGAAGTTTCATTGGTTTATTTTTAGAAAAATTAAAACAGTAGCAAATGACTCTGGCATTTACAAATTGGAATTTTCCACCACAGACCAGTCTGTGTAAATTGGCATGGTGCTATGTACATAGTTATAAAAATTTTAAGACAGACTTAATTTCCATTTGAAACTGTTGTGTTCCAGGTCAAGAAGCTGATGTGACCCTTCAGTGTCTTCACCTGACAGCAGTGTGGCATTTTGTCCCAGTCAGAACAACATCTTTAAAATGGCTAAGTAAAATCTTTACGCATTATCAGTGTTTTTCTTTTTCTTTTTTTTTTCTGATATACAGTTTTGATAAAACTTGCCAAAATTCAGGATATTTTTAGCCCTATATTTACAAAGATTATATCAATTACTATTGATTTATAAATAGACATATTTTGCAAGTTGGATGAGTTCTTACCATCACAGGTTGGCAGAGGATGACTCCACCAATGGTTCTTTTCACAAAGAAGGGGCTCTTCATGGCTCAGTCTATATCCTGGATCACAACTAAATGAAACAGTTGACCCAATGGAGAAATCATGGCCATATCGCCGCCCATGGACAGGGATGCCAGGGTCCAAACAAGAGTATGTATTCACTGTAACACCTGATAAACAAAGGCAGGAGAATCAAGACTGAGATCGACAGGATTCAGATTTACTAAGTTATTTTCAATTTATTCAAACAAGTATAAATTTTGCAAAATATGAAAGGTATGGGTGTCCATTCCTACAACAACACAATCCAACTGTTTCTTGGTTGTTGATGGTATTTTCAATATTCTGTCGTGTGAAAGGTTGTATGGTGGTTTCTGCTGCTGCTGCTGTTGCTCCTAGTGATTCATAACTGCTAGATCTTTCATCCACAAACAATGTACGAAATTTCCTTGGAAAAAGTCATTGTTTTTGAACTTCCCTTGTTCTATTCAAGACTTTTACCTTTTTGGTTAGATCAGCCAACAATATTGGCCTCTTTATCAATATTTTTGGATCTTTAGTCTATTATACATACAATTTTGGTCATACATATTCTCAGAACTTGACATTTTATTGCCTTTTTATTCTACTGCAAATGGGATCAAATTCAACATTGTCATCCAGAAATTTAAGGTTACCAAATTAGATTCTTCTATGCTATTATCCTTAATGTTCATTAGCTTCCAGCACTGATTCTTTGTGGCATTCTCCTCACTGATTTTGTGTTTTATTTTCCCAGCAAACCATTATATCTCCTTCATTTGCACAATCCCCTTAGAGTTTTTAAAATTTAATTGAATTTTTGTGTATTTCACACAGAACTTCTCAGTCTTAATCTTTACACCCCCTTCCCCGCTAGCACCCCCCTATAGTGCACCCACCCTCTGGAATGCATATATTTTGTCATTTGAAGTCCTATTGTGTCAAATTAGGTGTCAGCACGCACAATACCCATGCAAACTGGAGCAGAGGAAAAACCCAGCATAGAACTGGGGAAATGAACAGCAGACCCCAATCTTAGCTAAAGAAATATTGGCAACTGATTACTGCTGGGTGAGGAAAAGCTGATCTTCCTACAAGCCAGGGACTTTAAATAGGCTGATTAGACCCCAGTAGATGAACTTGCAATGATGGAATGTCTGGGGACACTAACTTGATACAATCTCCTTAGATTTTAGCAGAGTATCTTAGATACTCTCCAGTTCTCAACCTCACTCTAAATGAGTGCTAGTTTACAGAAAACTGTTCTTTACCTAAATTTATAGTAGTGTGTAGTGAATCTTGAAGAAATCATGGAAATAGGGATTGAAAATGTGAAGTATTTACTTATGCAGAGACCTTACAAAGCATTAGCATTCTTATTGATAAAAGAAGGCTTTGATTTAAAAGAATAAATAAATAAAGTTCTCACTCCTTTTAGTAACACATGATAATATCAAATTTGAAGCAATCAGAATGGGAAAATGAAAAAAAAAAAGTAATTACTTACTTTCATAATGAATCTTAAATCCATTGTTGGAACGACTGTTGTCTGTGGTAAACAGGAGGTATATAAAGTTGCTGCTGCTGAACAGAAACTGGGGCACTTGAGTACCATTGTAAGATCCAAGCAATGGTGACAAAAGATTTGGCCCATCGTGAACTTCCAGAACATCATAGTTTAGCTCAGTCTGAAATCTAGGATGAGGAGACACAATTATCAAATAATAAAACATAAGGAGAAAAATGTTTTAAGTTTTTTTTGTTAGTGTACTTCTAAGTTATTTAAAACACTTTCATTTTTTTCAGATATCTATGAGTAATTCCCATCTGTAGTAAATATCAACATCTTATTCATATATGAAATTATCATTTAGAAATGGTGTGTACACACATCTTTTGAATGTTATGTTTTGTCCCTAGTAAATAAATGATTGGTTCATGAAGTAAGAACTTTTGAGTCACTTTATTTGCTGTCTTCATTTCTATAGAAACTGCATGACTGTGTATTCATATTCAATCAAATTTTCATCTTAATATTAAATATATTTCAAGCCTCATCTCAGCTTTATATAAATTTTGTACAAATTTTATACAGTCTGTCCTTCAAATTTTAAAAATTTTATTTTTACTTATGTGTGATTTGTGTTGTCTGTGTGGGTTTGTGTATGAGTGCAGTACAGGCAGAAGCCGGAAGAGGGTGTCAGATTCCCTAGAGCTATAGTTGCAAGCAGTTGTGAGCTACCTTGTGTGGGTACTGAGAAGCAGACTGAGGCATCTCTCTAGCCCTTTTAATATTGCTTTGTTATCGTTCCTTCTTTTCAAGTAAGAAAACTGAGCAATTTAGAACTTAAATTGTGTAAAACTTTTTAAATGATTGAAGCAAGCACAAAAATGAGGAAATCTAATGCTAACATCTTTGCTACTTATGCACGGATGTGGGAATGTCTTTTACAAAATGGCATACTCTGGACAGGACAACCTTGCAATCAAAACATTAATCTTTTGCTTTGAGATCTTTTAACACTATCTCAGCTTGTTTATAATGTAGAACAAACTTGTGACCTTATGACCTTGACATACAGCTTTAATCCCTTATTATCCATGCCAGCCCTTTACCTAGAACAACATATGTGTATGTGTGCATATTTTGCATATAAAGCAAGTCCTACAAGCAGCTGATAATCCTTGGAAGCAACATATTACCTCATTTGTGTTGCAAACATCAGATGGGATTAAACTGATAGCATCTGTTAGTAAGTGCATGCTATTCTAGGTCAATAGGGATCAGAAAGGACAAACTCTTCCTGATAAGACAAGGGTTTACTCTTCCTCTGTAATTCTGGGAGAATTTTGAAGGAACAGCTTGTTAGGCAGTTTGGATTTCCTCTTGGCTGAAATGGATATCAATAATCAGGCTGTTTTTATTCCAGTATAGCCATAATGTGGCACCGCATAGTAACACTGCACACAGACCTGTAACTCATTCGCGTTCTTACAGATAAAAGAGAGCTTTGATAAAAAAAAATAATAATAAATAAATAATTCTCTTCTTAGTAAAATGCTGTTTTTAAATATTGATTTTATCATTAGTTTTTTGGTTATAGTTCTATTGTTTTCAAGTTTTTTAAAGATATATTTATTTTATAAGATGAAATAAACCAGATCTTTTTTTAACATGCATAACATACATACTATTTAATTGACTTTATGTGTTCTTTCCCCGTAATTTAAGTTTATTTAACACTGTAAATTGACTAGATCTAAACTATGGGTGAATTTTATGTGGACTCATGGCCCCAACTCAACATTTTTATTTGGTTATTGAAGTATAATGAGTGGAGAAAATCTGACTGATGGATGCCATCAACTCTACTAACAATAAAATATAAAAACATGAATTAACTCTACATTATGACTGATACAAAACAATGTTTATTACCCAAGTGAGAGGTACTGATATATTGATGAATAAGATATGTAGTCATCAAAAATATGCAATTAATTGTGATAGATTAGGAAACGTGCTTCATATAAAAAAAATATACTAAATATCCTTCTTATTGTGCTGGCTAACTTCACTTGTCAACTTGACACATCAGGGAAGTAGGCACCTCAACTTGGCAATTGTCTTTGTTGGATTGGCCTGTGGGCATGTCTGGGAGTCATTTTCTTATTTGTTGAGTGATGTAGATGGCCCAGTCCACTGTGAGGGGTGCCACCCCTGAGCAGGTGAGCCTGGGTTGCATAAGAAAGCAGGCTGAACATGGGCCAAAGGGAAGCCAGGGAGCAGCATTCCTCCTTGGTCTCTGCTTTAGCTCCTGCCTTCAAGTTCCTGCCTTGGTCCCCTTCACTGTCTCCCCTCCATAAGTTCGTAGGTGAAATAAACTTTATTCCTCAACTTGTTTTGGTCATGGTTTTTTTCATAGTAAAAGTGATGCAAACTAGAACACATTATTTCAATATAATTTTGAAAGTTACACAGTATAATGCTATATTTCATATTCAGAAAATATAATTATATGTGGTAAGGCAAGGTTAGTTAATGACCCTTTCTTAGAATAAGATATTTGATAATGGATGATGAAAATCCTCACTTTGCTTTATTTAAATTAATTAATTTTTATTTATTCATATTTTTGTTTTTTGAGACAAGGTTTCCCTGTTACCACAGCTTGCCTGGAACTTGTTATATAGACCGGGCTGGCCTCAGTTTCACAGAGATCCACCTGCCTTTGCCTCCTGAATGCTGGTATTAAAGGCCTATGCTACCATGCCTGGTTAAAATATTTATTTTTTGAATGTTCTAGAATTGCCATTGCAACACAATCCATGTTAATCACTGAAAAGTGAGTATGATTTTATCATAAAACAAATCTTATTTGTTCTTTTAAAGTAATTATTTAGTTATTTTTATTCTACGTGTATGAGTGTTTCACCTGCATGCATCTAAATATACCCTGTGTACAGCGCCAATTCTGGCCAGAAGAGGGTGTTGGATCCCTTGAAACTGGTGTTACTGACAATTGTTAGTAGCCACGTGAGTGCGAGGAGCTGAACCTGGGTCCTCTGCAAAAGCAGTAATGCTCTTAACCACTGAGCCATCACTCCCTTGCCCCTCCTTTGGGAAAAAGAATCTCCCTGAGTGGCCCATGTTAGTTTTGTAGAAGTCTCTGTGTCTCCTTCCCCTTCAATCTCCATAGAGCTGGGATTAAAATGTGGACTATAACTCCCGATCTGCCAAGAACTCTTCTGAACTTAAAATGTCCACTTTTAGAAAGTCATAGTAGTGTACTCCTGTAATCCTAGTACTTAAAAGGGGAAGCAGGAAGACCATGAGTTCAAAGTGATCCTGATCTACATAGTGAGTTCGAGGCTAACCTGAGCTACATGAGATGCTATCTAAAAACAAAATGGAAAAAGAACTCTTAAAATATGTAGATAATTGTTATGTGCTAAGTTATGCCTCTCAAAATCCATAAATTCAAATGTTATCCTCCAGTATGTGAGAATGAGATCATGTGAGTGCACTCCTATCCAACATGACTGGTATGATCATACATAGGAAAAGAAGTTTAGGACACAGACACAGTGAGACAGAACAAGTAAAGATGGACACAGGGCATAGCTGAGGAAAGAGAGCAGAAGAAACAACACTGTGAATTCTTTAATCTCAGACTCCAGGTCTTCAGCCCTATAAGAGAAATATTTCCTATTGTTTAAGCCATAGCTCATTATCTGTGCATACTGCATGCCCTGCCAACCAAGATCAAATTCTTTATGTAGAAAGAAATGAGCTCATGCATCTTATTAGTAAGAACATTAGCCCTTGTCTTTAATAAATGGTAAAATTATGGGGCTGAAGAGATGGCTCAGCACTATTCAATATTGCAGTATTCTATTGATTATTATATAATCAGCAATAATAACTTTAAGTAAGAAAAGGTCAATTGTCAATTGATAGGAATGTGCTGATGACCTAACCATTTTTTGGGAGTTGTAAGTGTGGTTATCTGGATAGTACTCATAAGTGTCTAAATTGAATTTGTTTATATTACCTTTGCTTCCTGAAGTCCAGCAGAGCCAAATTCACAAGTCCTTCAAAATATAGGACAACTAAACTCATTAAATTAAAGGTCATATGTTCATAACTCGGTATTGTGCATATACATACAGCTAAAAGGTCAGTGTTGCTTATCTTAATAGCACGGTTACAGCATTAAACAAATAGACAATTAACTTGAAAACAGGTTGAAAGGTCAAAAGGGGGCAGACTGTCTGAAACATTCAAGACATAGCAATGGACAGTTATGATAAAATTATTCATTGATGTGGCAAAGGAAATAGTGAATGCCAACCATTCTTATACATATTCTTTTCTTCATAAGATAAAAAATATTTTCAGAGACCTTTCAAATGTAATTTTGATTGAGTGTCCAGGTTCAGCTTCAATCACCCACTCACAGTTCAAAGAGTCTTTGTAGTATCCTGGCCATCCTGGTGAGAGAATCACTCCACTTGGAGCTGAAAAGTGGCCACCACACGGAGCTGAAAAATGAAATCAGGGAGTAATAGGAATAGAAGTTTTAGAGTAAGTTGTATATATTATTTTCAGTATTTCTTTCTTTTATTTATTTGAGATAGGTCTTATTCAGCCTAGGCTAGCCTTGTACTTCTTATGGAGTCCAGATTAACCTTGCACTACCAGAGTCTTTTTGGTTTAGCATTCTAAATTATGGGATAATAGGCATGCACTACTACACTTAGCCCAAACAGAAATTTAAATCCACCTCTTGATATACTTGATAAGTAGTAGTTAACACTAGTTTTGAATGTATTGACCCACATATTCAATTGCTTCTGTCATGAAGTGATTGACCCTTAAAGGAGTAATTTACTTAAAAAAAAAAAAAGTGATGTAGCTATGCTTTGTATGACAGCAGGTAAAGACATCCTCAAGTCTCTGAGTGATTTCCTAACATATATTGTTTTGTGTTCACGTTCTTCATCCTCATAGTTTGAAATAATACACGTACTTTTAGCTCTGTATTCCCTCCTATTTCCTTCTTTGCGTTGTCAAATTTTCCTTCTTCACTGTGTCTGAACTTTGAGGTCCCATTATTGCATTCATGACTGGAGTTTACAGCATGATCAACCCAGCCATTCAAGCTATTTCTCCCCTGAAATTTGATCTCTTGCTTTGTTTGATACAAGGATGTTGTGCATATTTTACTTATATTTTACCATTCCTTAGACATGTATTTTGATCTTTTTTCTTTTTTAAAAAAATTTATGTGTATGAGTGTATTGCCTGCATGTGTGTAAATGTCTCAGTGTTGTGCAGTGTCCACGCAGGTCAGAAGAGGGTGGTGAAATCCCCTAGAACTGGAGTTATAGACAGTTGTTAGCTGCCATGTGGGTACTAGGAATCAAACCCGGGTCCTCTGCAAGAGTAACCAGTGCTCTAATCTCAGAGCCAACTCTCTAGCCAGTTTTATTTTATTTTATTTTATTTTTTAATATTTAATTTATTTTATTTTTTAATATTTTATTTATTTTTATTTTATGTGTATGAGTGTATTGCCTGCATGTATGTGAGTGCACACATGTTGTGCAATGCCATGGAGGTCAGAAGAGGGCTTCAGATTCCCCTGGAACTGGAGTTAAGGACATTTCGTAGCTGCCGTGTGGGTGCTGGGAATCGAACCCTGTCCTCTGCAGGAACAGTCAGTGCTCTTTACCGCTGAGCCATCTCTCCAGCCCCCGTTTTATTTTTTTAATGACATAAAATTGAAACTTTTACTTAAAATTATAATTATTGTTGTATTTTATTTTCTACATTTTCTTAAACTCTAATACAATTGAGAACAACCACAGTGTTGTTTTAGTAAGTTCCAGTGTTTTGATACAGTGTAAACAGCTCATTGTAGAGATAAGTAAACAAAGTTGCAGAAAGAATACCTGGCCAAAGTTCCCAAGGCTAAAAAAGTCTTCAAACATTTTTCAAGTCTATTTAGCTACACAGACCTTAACACCTTCAATGCTTCACTGTTTCCTGAAAGGATATCATCTATCTAGGAGTGTGAACCAGAAAGCCAGACATATTCATTTTTCTCATCTCATTATTTTATCATTTGTTTCCATCCATACCCATCCAGAAGCCTACCTTTGTTTTTCCAGTCCATGCCTGCCATCTTAGTTTAAATTATTATAACCTCATCCTTAGAGTACAGAAATACACTCCCTCAACTTCTGCATCCTCAGGAAATATCACCAATGCAATAACTGGTGATTTTTTTCAAACCCACAGACCTTACCTATGCTCCGCAATTGTTCTTTCTTTCTATACTGACCTGCACTACCTAATATTGCCTAGGCTCCAAACTTCTTTCCTTCTCTGTGCAGCTTTCCTATATTAATCTGGTATGTTTTCAAGAAATATACACAACCCCTTCCCCACCAAATTAATTACCAGATAGATTTTAAAATGTAGAAAGTTTACCAGAAATGAAAAGAGATGTATTCTAGATCAAGGTTTCAACACATTAGAAACTATCACCTTTACTTGCTGCTTCATATTTTTATTAATTGATGGGTGAATCTTTAAATTCTGTTCACATATGCTCGCCCATTGCCCAGCACAGTGACACATGACTGCAGTACTACTTGGGGTGTCTTCAAGTTTGAGGCCCACTTGGATTAAGAATGAGAACTGGTTTCAAAAACAAAAGGGAAACCAGCAAAGAAAAAAATCCAAATTTTCTTCTATGTGTGTGTGTGTGTGTGTGTGTGTGTGTGTGTGTGTGTGTGTGTTTTTTTTACTTACTTGATTGTGTTTTCATACTTGATTCTGTTTTACCATATGAAAATTCTAAAACTTATTATTCTGAAGACATTTTTAGTTACTATCACCCTTCAAATAACTTGAAATAATACAAATAAATGGTAAAATATTGGAGTTGACCAAAGAATGAAGCATCACTCTAAAATCCCCATTTGAGTAAAATCTTTCATTTGTTTGTTTGCTTTTTTGTTGTTATGAGGCAAGGTCTTTATGTAGCTCAGGCTGCCTTCAAATTTGTAATCCTCCAGCCTCAGCCACCCTAGTGCTTGAAATACAGGTTTTTCCTCCCATCTGAATTGAATCAAGTATTTTCTAGGTGAAATTATAAAATGTGTTGTGTAAGATATAACATTTATTAAGAAACTAAATTCTCTTTCTTAGCAGAATTCAATATTACTTTCTGAAAGCTTTCTAAGAATATCATTTTCACATGGATTACTTGTACTTCTATTTATGGTCACATAATTTGGTTTCCTGTAGGCTTATTGTATATCTAAAAAATTAAACTATGTGCATAACAGTCATTTAAATTAACATAATTTAGAAGACATGGCTGAGTGTCTTAGTGAAAGAAACTCCTGCACTATGAAGCATATTTGGCAGCAATCTGTATTATTTTACCAGCTCATATTGTGCTACGAAAGCATTTGTGCATTCAGCCTAATAGTCATTAAATGAGGTAATTGGTCATAAAATTAACAATTGAGTAATGGGCCAGAAAGTATTAAAAAGTAAAGCACCAAGAGTCACTTTGATTGATCCTTCAATCCCTAGTGACAGAGAGAGTTGGGAGGGGGACTTTAGCGAAGTCATAACAGCCCCACATCCACCCATAAGGCTCAGAATACATTTTAGAGGAAGGGACAGGAAGATCATAAGAGCTGGAGGTCAGGGAGAAATGTGATAGAACCACTACACCCACAGGTTCACAGCAGCTGTGGCTGACTGCATAATATCAAGTGAATCAATATTCAAACATGGAAGAATGAGAGGCTCACTAGTCATAACCCCTAATTGAGGAATGATGCTGGCTTCCATGGGAGGGAGGGTCAGTTTTTTTTAAGGTTGTGGCTGCTGGTGGTGGATGGCCCCACATTCAGGAGTATAGGTGTAACATAAATTAGAGTTAATGGTTATTAACACATATTTGACTCTATTGGTGCACACGCACATATACATACACAAACTCACTGCATATAAAATAGGGAATAAAATATTGGGTGGGCAGTAGTAAATGGGTTGTAAATAGGGGAGAGGATCTAAATGTGATCAAAATATATTGTATGAACTTTGTAAAAATTCAACAAAATATAATTCCATTTTCAACATCCAACTTCCCTCAGTTTCTAGGAGGTCATTTCCATTTTGGCTAGGCTAGCAGTCAAACAGCCAGGCATTTCTATTAGATGGAATAAAAGAGACACAGTGCTGTTCAGTTTAAAATGAAGTTGCAGATTATTGACTTTTTAAAGTAATTCGTTTTCCTTTTCCTAGTTTAAAAATGGGGAAAAAAATCATGAAATACATGATCTGATCAGAAACAAAGGCCTAGGCAATGGTAGAGTTGATACTCAAATTAAAATCTTCTACCCTGGATTACTGAATTGATTTATTATTTAGTCTTTTTATTTTACATGTATGAGTATATTGCCTGTGTGTATGTAAGTGCACCTGTGTCAGTCAATGCCCATGGAGGTCAGAAGTGGGTGTCGGATTCCCATGGAACTAGAGCTACAGATGATTGTTAGTTGCCATGTGGGTGCCAGGAATGAAAGCTGGTCTTCTGCAATCACAGCCTGTGTTCTTAACTGCTAAGCCATCTCTCCAGCCCTATGAATTAATTTGTTGAAAAAGATATTCCTTTAGCAAGTCTTAATTTCTTTAATATTACAGTTTCAGTGTAGATAGAGAATGTGCTGGATGGCTTTAGTGTCAACTTGACACACCTGGGTTGAGGGAGCCTCAGTTGGGGAATTGCCTTCATTGGATTGGCCTTTGGCCATGTCCATGGAGCATCTTCTTGACTACTGAGTGATGTGGGAGGGCTCAGCCCACTGTGGGTGGTGCCACCCCTGGGCAGTTGGACCTGTGTTGCATAAGAAAGCAGGCTGAGCAGGGGCCAGGGAAGCAAGCCAGTAAGCAGTGTTCTTCATGGCCTGTGCTCCAGCTCCTGCCTCCATGTTCCTGCCCTGAGTTCCTACCTTGGGCTCCCTAATGAACTGTGACCCAGGAGATGTAAGACAAATAAATCTTTTCCTTTCCAACTAGGTACTGGTCAGAGTGTTTTGTTACAGCAATGGAGAGACAAACTAGGACAGAAATTGGTACCAGAGAGTAGGGTATTGCTGTGACAGACAAACCTTGGTAATTTTAGGAGGATTGTGGAAGTGTTCTGAACTTTGGGCTGGAAAAGCCATTGAGTGCTCAGAGTCTGTTGCTGTGGAGCATGCAACAGTTATCTTGAAAGAGTTGTGGATGATAGAGACCTGGCTTGTGAAGCTTCAAAGGGAAGCAGAGACTATCAGTGTTGTTCGTGTGAGATTTTGGATTGAGAATCTGTGGGTTCTGGTCAGCTGGGGCTGAAGAATCAGCTGTGACTAAGAAGAGACCCGAAGCAAAACCTTTGCTTTACTGGGACAATTGATGCTAGTTAGCTGGGGCTGAAAAATCAGCAGTAACAAGAGACTAGCATCACTGTGGTGAAATCTTCTGGGAGGTATTTCCTTTTGGTCGGCACATAGAGAGGACCCGAGCCTCCATCTCAAGCTATAAACAGGACTTGGTAATGTGTAAGAGTCTCCTGCATGGTTCTGAGTGTTTTTCCTACATGTATGTCAAGTGCACCTGTGTTGGGCAAACACCAAGGAGGTCAGAAGAGGGCATCAAATTCCCTTGATTAGCGTTACAGATGGTTGTTTGCTGCCATGTGCATGCTGCTAACTAAACTTAGGTCTTCTGCAAGAGCACCCAGTGCTTTTAATTGCTGAGCCAACACTCCCCCTAAGATTTTTAATATAAGTTGAAGCACCAAAACACACCATGTTAAGTGCCGTCTCAATGGTAAATTATTTTCATTTATTTATTAATGAAAGATTTATTTCTGCTATGTCTGACTCTATAATATCTGCTGAAACTTTCTTTAAAAAATAGTGTTGCATTTTATCTCTCTTGCAGATACATGCATTTTTCAAAACATTAATTTTATTTTTATTTATATCTATAAGTGTTTGTCTATGTGGGTGAATGCTACCTGTGTAGGAGTCCACAGAGGCCAAAAGAAAATGTCAAATCTCTTGTAGCTGGAGTTATAGGCAGCTGTGAGCTGCCCAACATGAGGGCTAGGAACCAAACTCAGATCCACTGGAGGAGCAGTAAGCACACAATTTTTACAAGGAAGATATATGTAGCTATCATGAAATATAATAAATACATGGTTGAGCTGCAGAGAGTCTAGAATGTAAGGGAAGGAAACAGGTATTCCAGGGATGGAGGGGGGAATCCCTTCTGAACGAAATGTTGCCAAAAGATATTTTATAGATGAAAATAGAAGAGAGATGTAGAAGTGGGAAATAGTGTGAAAAGTCAAAGTCACTCCACTTTATAGTTAGTGGAGGAGTGAGAAGAGAAAGTTCATGTACCCTTCGGCTTTATGTGATAAGTACTACATGTGATTACTTTAAAACTGATGTGTTCCCAGGAGATATATTAAAATAAAAATTTCTAGAATGCACCTCTCATGTTGTAAGATGGAACCCAGAAAAACCCAAAGTAAACATAAACAAGAACACCTCTCTTGACCCTTCAAGGTTATTTATGGTTTAGGATTAATGAACCTGAGTGAGAAAAAGTAAGAAAATACGGGTGTGTCTCTACTTCAGAGATCACCAGAATGTACTCCAGGTTTCTGGAAAAAAGGGTTATTGTGGTTTGAATGAGAAATGTCCCTCAAAGACTCATACATTTGGTCCTCAGTTGGTGGTGCTATTTGGGAAAGTTATGAAACTTTTAGGAGTCTTGATGGGGGAAGTAGATCACTGGGTTTTGAGGTATTTCAGCCTGGCCCTACTTCTCTCTCGCTCTGCTTTCTGACTGCTAAGCAGGTCTCAAGCCCCTGCTGCCATGCTTTCCCCACCATGATGGACTGTATCCCTCTCTGGAACTGTAATCCTATGTAACCCCCTTCTTCCCTTCTAACTTGCCTTTTGTCAGGATGTTTTATTACAACAATTGAAAAGTAATTCTGGGGGTGATTTGGGTATATTAGAGAGACACAGCTTGCTTCCTGTACTCTTCTCATTTTACAGAAATAAAAACAATAAATAACAAATATAAAGGAGACCTAGTTTATTTGTCATATCTTATTTTTAATGCATAAATCTGTTATAAATAATTTTCATTGGATTACTAGCTTTTTTTTTTTTTTGCTTTTAGAAGAAAGGAACATGTTCAAAATACCCAGTGCACTTTAAGGCCTACATTAGGTTGAAATCTTCAGATAGAACTCGGATAAAATTCTTTTGAATAAAAATTCTAAAGAAGCTAGAAGTTTCACAGCAGGAAATGCTGTCATCAGAAAATGACACTTTGGCACTCAGAAGGGAACTGGAGACTAAGCTGGGCTTTGATTGCACCAATGAATTAAAGGAGCAAGCATTCCAGCATTTGGCTTGATAGATAGCCTTTCTGTGGAGGGATTCTTGATCAACAAACACATCTTACCTCATCACACACTGTTGCATCCAACTTTTCTATCCTTCTTTAATTTGCTTTGTTTTTAACCAAGGTAAATAATTTTTGGCTATCTCTGCCTTCTGCACACTCAAAGATGGCTCAAGTTTAAATTAAAAACTATGTTAAAATGATGAGGTATTCATAGGAATTGAAGAGCTAGAATGACCAGAAGCTTGGATTAAATTGTGTTTCTTTCCATTTCCATGTTTCTTCTTTTACTCTCTCAAACCTAGCCCAACAGAAGTTAGGAGCAGAACTTTGTAGATGGCTATTAAATTGCTTTCCAAAGTCCTCAGGTCCTGAAAAAAGGAGTTCATCCATAGCTACAAATATGTGTATGTGTGAGCACATATTGCATCAGAACTACAAACTGATTATGATATATGCATCAGCCATTACTCTGAATGCTCCCTCACCAGCATCCCCTCCAAGCAGAATGTGATGCTGTGCAGGAGAAGCAGTCCTTTCCTCTGAGGCTAATTGAAATTCAAGAGCAAACCCCTTATCCTCCATGGAGAAATTCATCAGGCATGCAAGTCCAGCTTTGTTTCTGAGCAGTTATCCAAGAACTCCAGCTCCATCCTATTCATTCAAAGAATTTCCTCAGATATCACAATAAGGAGTAGGAGGGAGTATAAGCCAGAGTAATTCAGGGGGATGTATTCTGAGGGCAAGAAAGATTTTGCTTGAGTAAGTATTTAACAGACCATTCTGAAATTGTTGGAGCCAAAACAGAGGACAGTTATTTCTTACTTTTTCATACCTCATGCCTTCAAATATGTACTACCAAATATCCCTCTTCTTTTTTTTTTTAACTTTAAAAACAATATTTTATTGAGCTGGGCATGGTAGCACACGTCTTTAGTCCCAGGACTCCAGAGGCCAAGGCAGGTGGATCTCTGTGAGTTCAAGGCCAGCCTGGTGTACTTAGTGAATTCCAGGATGTCTGGGGCTACAGGAAGACCTGTCTCAAAAAGACCAAAAAAAATTTTTTTTATTTATTATTTTTATTTTATGTTATGCCTGTATTGCCTGTATGTAGGTAAGTGTATCCATGTCGTGCAATGCCCACAGAGGACAGAAGGGGCTGTTGGATACCCTGGAACTGGAGTTACAGACAGTTGTTAGCTGCCATGTGGATGCTGGGATTTGAACCCGGGTCTTCTGCAAGAACAGTCAGTGTTCTTAACCGCTGCACCATCTCTCCATCCTCATTCTCCCCCTCCTTAAAAACAAATGTTTTGGGAATATACTCTAACTTTCTAATCACTTTCAATATTAATAAATATTGTCTCAATTCATTTCAAAACCCTTTGCTTTCCTTTATCCATTCTTCCAAGATGCCTCTGTGGGTAGGGGAGACAAGTGAGCTGTGGGACACCACTACTTGCAGACTCCCTGACTCTCTTGGCAGTCGGGGTAAGGAAGTTGTGGTCTCTTCTGCAAGTTATCCCTTCACTTCCTAGTATGAGGGAGATACTGTTGCTGTTCACGTCTCTTGGTTGTGAGTGGTATTGTGAAGTTCTGAAAATGATTGCTAACCTCTTAAGGAGAAGCAGTGTGTTGTTTTGAAAGGAAAGAGTGATAGGGGCTTCTCAGGATTCCATAAGAGGAGAAGCTCAAACAGAATGAATGTTATATAGACTTCTCTTTCTTTGCTTAATTCAGCATATGGAAATTGAGAGTGAGATGATTTAAATTATTATTGAGAGAGAAGAGTTAACTTAAAAGTCCTGTTTGAGGTCCTTAGACACCAATTATCTATGGAAGAGTATTAAAATATTTTTCTCCTTAGCTGAGGGACCAAGATACCAATTAGGAAGCAGCAGGAAACTGGCTTTACATTTTTCTGTTCACACATTTGCTCATATTGTTTTCCTTGTTGGAAATGTGGCAAAGACCATATTGTTTGAAATGATTATGAGACTCCACAAGAAAGAAGCAAAGTTTTAGTCAATTTTAACTAAGCATCTTAATTAAATTACCAGCTTTGAGCCAATAGCATCCATGTGGCTCTTCCAATATGTTTCATCAAATGAAACCCTCTTTATCTATAAGCATTGCAGTGAATGTTTTATGGCTTAATCATATTCAAGAACATGACCATGTAATCCAGAAGGCCAATATTCCATTTCCATTTTGATTGGGGAGGTTGTTTTAGATTAAAGAGGGCAGTGCAGGCCACAGTGTAATGGGAAAGGGAGGCTGACAAGCTAGGAAGAGCAGAGCAGAAAATATATAAGCATCAGAGCCTTGAGGCACTCAGACAAAAACATATGAAGAAAAATGGATGGGTTCCACAAGCTCTTTATGTGCATGGGATTTTTTTTTTTAAGGAAAACACAAGGTATGCTGTAAACAGAACTGAGAGATATCAATATAGAGATGCTATTTACAGTTAGGGAGTCTATTTAAAAAAAAAAGCATCAAAGTGATCAAAATGATCCCTAGCTCTGGGACACTCAAACAGAGATTGATCACAGAGAGGGTTGCTGGGAAAGGAGATAATGAGTCAAAGTCATATATTTAATTGAGGGAAATTCAGCTTTTACACTTCTCTATCTTGTGTCCCACAAGAGTTGTATATTTTTTAACTTTAAACTATTGAGAAAATTTTATTTTTAAAAGAAAATAGTCTTCATTTAAAATTTTATAACAAAATTGCAAATAATTTTTGATCCAACTCTCATTTCTATACCGAAAAATTTCCCTCGTCATTCTGACTAGCTGAACATGATTTTTAAACATTTCATATTTTAAAAATGGCATTAACCAATGAATAATAGCTCATACCTAGGAAATGTTTCCTTTCATGGCTACAACAGAGATAGGAGAATTAATTTATGTCCAACTCTCTTGCTTTCTTAAATAGAAATCTGCAGATGACATAGAGTGAACTTTCTTGTTTTATTCTAGGTATCATGGTGTGGTATTTCTTCTAACTTCTTTTGGAATATATTGCATATTTTATGGTTGGAAAATACAGAAGAAAGTATTTACAAAGAAAGAATATAGCTCAGAAAGCAGCTTGAAAAGATATGCCCAAAACTTTAACTCTTCCTTAAAAAGGCATAATTTCTTGTAAGAAGGTTGAAAATATGGCCACTACTCATTTGAGGAGACAGGATCTCAATTTGCAAACCATTAGAATTGGTTGAAAATCGTTTTGGGGGACAGAGTACAGTGGATTAGGTTTTGTGTTAACAAGCTCTTGTGAGTCAGGTAAAATAGAAAGAAGTTGAGAAAAATGAGTCAGGACTTAAGAACTAAAGTCAAATAATGATAAGATCATCTAGAAAAATAAAGCAAATATCAGCAGAAAAAGAGAGAAGTGCCTGTTATCTACCAGCAGGGGCAGAAATCAATGAGTTTCCCAAATTCCAAGAGTGAAATCCCTCTGGTAAGTGAAACAGTCCTTCACATTTGTTTTCTTTATAGCAGTGCTTGTCAGAGTTCTACATACAGGGTGGTTAAATGATTCTAGAAGGAGGGGATCAAGGATAGTTCTGATTCGCACTGCTTGCCACAGTAGAGACATTCTAGTGTCCATTGTTTCCATACAAAAGGGAATTAAGTGACAGAGGAATTTTCCTCATGGATCAGGAGACCCAAAGACTCAGGTGAAGAGAGAAATACATCTAAATGTAACTGTGTCTCACTCCTCTCCCCTCTTTATCAAAGCTCCTAGCATTTAAGCTGATCGGATAGACTTCGGTAAGCATGATGCAGGCAACCTGAAAATGACCTCAGAAGCTCTTCTAAGAACATACGATGAGAGAAAGAAAGGGAAAGACATCCAGTATGAAAAGAAACAAGCCCAAGGTGAACTACTAATGAGGAAACATCACATCACAGGGCCGAAGTCACAGATATAGGACTTGTGCAGAAAGAGGAACATGGGGGCAACAGAGTGGTGAGACACACAGGGATCGAGGGGAAAGCCTGTGCCAGTAGCTGTTGTGCATGAGGAAGTGGTGAAGAGAGAGGATGAAGACTATTAGGAAGTTTTCTGTTAACCCATTATGAAAACTCCTGTGCAGTTCCACTACAGAACCCCATGGTAACCAACGATAACAGTCTTCAAGGCTTCAGGGCTGCGCCATGGAGAAAGTGCCATGCAGAGACCGGTGCAAGATAGAGCCAGTTGTATTCACTCTACATTCTCAATGGAGACACCATTGATTATTATTTTTTTAATGAAGAAGAGAATTTTTGTAATTAGAAGTGAATTGAATTCAATGCTGATTGTGGAAATGCATGTATTTTGTTTTTCATTAGCAGAGTTGAAAATTACAAGGCTTAGAAAAAAATCTAATCAATTGTCATAATGATGAAACTGGAACAATCAATTTTATGGAAAGATGTTCAAGTTTTAAAGCAAAGGCCAAATCCATCCTTAGTTAATGAGCACTGAACTTCAGTTTACTGGATAGAATGCAAAAGCCAATTCTTTCTCGCAATCATGTTTTAACTATTTGAAATAAACGTAACTTCGGCTGTAGGAACACATTATGATATAATTTCTCTATTTTAGCCTGATAATCCTTTCTGGAGGACTTTTGCAGATGAAAGGTTTCCTTTCTTCCATTTCCAGAAGTTTCTTACAATTCTAGGTTTACAGATTGTTCATCATGAATGGTTTGTTCTCTTTCCAAAGTTCTTGAACTTCTAGACAATTGTTATAAAAAAAAGGCCAGGAGAAGGGATAGTGGCAGTCTTTAAGTGGAATAAAGTCCCATGTTGTCTAAACAAACCAACTTCCCTTGTTCTGTAAGCTTTAATTTAACAAATAATGCATTCTTTCCAACCTTGATATATAGCAATCCATGTTTGTAAGTATTTTTAATGCATTTGATTTTGAATAGAAATCTGAAAATAATAAAATTCAGAGAACATATAACCATGTCCTTAGTTTTTTTCTACAAAACATGTTTATTATGAAGTTAATAAAAAAGCTTTGCCTACAATGTTAGGTGTATGTCAGAGGCTGTGACAGTACACTAAAAGATGAACTATGAAATAAGTAATAACAAAAATTAAACAAAAATGAAGAACATCTAAAGAACAAAAGATATACAAAGGGGGCTCCCCAAAATGTCTTTCTACGTAAATATGAGTGGCTCAGTGGCAAATTGAAAAATAGGGTGAGGAGGAGGAAGATTTTAAGTGGGAAACTTTATTTCTTCCCCCAATTTTAAACTGTTGTGGGTGGTCTCTTAGTAGAACTGGAACAGAGCAACAGAACAATACTATAACAGCTAATTATAATTTAAGAAATCACCCCATGCCCCTGACTTAGAAAAGATATGATAGAAGTGTGCCTGTTTGAATAAAATTGTTCAAAGTGTGATCTGGGATATAGGGGTAACCGGACAAAGGCCACAGGAAGGTTGTTTTAGGACTATCTTGACTCTGCCTTCCTTGACTCCAGCCCATTCCTTAATGATGATGCCATCTTGGTATTAGAAACCAAATCATAAAGGTGAGACAAGTGTTTCTGGTTTCATTCACACAGAGAAAAATAATGTTCTTTTCTAGAAACTTCATACAGCTTCTCATTGAGGTGTTTGGAGGGCTTAATGGCCTGTACCAAATTAGTGTTCTGAACACTGTATCTTACTTTTAAAAAATTTAAATAGCATTCATTTTTCACAGGTAGTGGAAAATTATCTTCTAGAGTTAACAGTGATTCATTAAATTAGTTGGTATGATTTCATTAGTTTTAGCTTCCCACGTAGTTAGGCATCAGTCAGCTCTAAGTTCCATGCCCTACTCAGATGAAGAAGAAAACAAATTTCAGCGATATCTTGAGGTGTTTTGTGTTTGCCCACCAACACTAGAAAACAACAAAAAACAATGGAAAGGCACCTCAGATCATGGCCCTGCTAACTGAGGCTTCTCATGAAACCGCAGCATAATTCTGAATAGTTAGCATTGCTTCCTAAGCCTTTACCCCTTCGTTCATCTATCACAACCATGCTCTGCTGACCTCCACTTCAGTCACAAGGAACTAGTGTTATTCCTTCTTCTTGTAATCAGTTTTCTTCCCATTTTGTACTTTTCCTTCACATACTAATGTAGGATTTCCTGACTGGCATCACAAGTCAGGTTTGGAATCGAATAGCTGATGAAAATAATAGGCTAAGGGAATGATGATGTATGATGTAAGGATTGAATAGTACTCTCATTCTTTTTATTCTAGGCTTTATTTTGCATCGCCATTAATTTTTAAAAGTAATTTCATAATCATAATTAGCACAGGAGTCACCTATTATAAGTTTGGAAAAGTAAGCTAAAATCAACTAGTTCAGCATTCTGATATCAGAAATGACAAAGTGATTAAGAAGAAAAATGATGGAGATTCCATAATAGAAAGGGCCGTTAGTCTGACATAATTCCATGATCTGAAATCATTTCATTATGAGACACTGCGAAGATATTCAAGCTGATGAAAGTAACAATTGTAGACTATGTATGTATTTTTGGACTGTATATTAAATATTCTCAAGTTAGCAGATGCAAATTGAGAAAATAAAAATTTTGTTTGAAATCAGATAAGCAGAAAAACCTGAGAAAGCAATAAAAAATGGAAACACTTTTAAAGATGTAGTTCAGTGGCCTAGAATTTCCAAGGCCCTGGATTTGTCTGTTAGTGAGAACACTTGTCAAAAGTTAGGTATTAAAGGATTCCTTAAAAATTTGTTTAAGCATGAAAAATTTAAAGTGTAATTCAATCGCATGTACATACAAATACAGAAACATAAAATTTGAACCACTGTGTCCTATTTTAAGGTAAATATCCCAGCAGCTCTGGTAAAACAGGACATTTTCTACTCTGCTTCACCAAACACACTGGTGGTGGGGTTCTGCCCTCCACTCATCACCGCACTTACCTCCACATCTTGGAATGGGTCCACTCCACATTACTTTTCCATCCATAAGAATGCATGTAATTGTTTCTGTTCCCTGGGTTTTAATAAACCCTTCTTCACAAATAACTGAAATGGAACTTCCTAACTGAAAGTTGTCTCCAAAACGCCGAGCATTGATAGGTATTCCAGGGTCAGGACATTCATTATGGCCAAAAGCTTTAAAATGGCAAACCAGAACAGGAGGAGTATTAGAAAGAGATTTACATAGATTTGGAGTAAGAAAAGTGATTGTTACAAATGATTGAGGCATTTTTTTCTAGAAAAGCCTCTTATTGATATTATTTTTCTTAAATTTAGATTTTTTTCCTATGATACTTCTGTGACATGTAATAGCTGTGATGATTTTAACATATTAATTAAACTCTGACTTAAAAAATTTTAGAGAATTATTCCTTCACATTTGTGATCATTAGGCTAAATCCATATGAAAATTTCTAGTATAATTTGTTCGGATTCCAATTAATGTGAATTCTAAGAGGCTGATGATATCTCTCTTGAAGCTTCTATGAGTCAATCAATTTGGAATTTAAAGACAGTTTTATTATTAAAAATGAAAGTGAATGTTTCAATATGTCATTAAGTCTTTTATAGTTTTTATAGTCTTTTACAGGTCTTTCATGATCTTTATTTTCTGCAATCCAGGAAAGGGAGTTAACTCTTCCAATGACCAGATCCTAAGCATTAGGCTGTGTTACTGTCTCATTTAACACTAAGAAGGGCCAGATGAGGAGAATATCCCTATGAAGAGAAATATCATACTGAAAGAATGTCAAGTAACTTGCCTCTAGTCATCGATATGGAAGTTGCTAGGACTGAGATATATCTGCTTATCTGACTTAAAAAGTTTTATCAATACTTTTTATATTGGATAATAATCCTCATGCATCATGAGCTGAGAGCCACTGTTGTGTTTTATCTTGTATCTCTCAGGATGTCTGCTTAGTAAAGAGCAGGTGTATAAGTGACAATGTATTTGTTTGAAAGTTAATAGATTATGTTGAGTCATCCAAA
>NW_008353031.1:608432-611869 GCF_000622305.1 Nannospalax galili
GATTATGTTGTCATCCAAACTTTTTTCTTTATTAATCTAGATGTCCAAATATATATTAAGATTTTTATTTTGGTATAATATAAGGGGAAAAATATTCCCTGAGCACCAAAAATCAGAGTTTACAAGTGTAAGATATTTTCATGAGAATTGTATAATTTGATAATATAATCATACAATATGAATTCATGCAACTGTTTTAAATTTCCTACTAATTTTCACTTCAATGTTGTTGACAATTTGCAAATTTTATTGTCGTCTAAAATTAAATTATTTTAAAGTAAATTATACAAATGAAAATTAAAAGAAATTTTACTGCTTTGTTGCTCTAATATATGTTTAAGTGATATATGATCAGAAAACAATGAACTAAACAATTAACTCCATGAACTTCCATATAGCCAAATCAATTATTTACTATTGAAACAGAAGAATGAAAATAGCACTCCAAAGCATTGTAAACACTGAATTAAAGCATCATGTATTTCATGCAAACTAGCAATTATAGTTAAGTAGTAGCTTATCTGTATCAGCCCTTATGTATGTAATGTTAAAGCATTTTCAGATACAGTAGCTGTTTTTATACAAGTCTTTAAGACACATATTACACATAAGTGAATATAAATGATGTGCAATTACACTGTTATATGTTGACAGTATGAATGACACTATACTTGACAACTGTCACTTTGAAATGACAAAGACTCTGCTGTGTTACCCATTGCCAAATCTCACTCATCATTGACTAGTTGAGTAGTTGAATACAGGTGCAAAGGGTGAACGTCCTATGAAAGGGTAACCCTGAGAGTTGAAACCTGAATCCTACTGTCATAGAGCACTTCCACAGTAACTCGGCAAGCTATACAGTATCTAACACAGAGTAGAAGACTGAAGGAAAAGAAGAAAACATCACCAGCAGTCTACAGCTCCAAGTAAAACAGTCGGAAAGGAATGTAAGTATGTTAAGCCACCAAGATTTTTTCTCATTTATATGAGTCATAGTTTCCACACCATAAGAATTTTCAGACAAATAACATTCATCCTTTGAAAATGTAAAACAAAAAAGTCTGATATGAAAACCAAGAGAAAAGCGATCTTAAAATATAATACACACAGTGACATATACATTTAGCAATAATAGTGCAAAATTCAGCGGGACAAAGACAGCTGGTTGTTATGGAACACTCTCAGGAGATCCTGTATATACTGCTAAATTAGTTCCATGTGTCACCTAATGTACCCCACATATACTCAGTATGCACACTGTGGTTCAAGCATGAAATACAAGAGTATGACAAGACAAGATCAGAGCTGGGAATGTTGAACTTTACAGATGACACTGTAAAAATTAAGGTATTTTCCCTCATAGATGAGTGGTCTATGGTGCCAAAGTTAGTGATTTTGTTTTCTATAATGCTCCTATAGCCTTATGAATTTTCTTCAGAGTTACAACATTATCTTTATTTCAAGTATCCTACTGGTTTATCAATATCCCTAAGGAAAGTTCTTTTGTTGTTGTTGTTTTTAAAATAAACAGCAGCAAAAAATGTAATATATAGCAGGTTTGATTTTATGATAAATTTTAATAGTGTAATCTAATATATTGCAAAGACATTTGAAATGAATTTCCTTAATATGAAATGTCTTGCAAAGAGAAATTTCATATTAAAATTTTATTGAATATCAAGTTTAAATAACCATCCTTGATAAAATTAGGTACATGATTTGCTCAAATGTTCTTACCTTTCAACCAACAGAACTAGCTTGCATGATCACTTTTCATCTCTCTATAAATATGTTGTATGGAAAACAAACACACAGAGAATGACAAAACCCTTACTGTTGTAAGTGATGTTAAAGCCACGTCCTGACATTGAGTGATCAGCTTGAAATTCTAATCGCAGTATATGGCTATTACTTGTAAGGTGAGAAGGCACCTCAGCCCCAGTGAAGGTTCCAAGAATAGGAGAATCTGGAGAGTCACCATCTTTAACAGCAAGGAAATCAAATTGGGATTCCAGATCAAAGTCATTGAAAGAAAGGTGGATCCGGCTTCCTGGATCAGAGATGATTGTCCAGATGCAATTTAAATTATTTCCATACCCTTCTGGGTAGTCAGGGGAAAGAACTGTTCCCATTGGTGCAGTAAAGTTAGAGAGGCAAGGAACTGGTAAAATAGGAAGATTATGAAATTCAATAAATCTTCAAAAATAGAATCTTAACATTTTTGTGATAATCTATAATAATCAATTAATGCTTGCAAAAATAGTAAACAATGTAAATTATTTTATAAAACAGAAAGAAAATGTCAGCTTTTATCTTAAAATTTCTGTTTTTTGTACTGAAGATTGATCTATGACTTGGTGCATGACCAATAAGTGCCATGCTGCAAACAGCACCTCCAAATATACTCTTACATATTGGAAAAAGCTATCAGTACCTGGATGAACTTAAGACTATATGCTTAAACATATAAAAAACCATAATTTAAAAAACAGAAGCTTTGGCTAGGATTGTGAATTAGCCCTAAACAAAAGGGCTCAGACAGGTATATCAACATACTTTTCCTCTGATAGACTTCTGCCAAATTAAAAAAAATCCACTTTGTTGAAATATAATGATAACAGTATGAATGTAAAAGTGTGTCAATAGATAATACAAATGTTGGGCTTGTTTTAGTAAAACTGGAAAACATAATGTGATTTGGAAAAATATGTTCTTGTAATCTAAGCATTTTTACATCATAAACATTAATGAATTTTGCCCTGTGCACTGTGTGATTAGTGTGAGCACCTCCATGAAAAATTAATTAAGGCATTACACAGAGAGTATAAGCTTTAAATATTTAAGTGTTTTCATTGCAAATAAGCATATACTATCTTGTCAAAATAAATGAGCTTATTAGAATTAGCTAAGATGTATAATTTCCATAAGAAATATACCATCTATAAAGTATAAAATGCCATGAAATTAAATATATAAGAAAGCAAGTAATATAAACATTTTTGCAATTACCAAGTGAACTATTTTAACTTTATTTAAATCTCTGTTGAAATTTATAATTTGGCATAAGTACACTTGTTAAAGATAGTATCTCAAAGTGCTGCTTGCACAAAAATAATTACACGGTTCCAGCTCTTTCAATTAATTACAGAAGCAATTATATGCAAGGACAGGGTAGCATATGCCATGTAGAAGCAAAGCATTTGGTACTCACAGATACAGATGGGTATGTTTGCAGACCATTGGTTATTCTCTTGACAAACAATGGATTTCTCTCCAATTAATTCAAATCCAAACTGGCATTCAAATCTTAAAACATCACGATTAGAAAAGCCATCTCCTTCTCTAATTCCATATAAGGGTGTACCAGGATCACCACAACTTTCTTTCTCAATTTCTGTAAAACAGAAAACAAAAGTCAGCCTCAAGGATTATAT
>NW_008353031.1:611921-619375 GCF_000622305.1 Nannospalax galili
AAAGATAGATTAATTTTGCAATCTTAGTTTTTTTTTTTCTTTTTTGTCCACTCTTATGGGATGCTTTGATGAAGTGGTCCTTGGGAAGCAAGCAGTGTATTATTCTTATTTTGTTGAGGGGAATCTGAAGTTATAACAGCTACTAAGGATGTGAGAACATATGGCTTTATAGAACAATTTGACTATATCTCAGCTGTTCTGTCTGTCCTACATACATATGTCTGCCCACAAATATACATACTTGTACTTCTCTACGATCCCTTAGACTTCTCTTATTCGTTTTACATGGTGCAGGAAATTCTTAGATTACTATTAGAGCATAGCTAAACAATGCCTGCCTTTATGCTATTACAGTAATCAACAGTATACCTGTACACAAGAATGTCACTTGGGTAATTGTTAATTGACGGAACTCCCCAATTATCCAATAACAACAACAGTCTGTTTAAGAGCAAGAATCATTTTTGCATTCCAGTTTGCCCAAACCAATTACTGTTGGATGATTTGAAAAAGACTGAAAAAGAAGATTATTTCAGGAGCATCATTAAAGCACAAGTTTTTGAGATGTGGCCTGGGACACTCCAAATATTCATGGACTGCTATGAAACTCTGAAAGTGGAGAAGAAATTTTTTGGTGATTCTATTTGATTTTTGTGTGGCAGGAAATTTCATTAGTAGTTGTCTTGTCCTCAAACAATAGCAGAAACTGAATTTTTTAATGCTATAAAAATTTATACTTTCTTCTGGCAATCCAATATCCACACATTCCTGGTAACCTCATTATTCTGTAATCTACCAGTTGGATGTACATTTTTCCAGTTCTTGCTCTATGATTTTATAATTGCATACAGACATATTCAATGCTAGATACATTTGTATTTATATCCATATAAAAATACTTTCCACAAAACTGAGTCTTTGGTTTCATATAAATATAATACTTTGACTTTTGTCATGTTGTCAATATTATTCAAACATTTCTTTTTAACTCTGTGTTTTAGAGATGTTTTGTAAATCCCTAAGTCCTTATCAGAAGTCAGAATTCAGAATTGTTATGCTTCCTTTAAAATACTAAAATTCACTAGAGATTGTATTTACAGTTTTGCCTATCTCCCAAATGACAGTATAATATTATTCTTGTGCTGTTTGTTTCCAGTTTTAATATTGTAGGAAAAGGTTAGTGATTTTTGATAGCTTTGAAGTCTTTAGATTGGTTTGCACAAGAAAAAAATGCACCTTTGAATGTTAAAACTTTCACAAAAGAACTGGCTGGATTTAATATAATTCTGAGAATTCATTTGACTACGATTTCAGTTACTGTAAGCATGTTCATACTGAACTGCTTTTATTTTAATTTTAGAACAATATTGGTAACGTGTGTGTGTGTGTGTGTGTGTGACATGAAATCATCTCAGCTAGTAGAATAATTGAAATGTTATAGGATTTTAGATATTACCATTACAAACATCCGTCATAAACCCTCCTCTTTCTTCTCTTTCTTGCTGAGTGTGATGGCGCACACCTGTCACCTCAGCACTTGGGAAATGGGGACAAAGAGGATCAGCTAAAGGTCCTCATGTACTACACAGTGAGTTTGAGGTCAGCCTGGACTACTTAAGATACATGTCAAAACCAAATAACAGTGGAAAATATTTTAAATTAATTTTTTTAGCTGTTCCTTTTTTGTTGTTGGTGGTGTTGATGTCTAGTAGATTTCCTTTGTACTCAGTGTATGTATACTAAGCTATAGCATTTAATCAATCAATGAAATATAGTCAATTCTAATTTTTATTTCTGTGTAGTCAAAAATTATTTTTGTGTGGTTATGTTCACAACTTCCAAAAAATGAGTCCAAAATGAGGACAAATGTTTCCAGATTTCATTACATTAAATAAACTTTCCTTCACAGAGTTTTAAATGCTTTCTCTTGAATTAATTATTTTTATTTTATGTGTATGAGTGTGATGTTTGCATGTATGTGAGTACACAAATGTAATTCGATGCCCTCAAAGGACACAAGAGGACATCAGATCTCTGGGCCTGTCATTTCAGATAATTGTTAGGCATCATGGGGGTGCTGGGAACTGAGCCTGGGTCTTCTGCAAGGACAGCCAGTACTCTTAACCACTGAGCCTTCACATATTTTTTAAATGTCATTCTGTTATTAATGCAGGAAATAATTCGTTAAATACATTTATTGTGACAAGTAGATCTCCAAGTATTTGAGTCAACAATGATTCTTGTTCTCTGGAAAGCCCTGATTAGGAAATAGAAACACTGAAGAGCTAGGTGATGTGGTGTAAAAATGTTATTAAACTTGCGAAGTTTTGCGACTCCTGTATCTCATAGGGATCTTTTGCTTTGAACATGCAGGTCTTTCATCACCAGCAAATGTCATTTTATAGCCCTCAATATTTACTGACAGTTGGGAACATATATAACATACATAAATATTTTGTCATCATTTTGAAAATGATTTTCCTTGTTTTTTTAATCTTGACAGGATTACTGATGAGAAAATACGATATCAAACTCACTTTAATTCTCTCATGATCAATATTTTCTGCTTCCTTTATTCCCTCTTAGAATTGTTGAATTTAAACATTTAGGTTTTAAGGCTGTTATTATTTTTTTCTTGTTTGGTGTTTAATAAATTACTTTGTCAACTTTAATTTTTAGCTCTAGGTAATTTAAACATCATTTGTGTTAACATATATTTTTGTACATATTATCATCTCTCTAAAAGTGCCTTGCTTTGAGTGCTGGAAATTTGGAATTCAATCTCTGTGTTACACAATCTTTCAATTTTACTTTTTGTTGTTTTTTACTGCTTTTTAAAAAAATTTCATATTTTTTTATTTTTTAGAAGAAGCATTTCATAACAGCTTTAACATAATAACATTTTCCAGAGCAAAGATGTATCTCTTTCAAAAGTGTCTATAAAATTTTTTAGGTTCACAGCTGAATTAATACAGTTATACAGTACTGAACTCAGTATAAACCCTGAAAGACATAAATTTCAATGAGTTTTTAACCTTTAAAAAAGATCTCCATTTCATTTTAAAATACACTGTTTCTTACAGAAAGATGCATTGTTTTGCTAATAACACTTAGATGTTGGCGCATGTGTCTCTAATCTGTATGTCTCTGATTATTACTAGTCATAGTCAGTTGCACTCGGATCCTTGGCAACTGTGTATGGATATAAAGTCATCGGATAGATTTCAATGGTAATGTTTATCACCTGTACTACTTAATATGATGTAAATATTTATCCTTCCTCCTCAAATATAACTCATTTTTAAAATTTGTTGATTTTTTTTTTTTTTGGTGTACATCACACACAGCATCCCAAACAATCTTATTCATCTATATACCCACTTCACAGATGGCACCCTCCCATAGCCCTCCTCACACACACACTAGAGCCCTTTTACTCTGTTTTCCCTGCTACGGTTTGCTGTCTTCTTGGCACCCCAGCCATTTCCCAGTACTTGTCCATCCCGTGAATCTAGTCAGCTTATCTAGAAGTCTTTGTTTTAAGAAGGTCAGCTCTTGCTCATCTAGCAGAAATCAGTTGTCAATAGTCCTTTAGGTAAGCTTGGGGTCTGCTGTTTATTTTCCCAGTTTTATGCTGGGTTACCGTCTGGGAGTCTCTTAGGCCACCCTGGCCAAAAACTCAAAAGAAGGTATCTCCCATCTGTATTGTTTCTTGTTATGTAGCCTTTAGATAAACATATGGATGCTTAAAAAATTATATTGGCCTCTTCAATCCTTGGTTATACTTTCCTTTTTGGGTGTTTAAGGCCATATGATTGGCCCAGATAAACCAATTTATTTTTACTGAAGGCCGTTTGAGAATCTGTTCCTCAGGGGTCACATGGGCTTGGGAGGAGCCCCTGGCTCCTTTCTTTTACCAGTTCCATCTATGTGAAGACAAGTCAAAGGTCTTTGCTTGGAAGCACGGAATAAATGTTTCCTTTGTGTTGACCCTCCTCTTTGTAGACTGGACACTGGTTACAAGTACATCTTGTGGGGGTCTCCACAGCCTCCTTGATCAAGAGGACAGGTGACCCACCACAATTACAGGATATTTTGAGAGATGCTCATAGTCCCCTGGAACTAGTCGACCTAGGAGGGCAAGGAGAAAAAGCTTTCCTTTATGTCCCTCTGACAAAATTAGGACAGGCCTCAAAGTATGTCTGTTAAACATCCGAGAAGGTTAGTTCCACTAGTCTAGTCTGGTACTTTTAATTACTATGTCCCATGTAGATAAAGCTTGGGCAAAGGCCAATAGTTCTCAGATAAACCTTGCCTAGACATATATTTCTTCATTTGGTATGTATAATTTGTCAGTAGGTTGTTGGACTAACATGGTTCCCTCTGGTGTTTAAAACTAGCTATGCATTATTTATCGCTCATATTGTCTAACCCCTCCATCATGATTTTATCAATTAAGGTGCCCCCATTTTTCTGATTTCTTCCTTAATAGTACCTTTCTCCTATGGTCCTATCTCCCTTCAGCTCCTTCTCTCCCTTTATCCCCTAGGTTCCTTGTATACCCTTCCCTCTCCCCTTCCTTAAACTAACCCAATTTTTATCCACATCCCCCTTATTAACACCCGTTTCCTATTGTTCTTCTCTTTCAGATTCTTTTCCTTTACATCCCTGTTTCACTTCCATTGTCCTGGTTCCTGTAGTTATGTCTGGATAATTCTCACTTATCATGATTTGGTGCTAGGATCCACATATGAGGGAGAACATATCTCGATTGTTTTTTCTGAGTCTGTGTTACTTCAATTAGTATAACAATTTCTAGTTCCATCCTTTTACCTGCAAATTTCATGATTTCATCTTTCCTCACTGCTGAGTAAAACTCCATTGTATAAATTAACCACATTTTCATTATCCCCTTCTCAGTTGAGGGACACATAGGTTACTTCCATCTCTTAGCTATTGTGAAAAGAGCAGCAACAAACATGGATGTACAAGTGTACTGCAATAGGATGAGTTCTTTGGGCATATGCCAAGGAGTGGTATAAGTGGGTCAAATAGAAAATTTATTTGTAGTTTTTAAGAGTTCTCCACACTGATTTCCACAGGGATTGAATAATTTTGCCACCCCACCAGCAGTGGATGAGCTTGCCCCTTTTCCCACATCCTCTCCAACATTTGGTATCATTTGTTCTCTTGACCTTAGCCAAAAGATGGGTTTAGATGAAATCTTAAAGTGAATTAATTTGAATTTCCCTAATTACTAGTGATGTTGAATACCTTTTAAGATGTTTCTTAGCCATCTTTATCTCTTCTTTTGAGAACTCTCTGTTCAGCTCCTTAGCCCATTTTTAAATTGGGTCATTCCTTTCTCGATTCTTTGTTTTTTTGAGTTCATTATATATTCTGGATGTTAAACCTCTGTCAGATGTGTTGCTGGTGAGGATTTTCTCCCATTCTGTGGATTTTCTCTTCACTCCCTTGGTTGCTTCTTTTGATGTACAGAAGCTTTTTAGTTTAATGAGGTCACATTTGAGGTCCCATTTGTTGATTCTTGACCTTGTTTATTCAGACAGTTGATGTCTGGTTTAGAAAATCCTTTCCTATATCTATATCTTGTAGGTTTTTAGAAATGTTTTCTTCTAACAATTTCTGAATTTCAGGCTTTACATTGAGGTCTTTGATCCATTTGGAATTGAACCTTGTGCATGGTGAAAGATAGGGGTTCGGTTTCATTCTTCTACAGGTAGAGATGCAGTTTTGCCAGCAACATTTCCTGAACATGCTGTCTTTCCTCAGGTGAATGTTATTGGCCTCTTTGTCAAATATCAGGTGGCTGAAATTGCATGTACTCATATTTGAGTCTTCAATTTTGTTCCATTGATCTATGTGTCTGTTTCTTGTGACAGTACCATTTTGTTTTTATGACTATAGCTCTGTAATACAGTTTAAAATCTGGTATAGTAATCCTCCTGTCATTGCTCTTAGTGCTCAGGGTTGCTTTGGCTATCTGAGGTCTTTTGTGCTTCCATATGAATCTTAGTATGTTTTTTTTCCAATTCTGTGAAAAATGTCATGGGGATTTTGATTGGCATTGCATTGAATCTATAAATGGCTTTTGGTAGGATGGCCATTTTCACAATATTAATTCTTCCAATCCATGAGCATGGGAGGTCCTTCCATCTTCTGAAATCTTCCTCAATCTCCTTCTTTAAAGATCTAAAATTTTCATTGTAGATCTCTTTAATGTCTTTGGTCAGGTTTATTCCACGATATTTTACTTTTTCTGCAGCTATTGTGAAGGGGAGTGTTTCCATGTGCTCTTTCTCTGTTTGTTATTGGTATATAGAAAGGCTACAGACTTTTGTAGAATAATTTTGTAACCTGCCACTTTACTGACCGTGTTAATAATTTCCAGGAGTTTTCTGGTGGAATTTTTAGTGTCTCTTAGATATCATATCAGCTGCAAAAACTGATAATTTGATCTCTTATTGTCCAATTATTACTCCTTTAATTTCCTTCTCTTGCCTTATTGCTCTTGCAAGAGTTTCAAGCACTGTGTTACAGAGGAGTGGAGACAGAGAACAGCCTTTTTCTGGTTCCTGATTTCAATGTGAATGCTTCCAGTTTTTCCTCCATTTAGTATGATGTTGGCTGTGGGTTTGTTATATGTGGCTTTAATTATGTTGAGGTATGTTCCCTTCAGTCCAATTCCCACTAGGACTCTGAACATAAATGCATGCTGAATTTTGTCAAAGGCATTCTCTGCATCTATTAAAATGACATTGTGGTTCTTGCCTTTGAGGCCATTTATATGATTTATGATGTTTATTGACTCATGTGTATTGAACTATCCCCGTATCTCTGGAATAAAGCTGACTTGATCAGGGTGGATGATCTTTTTAATGTGTGTCTGTATGTGGTTTGAGATATCTTGTTGAGACTTTTTGCACCTATGTTCATTAAGGATATGAGTCTATAGTTTTCTGTTTTGGTTGTATCTTTATCTGGATTTCGTCTTAGAGTGATGCTGGCTTCATAGAAGGAATTTGGAAGTTCTTTCTCCATTTCTATCTTTTTGAATAAATTAAGTAGTATTGGATGTAGATCTTCTTTAAATGTATGATAGAATTCTGCTCTAAATCCATCTGGTCCTCTCTTTTAGTTGGGAGGTTTTATATTACTGTTTAAATTTCTTTTTGTGTTATGGGTCTGTTTAAGCTGTTAATCTCCTATTGGTTTAGTTTTGGTTGTTCCCATGCCTTTAGATATCTGTTCATTTCTTTTAGGGTTTCAAATTTAGTAGCATATAGGTTTTTAAAGTATTCATTTATAATGTTCTGTATCTTTCTGGTGTCTGTTGTGATGTTTCCCCTTTCATCTCTGATTTGGTTGATTTGGAGGTGCTCTTTCTTTCTTTTGGTTAACTGGGCTAGTGGTCTGTCTGTCAGTCTTGTTTT
>NW_008353031.1:619522-620926 GCF_000622305.1 Nannospalax galili
CTCAAGTGTGTTGAGTTTCAATGTTAAGTCATTTATTTGTGTTCTTTCCAATTTTCTAATGTAGGCACCTAGAGCTATAAACTTCCCTCTAAGGACAGCTTTCAGCGTGTCCTAGAGTTTTTGGTGTCTTTATTGTCCTTTTCATTTAGTTCCAGGAATACTTTTATTTCTTTCTTAATTTCTTTTTCACCCATTCATCATTCAGGAATGTGTTGTTTAATCTTCATGAGTTCAGGTAGTTACTAGGGCTTCCTTCTTCCAATGTTGAATTTAAGCTTTATTGCATTGTGGTCTGATAGAATTCATGGAATTATTTCAAGCTTTTTGTATTTGTTGAGGTTCTTTTTTTTTTTTGGTGCCCCAGTATGTGGTCAATTTTGGAGAAGGTTCCATGGGGCACTGAATAGAAAGTATATCCTTTGGTGCTTGGGTAGAATACTCAGCAGATGTCTGTTAGGTCCATTTGATATATGGTATTGTTTAATTCAGATGTGTCTCTGTTAACTCTGTCCCGTTGACCTACCTAATGGAGACAGTGGGAGTACTGAAGTCCCCTAGTGTTAATGAGTTGGGATTAATATGGGTCTTAAAGTCCTTTAGAACTGTTTTTACAAAGTTGGGGTGCACCAGAGTTTGGGGAGTATATGTTCAGGATTGTAATATCTTCTTGGTTTATTGTTCCTTTGATCAGAATAAAGTGACCCTCTTTATCTCTTCTGATTAGTTTTCATTTAAAGTCTACTTTGTCAGATATTAGAATTGCAACACCTGCTTTTTTCTTAGTACAATTTTCTTGGTATATTTTTTTCCATCTTTTCACCTTAAGGTAGCCTCTGTCCTTGAAAGTTAGATGAGTTTCTTGCAGACAACAAAAATATGGGTTTTGTTTCTTAATCCAGTCACCTAGTCTGTGTCTTTTGAATGGGGAGTTCAGTCCATTGATAAATAAAATTATTAATGAAAGATGTGTATTGAATCCTGTCATTTTTATTTCTGTTCATACTCTTGATATAGCTGTGCTTTTCCACAGTTATACCTTCATTTAATTTCTTTCCATAACCCTTTGGGTATAGTCATTCCCTTCTTCAGCTCTGTGTATTGCTTCAAGAACTCTTTGAAGGGCTGGTTTTATGGACATGAATTCTTTCAGCCTATTTATGTCATGGATGATTTTTCTTTCCCCTTTGACTATAGACATATTGGCTGAGTATAGAAATCTGTGTTGGCATGTGTGGTCATTTAAAACTGGGAATACTTTGGTCCAGGCTCTTCTGGCTTTCATAGTTTGCACTGAAAAGTCAGCTGTAATCCTGATGGGTTTTCCTTTATATGTGACTTGTTGTTTCTCTTTTGCAGCTTTCAGTATTGTCTCTTTTTTTTTTTTTTTTTTGTACGTTTAAGTGT
>NW_008353031.1:620966-628971 GCF_000622305.1 Nannospalax galili
TATGCTCTTGTATTTGTATGGACATGTCTTTCTTTAATTTTGAGAAATTTTCTTCTACAATTCTGTTCAAGATCTGGTCCATACCATTATCCTGAGATTCTTGTCTTTCCCGTATGCCTATGATTCATGTTTGGTCTTTTTATGGTGTCAGACAATTCCTGCATATTCCATTCTTGTGTTTTCTTAAATTTTTCATAATCTTTGCTTGAGTGCTCTAGTTTGTCCACTATATCTTCCAGTCTTGATATTCTGTTTTCCATTTCACTCATCCTATTGATGAGGCTTTCTCCTGTCGTTTCTAATTGGCATACTGAGTGTTTCACTTACTTCTTCATTTCACCTGAGTAGTCTTCAATATTTCTAACTCTTTTCTGAATTCATTCAGAAGTTTATCCCTATCTTCCTTCAGTTCTTTGACTTCTTTGTGTGTTCTTTAAATTTATTGAGTTATTTTATCATGTTTATAATTTTTCTTTTGAGTTCCATGTCCTGTGTTATCTCTAAGGGGTTCTCATTTTACTCCTCTAGAGGACTATTGGTCTTTAGTGGGGATATGTTATTTTGGTTTTTCATGTTACTTTTTTCTCTGCGACTTTGACACATGAATTTCTTCTGTAGTTTCTGATTCCTGTGTGAGACTGAAGCCTTCAAGTTTAGATCTGCTTCTTTTTTGTGCCTTTGTGGTTTACTTGTTGGGCAAGAAAAGCTGGTTGGTCTAGGCTTCCAGTTCTCTCTTTTGATTTTTTTTCTGGAGTGGCCAAATTGCTTACATCTTCAGGAGTTCCCATAGAGGCCCAAGTCAGATGAGGATCAAATGCTCTCAGGATTTCTCCTGATGTCTGGATCCCTCCAGAAAACATGTTGCCCTCAGGAATTTCAGGGCTGGACTGGTCTGGGAGCAGCGCCCAGGAAAACGCTGGTCTCCGGCAGCTGGTGGCTGTGCCACCCAGAAAAGCAGAGGGAGGTGAGGGCTGGACCAGGCTCAGAAGGGCTCCTGGGGACCTCTAGGAGGCATTGGGTTGGTCTGGATGAAAACAATCAGGAAACAATGGTTGTTCTGAGCACAGGAGTCAGCCCCAGGGTCTGGGGTGCAAAGATAAGAATTGGTCCAGTACCCAGGCTAGGAGAAGAGATGGGGCAGGGGTTCTAGGAGGGCAAATGAGGCTGAACTTACCCAGGAAAGAGGCGGGCAGGTTGTGCAGCCTAGGGAAGCAGAGGGAGGTGAGGGCAGGACCAGGCCCAGAGTGCTCCTGGGGATGGGGAGAAGGAGCTGGGTTGGTCTGGATGCAAAGGATTAGGGAGCAGTGGTGGTTCCGGGCTGAGAGTTCAGCCCAGTTTCTGGGATGCCAAGACAAGAATTGGGCCAGTACCCAGGCTATGAGGAGAGATGGGGTGGGGGAGCTGGCAGGGTGAATGAAGCTGGGGGAGTCAAGGCCTGGTGGGCACAGTTGGACTTACCCAGGAGAGAAGCCAGAGGGGTGTCTGTTGTTTACGTTTTTATAATTTTATTTTTATTGAAGTTTTGTGTTTTTCATACAACATGGTTTGATGGTATTTAGATTCCCTCCCCTATCCACATCCCCCCAGACTACCCCTGTCCAATTTAATGTACTCTCTTATACACTATTAATGCAGACTATAGTGTCAATTTTTTAGCTCAGTTTTTCATTTATCTTTTTCGCATTCTAGGAGAATTCTATATGTACATAGATGTGTTTATATATTTAAACACTATAAATTTCAGTTCCTAATTCACCACTCAATTTTACAGAATCCTAGGTTAACCTAAGTATTGAAAATTAGGTTCTTTTTTTAATACTTTGTTATCGTTTTTATTGTGTGTATGTGTATTGCCTGCATGTATGCAAGTACATACATGTTGTGCAATGCCTGTGGAGGTCAGAAGAGGGCATCAGATCCCCTGGAACTGAAGCTATGGATGGTTGTTAGCCACCATGTGGATGTTGGGAATCCAACCCGGTATTGGTGAAAATTACTTGTCCCTCAGAAAAGTGTAAACCAGACGGGAGCGGATCCCATTGTGGAGAATCAGCTGTGGAGAGTTAGCACAGCAAGATTGGACCTAAAAAAAGGAAGATTGGAACCAAAAAAGGAAGTGCTCGTCCACCTGGGCAAACAGCAGAGGCATCCTGCAGGCCTGGCACCGACATGGGGGCATCCACAGACCTTGGAGTGAGGCCTCTTGCCCTCTCCCAAGGAGGGGAGAGGGGGGAAGCTAATGGAGACTGTGGGCGGGGCTGGAATGATACCTTCTTGTTAAAAGTTGCTCCCTCCCTAGCATATAAACCATATGAAACCCAAGATAAAAATGTGTTATGCTAGTTTGGTTTGCTGAACCATATCGGCATGAGACCCTGAGAGAGTGGGGGGGGGGTCAAACATTGAGCTGCAAAAGGGAAATTTTGGTGGGACAAACCCAGTCCCCTGGAAGAATAACCAGTTTGGTTACCTGTTGAGCCAGGCCCCATTGTCATTTCTTGAGTATGGAATACCTGCCATCAACACTGATTATTTCATTACCTCCTGTTGGTTTTTATAATTTCCCCTTTATTTTTGTGACATTCTAGTATAATTGTTTAAAATCAAAATCTGGTTGTTTCTTTAACTCATTTTTTTCTTTTCTTTCCCTTTTTTCTTTTCTTTCTTTTTTTTCAGTATAAGGAGAAAGATACTTAGTGGATAGTAGAGTAACCTTTCTTCTAAGCAACAGATTCAAAACCATATTCACTGAATTATGATGGTTGTTAAACCTAAGATGGACAAATGAAGGAGAAAGCAGTTTAGGGGAAAATAAAACTGTTGTGTATGATTAAGTGCCAAGTACACGTTGTTTGCTTGCTTCTCTGTGACTGTGCGGCTTCTGCTCTGTCTCCACGGCTCCTGTCTTCTCCTTGCAGGATTTTTTACTCTAAGGTGAATCCCATGTGCTTTTGTGTGGAAAATGTTCTTCCCTGTGTTGTTGTGTGGTATACTGCATTTTGTGGTCTCCATCCTGACTTGGAGATACTTCCCTTTGATAAATCTTTTCTCCTTGGTCATTTGGTTCAGAATGTTTCTTTAGTTTATTACTATGACTACAGCATGTGACAGAAATGACAGGAGAAAGATTATTTTAGCAGACTTTCAGAGTTAATTTTGCCATGGCTGAGATGGCATGGTGGAGCTGGTCAGTGGACTTTATGCTAGACAAAGAAGAAGAGAAAAGGAGAACCACCTCCTCCTCCTGCTCCTCCTGCTCCTCCTGCTCCTCTTGCTCCTCCTCCTCCTCCTCTTCCTCCTCCTCCTCTTCCTTCTCCTCCTCCTCCTCTTCTTCCTCCTCCTCCACCTCCCCTCCTGCTCCTCCTGCTCCTCCTCCTCCTCTTCCTTCTCCTCCTCCTCTTCTTCCTCCTCCTCTCCTCCTCCTCCTCTTCCTCCTCCTCCTCCTCCTCCCCCTCCTTCCTCTTCTAATCCTCCTTATCCATCTCCTTCTTCTTCTTCCTTTACTTTTTATTCGATCTAGTTTCCCAAGTCATGCTCTGGCTCTGCCCACAGTCAGTGTGGACTGTCACCTTTCAGGTAATTATAGACATATCTAGAGGTTTGCCTTACTAAGCTCCAGATAATGTTAAATCCAGTCAAACTGACAGGAAGACTATCATAGATTTGTAGCAGACTTACTTGCACCTGTGGCATAATAACAGACATTTTCTCTTCCTGTTCTTAAGCATTATTATATTGTTATATGCTTTCTATCATCTGTGACAGGACTGCAAATGAAAACTTAGACTAATGCTTTGAACTGAGATGTGTTTTTTCTTTCCTGCATTATTATTTTGAATCAGTAACATATTTTAAGTAAATGTATAAAATTGAAGCTGCAATAGTCTCCAAAATAGATGGAAAACAATATGCAGTAAGTAAAATAAATATACAACAATTCTGTACCAAACAATTCTGTACCACTGTTTTTGGATATTTATATCTATTCAAGAAGCAAGAGCGATATCTGAAAAAGAAACGTGATATGTAATAGATGAGTGTTCTACTGCAGATATTTCCAAAGAACAATTTCTTGACTATTGAAACATTGGCACCATGAAACCATTTGAAAATATTAGTATTGTGTTAATACTCATACTAACAAACCCATGAAGGAACTGTTCTCTCCTCCACTTTTAGATAAGAAAATGGAAGCTCAAAGACATTAATATGTTCAATTTCACACCGAAAATAACAGAAATTAAGCATTTCTTAAACTTAGGTATTAATCATCATGTTCTTGTGGGGGAATTTCATTCAATGGCTGTCTATTATTAAGCTTACATTTACTTTACTTATATATGAAAAATAATGCTGTACATTTACTTGACTGCATTGAGAGCCTTTCGGTAGATGACAGTGCAATGAAAATAGCACATGTTGAAGAAGAGATTTCTTGGCCAGTACAGGAACAAGGGAGTGATTCAGAGGTCTGGCTGACTTTTACAATGAAGCATAGAAACCCCAATTTAGCACAAGAAAAATGTAGTGTCCCTCCTAAATATTCTTGATTTTATTAGCTTATAATAATTTCTTCTCTCAGAATATAAACTGGGATTGAGACTTATTTAACAAATGTTGCCTCCATTGGGAGTTATATTAAGTATCTGTGAAGCATTTACAACTGATTAGGGGAAAAAAAAGTGAGTATTGATTATTCCTGGAGGCAGAAGTCAGAATCAAAGTGTAGCACCCGTTTCTTCTCCTTTTCTTCCCTACTGTGCAGACATAATAGAGAGAGGAGAGGGAGAGGGAGGGGGAGGCAGTGGGGGAGGGAAAAGAGAGGAGGAGGGAAAGGGAGAGGGAGAGGTGTCAGAGGAAATTTAAGCAGAACACTTAACAGTGCAGTGTGTTGAGATCAGTATTGGAAATATATGTTTAAATGGCAGTGGTTGAAGTTTCTGGAATAATACTCTTACAATGTATTCTTATTTTGAGCGACCAAGTTAACTTTGAACCTTGATGCCTAAAGTAATGCACTCTAATTTTAAATTCTATCAGATTTCCAAACAAAATGTAACATCTGGCCTTAAAGTGACATAGAACTATTCATTGATCCATCTCTAACTTGACAACAGTTGACACTGTAATTCAAACACTTCACAGTGAAATTGTGTAGGTTAAAAGAAAGTGATCTGTGAAACTTGCAGTTTTGCTGATTCTTAATGTTAAGAAGTCTCCTGGGAATCTCATTACCTCAGCAACTGACTTGCAAGGTTGTGAAACACAGAATCATGCAGCTTGAAAAGACCTTGTGAGCTAAACTAGGTTCACCTTCCAGCATCTCAGACAAATGAGACCATAGTCGACATATAAAGAGATTTGAAAATGGAAACCCATAACTTCCTGGGCAAAGTATCGAAGAATGTGGGTGCAATAATAAATGCATAAAGAATTTAAAATCATGCTGAAAACATTGACATTTTAAAATGCCTCAGATTAGGCACAAAAGTTCAATAAAAAACATGTAGAATTAAGAATGGTTGCAAAAATACCCTGAAACAAGGCTTATCATTTTGCACAGCAGGGTGGAACACAGTTAGTGGTTAAAATCATATACTCTTTTGAGATCAGTGACTGTAGGCATTTAAAAAATGCTCACTTGTTAATTATTTCATGCTATAATTATGAAATCTCTATGCTTAGTATAATTATGATCCCTTTAGTTATGTTACAAAAATATGCTTGATTAAGGTGACTATATGTAATGATAATGAACTGCATATTTCAGAGAAGACATAGGAAAATATTTTGAATGAAATGATAAATGTTGAAGGTATGCATTAATATATAATGTACTGGCATATATATATATTTACATTGACTTGAATGTTGTACAGTGGATATACATATCAAAATATCACTTGACACTACACAAGTGAGCATAATTTTTATGTATTAAAAGTAAGACATAATTTAAAAATAATGCATATTTCTTTTGTTCTGTATAGAAGATGATTTGCAATATCATCAATTCAGAGTTGATATATATGATGATGTCAATGTACTTTTGAAAAACTATATTTTATCATTTAGGGTCAAGATTGAAGATTTAGCAGATACTGGAAGACTATCAATTACTGTCTATGAACACATATAAGGAGATTGGGGCCCTTCATAGATCCAGAAATTACCAATTTGGGTTACATTGCATTTTGTTTCAACCCAGTGATGTTTCACACTTTCTCCTGACCATAAGTTCCCTGGGGTTTTATGTAAGACGTTCAACAACTGTAACCTCTGCCTGTTCCTTCTCAAGAGAATGTATTAAATTATAAGAGAGCAGAACTCACATTGTTATTGTTATTGCAACTAAGAATTTCTAACCCAATAAATGGAAACAGTTTATAAAGATGTAAAGGAAGCATTATTAACATATTTCTTGAAATTTTATACTAGTCTAGAATACACCACAATGTGCCCACTCCAAAAATTAGAATTTATGTTCTAATAAAGTAATTCTCTACCTTATAAATTTAATGTTCAAAAAAATTTAGTGAAAAACAAACAAACAAATAGCTCTTGTAAGTGGTTTTTTTGGAGGGGTGGGGTCTTTTTGAGACAGGGCCTCCCTGTAGCCCCAGCTTACCAGGAACTCACTATATAGACCAGGCTGGCCTTGAACTCTCAGAGATCTGCCTGCCTCTGCCTCTCCAGTGCTGGGATTAAAGGTGTGCACCACTAGGCCAGGCTTCTTGTAAGTGTTTTAGTTGAGGGAATTTAAAGTCTAGCGGTATCAGCTTTAGTATCCAATTAATTGATTTCAGTGCACTATTTACTATGTGCCCACTCTGTATGAGGAATTGTGTTGGAGACCATGGCCACAGATAAGGCTAAGATACAATTTCTCAAAATATCCTACTTTGGTATATTGATTATTTTGAACTAAAGATACTTGAGAAACAGCAGTTCCACAAAATTTTCCTTTACAATAATGACCTCTGAAAACAGGAAGACAAGAGTTATCACTAGAGACTGATAATCTATGTAAATTGAATCTGTACAAGAAGGTTATTAAGCTAACATTTATCCTGCACTAGCCTTCTCGGCATGTCACTTATGTGCCCATAGTGTGCTGCCCGTAGCTGGAACTCCTTAGTTTTGTCATTGCTCCAAAGAATTGCTGATTCTCTGTCTATTAATTACTTAAGCTTTCTACCCTGGTCACTATTTCATATCTTCCCTTCTTTTCAGAACTCTAATATGTTAAAAAGCTCACATTCTGTAAGAGCTGCTTTAGAAAGTAAAGAAGGACCAAGAGTGATGGTGCATGCATTGGGGTGGCAGAGTTCGGAAGACCCTGTCTCAACAAACAAACAAAACAAAACAAAACAACCACAAAAGTAAATAAAATATAAGAAAGATACATTTTAAAAGATCGTTGGAGGCACATTTAGGAGGAGGCAAATGGACAAAGCCTTTGGTATAAAATAGAAATTTTTTAAAATTAAGGTGGTTTCCCAAGCCAAATGCATGTTCTATACATTTTTAATTATGGGCATGCTGTGGTCCAGACTGTTAAAGATGACACACAAGGTGAGCCGTGAATCCTCCTATCTTTAGGTGCTATCCTTATGACGTGGTCTATTGTTTATGTTCTGAAGGTCTTTCAAAAGAATACCAGAATTTGTCATCAATTGGATCTACATGCTTGTAGTCAGATGTCTGAGGCTGGAAATCCCATAGATATGCTCGAGAGTACATTAATTGAGCAAACCTCAAATAATTAGATGTCATCCAGTGACTCAGCTCACTATGAGTCAGTTTATTTTCAGTTTTCAGATAGAGTGATCTTGTTCATTCATTCAGTCATTAATCTGACATCTGTTCATTGTTCTTTGAAGAAAAAAAAATGTCTGAAAATTTGACTATGTTCCAAAATTTGGATCTATACAAATGTATAAAACTTAACATAATATTCTACTATACTATACTATACTATACTATAATATACTATAAAATACTA
>NW_008353031.1:628996-631336 GCF_000622305.1 Nannospalax galili
TATACTATAATACTATATCTATACTATAAAGAAACATTTGCACGTGGGTATATAAAAGTTAGGTGTGTAAAGTTTGAAAAAAATTAGATATATTAGAAACATGGATACAATGAACAATTCAACTTAGGACTGAGAAATCAGAAGCTAGAAAGAAAGTGCAGCAGTTAGAGTACTTATCGCACAATCACAAAGGCCATAGTCAGGATCCAAGTCCCCACACAGGCTGAGCTTCCTGCAAATGCTAGTAATGACAGGTTCAATGGATCTGATGATCTCTTCTTGCCTCTATACCCCCCCCACGTAATTAAATAAAATATCTTTAAAAGGAGTGCAAAAGAAAATATTGTAAAATGTTAAACAGAACTAGAATTTCACAGATTTGCAAGGATGTGGGTCTTGTGAGTGGTGTGGCTGTAGTTTTAGCATTTTGGGTAAAAGGAAATCTTTGATTAAAGAATCTTAGTGTGAAACAAATTGTGACATTTGGAGAAATGGAAATGTCTCACACTGAAGTTCTAGGGCATTAGGTAGTAAGATCAGGTGGGAGAAGATTTTCGGAAGACATGGGGTCCATGTGCATTGAGATGCCTTTGAGTGCTGAGCAGAGAGAAGCTCTTAATAAAGCATGTGGGAAGTACACACCAAATCAGTTACACATATAACAGTTACACCAGCCTCATGGGAAATGAAATAACACAGTATAGAGTTAGTTAAGTGGACATGACCCTACTCTCTTAGGAATATATAATCTAATATGAGCTGTTAAAAAGAAAGCATCAGGAGGCATTCCTTCTTACATGGAGACTCCGAATAACATTGTTCACTTGAACTCACTTAACCTGTCTATTTTTTAAACATTTTTACTTGAAGTACCTTGAGTGAAAGAACAAAGTAAAATATAGATTTTTGTCTCAATCTCTGTAGGTTCCTGTTTAAAAGAGTTTGCAAGCAGGGATAAATCAATAGTTTTTGAACTATAATAGCAATCAAAGTAAATGGATTTTCCTTTCAAAAGAACCATACCTGCTAGCAGCGCAAGAAGCTGACATCAAAAACTTCCCGACTGTTTTGCTCTTACTGTATCTGCCAGATGGTAAAAATGTTATAATTGTATGAAGGTGTAACTTTGTATATCTATGGAGCAGGTAAGAAAAAACAGTAACTCTTACTCATACTCTAAATGGCAACAAGGAGAAAAATAGAGTCCAACAGATAAGCAGAATGTATCTTTTTTTCTGTAATAATAATCATATTGAAATAATATTAGCCATTAGGGAATTAAAATCTGGTAATACTTTGCAACTTTTTGCAATTTAATCAAGTAATTGAGTTCCATTCACACTGATTAGATTTTTGCTCAAGGAAATAGCCACACCTTTTGTGGGAGCAGGTTGGAACAAGGTCTCTCTATAGCCCAGCTGGCCTGAAACTCATAGGTGGACCTGGCTGGCCTCTGTCTCACAGGGATCAGTCTGATTTTGCCTCCTGAAGCTGGGATTAAAATCATGCACCACCATACCTGGCTAGTTAAACCATCTAAGAATATAAAGAATTATTATAATTTTATGTGTTTAGAGTTTGTTTATTCACATCAAGTTAGTGATCTGAGGATTATTTCTTAATGCCTTTATTTGTGTGTGTGTGTATGTGTGTATGTTGTGTATGCAAGTGCACAATTGCCTGCAGTTGTGCATGGGTGTTTGTGTATGTGCCTGTGGAAGCAGAGGGAGGACAAGCTCTGTTGCCATATTTCTAATTTCTAAGAACACTAGCTACCTACATTTGAGTTCATTGACCTGGAACACACTCGTTAGAGTAGGCTGGCTGCTCAGTGAACCACGGAATCCAACTTTCTACCTCCACAGTGCTGCTACTTGAGTGCATGACAGCATGCTTGGAGTTTTGTGTGGTTCTGGAGGACTGAGCTCCGGTCTTCATCGTGGTGATGCAAGTACTTTACCGACTGATCCATTTCCAGCCTTCAAAAGATACTTTGATGACCACTTCCCCATCATCTTATCTATCTTTCAAGATCCTGAAACATTGGTTATCAAAACCACTGATTCTAAGAAGAGAATTTTATATGAATTATGTATTGTTTGAATTTTACCTCTCATGTCACTTTTAGTAAATTATAGAAACAATTATTAAAAGTTTGAAAATTTGGACTATCCTCAGGCCTCTTGGGGTAAGTCTATAGCACAGCTCTCCCCGCTGGGACACCCTAAGCCACATTCACCTTTTCATCCTCCCCCCCCTCGCCGTTCTATACTCCTAGTTTGAGCCCTGCGCCATTCCTAGTCTTGGGGCCCCAGACACCTGGGGAACCAATACTGCTTC
>NW_008353031.1:636620-643455 GCF_000622305.1 Nannospalax galili
AAAAAAGTTTGAAAATTTGAATTTCTGTCTTAGTTTGCTTTCTATCGCTGTGATAAAACACTGACCAAAACTAGCTTGGGGAGAAAAGGTTTTCTTTCACTTACAGCTCACAATTTAGCACCAAGGGGAGCCATGACAGGAACTCCAGGCAGGAACCTGAAGCACAGACCATGCTCTGTACTGTCTTAACCCTCTGACAGGTGCTCAACCTGATTTCTTATACATTGAAAATTTGAATTTCTGTCTTAGTTTGCTTTCTATCGCTGTGATAAAACACTGACCAAAACTAGCTTGGGGAGAAAAGGTTTTCTTTCACTTACAGCTCACAATTCAGCACCAAGGGGAGCCATGACAGGAACTCCAGGCTGGAACCTGAAGCACAGACCATGCTCTGTACTGTCTTAACCCTCTGACAGGTGCTCAACCTGCTTTCTTATACAATGAAGGATGACCTACCCATGGGTGGCACCCTCCAAAGTAGGCTGAGCACTCTCATATCACTAAACAATCAAGAAAATGTCCCACAGGCCAATTAAGTAGAAGACATTCCTCAGCTGAGGTTCCCTCTACCCTGATATGTCAAGTTCACAACTGGAGCTATCCCACATAGACAAAAAGCTGTACTGGAAATATAAAGTTTGTAGACTCTGGAAAACAGATAAAGTGTCAGGTGTTTAGCTTTATTCATTCAAAAACACAGTATCTTTCAGCCTATAAATACAGAAAAGTTGACTAATGTGGAGATTTTGCATGAGGACAAATTATTATTAATATAAAATGGCTATCAGTACTTTAAAGTTGAGGTAATATTTGACAACTGTTACTTATTCAAGGTGTTTGAGAAATTCAGAGAGCAAAGGTAATTTCCACATTGGAATAGGGTATGTGTGGAAATGATCATAGGAGAGAAGTTGAATTTGCTATGTTTCCTGATAAATTAAAAGGATGTCAGAGATGGAGATCAGCAAATTTACTAAAAAAAATGAAGAACATAATATTTTGTTTAAAAAGGAAAATGAAACACTTTCAAGATATGAGTGGAAAGGCAATTACAGCCAGAGAGTGGAGGATTTTCTATGTAGTCAGGTTGGAGTTGATTGACTAAGAATGGAGACTGAAGACCAGTAGAAGAGCATGAGAAAAGCAGATTCAGGAAGGCCTGGAGTTTACTATCAAATATGTTAGAACTGTGGCCAAAATAGAGATGATGAAATCTGGCTAAAAAATAATAAAACGTTCAAATTGTTTGGAGCAGAAAAAGCAGAAGGGAAGGTTATGAAGGTTAAAATGAAGTTAGGTGTGCTGATGAAAAGGTGCCATTTTAATATCCAAGGAACTGGATATAACATGGATAGAACCTGTAAAACACATGGACTGTAAGCCACATAAGTAATCCAGAGAATCAAAAATACAGCCTTTGGGGGCTGTAGAGATGGCTCAGCGTTTAAGAGCACTGACTTTCTTGCAGAGGACCTGGGTTTGCTTCCCAGCACCCACATGGTGGCTCTGAACCGTCCTTAACTCCAGTTCTAGGGGAATCCGAAGCCCTTAACTCCAGTTCCAGGGGAATCCGAAACCTTCTTCTGACCTCCGAGGCATTGCAGGACCCAGGTGCACTCACAAACACGCAGGCAATACACTTATACACATAAAATAAAAATAACTAAAGAATTAAAGAAAAAAGAAGAGAAATATACAGCCTTTGGATCAAAAAAGACATGCAAGATCAGACAGTAAGAGAAACAAATTCGTTTATTTTTGTTTATCTGCAATTCCAGATATGAAGAAAGCAAACTGTGCTGCTCAAATCAGGTAAGATGTTCCACTTCTAGTCAGCTGTGGTATAGCTGCTATACATGAAAAGGATTGTGCTGGTTGACTTTCATTTGTATGGTCCTCATTTCCAGTGACTGCAGAACACAGTTACACACAAAAAATATGCTTTATGTTCATAGTCACACTCTGATGATACAAAAATTATGCTGTGTGTTCACAGTCACACTCCGACGACATGCATACACAGAAATAAGTAGATCTGACCAGGCATAGTAGCACACCCGTAATCACAGGTACTCAGAAGGTTGTAGCAGAATGGTACGAAGTTTGAGATAAATATAGACAATTTAGAGAGAGCACCATCTAAATATAAAAATAAAACAAAAATGGAAGAGAATATAGCTCATTAGTATTTGTTTGCTTAGGATGTATAGTGTTCTAGGATCAATCTCAGGTGTCATTAAAAGAAGTAACAATTGCTGGGTGTGGTGACGCAGTACTTTAATACCAGCACTTGGGAGGCAGAGGCAGGCAGATGGATCTCTGTGAGTTCAAGATGAGCTGAACTCAAGGTCTACATATTGAGTTCCAGGACAGCTGGGGCTACAGGGAGACCCTGTGTCAAAAATACCAAAAAAAAAAGTAACAATTACAAAATGTATTTCATAAACAATATATGATTCTGCCTGAATATTATAAACAATAGCCTCTAGAAATTTCCATGCACTAAAAATGCTGACTAAACATCATTAAAAATTTCCAATAGCCATTAATCAATATGAGTTTTATGTTGAAGAATGTTTGTACACAGTTTGCTAAAGTTTACTTGACCAGAGAGTTAGTCACCCATTCATAGTTTCTTATTTACTTGCTTCCATGGAACACCTTTGAAAGAAGTTATTATGCTTTGACTAGAGATTATTAGAAGAAAGGGACTCATCATTAACAAAGACATTAAATATTTGCTTTTTAATGATAATCATTTAGTTCAATTCAAAACATGATTTAAAAAGAATAACACAAAAAATTAGAAAGTAAAAAGTACTCAAATCAAGACAGGAATTTCACAAAATTCCAGTAGTTTTGGAACTTATTAAAAGGTCATTTAGTTGAGCTTTCTTTTCAAGCAACAATTCTTTTCCTGACTGCTCCCTACTAATAAATATGCTATTCACTTGTTGGAGGAGTAAACATAAAAACAGAAAGCTCTGTTTACTAGAAACTAAAGGAAGAGGATAAGGGGAAACACAATTTTAAAAAGGCATGGCAGCATAATTTTCCCTTTAGAAACTAAAACTCCCTATTAAATAGAAATTTTTCTTTCGAAAACTGGCAATGGTCAGTTTTGTTTTTTTTTCCAAACATATAAACACAATTTCAAATGCTCAATAAGCCTCTTGCCTTTCTTAAAAGTTAATATTGTTTCTTCATGTGTCTGTGAGCCATCTGTTTGAAATGCAGCTGTCAAGGAGGGCAGCACCCCATCTCTTCTTTTCTGTGAGAAGATAGGAGGCTAACTCACTCTAAGTTTCAAGGTATTATATATAGTTCAAGCCATAATTGATTGAAGGTTCACTCTGCCCATTGAGTAAAACCAAATGATCTCCCCAGTTGTAGGTGAATTTAGAATGAATTATGTGAGGCAGTGGCATGGAGTCCTATTACTTCTTTTAAACTCAGTGTTCTGGGTTATCTCTAGGGGATTCTCCTTGTAGAACTCTTCGACAAGATTGGTGGTCTTTGCTGGGGACATAGTATTTTGGCTTTCCATTTTATTATTCTTTCATTGTGCTTTTGGCATGTGAATTTCTTTTGTTGTTTATGATTCTGATATGAGAATTAAGTTGAATTGTGCTTCTGCTTGTATTATCCAGGTGCCTAGATCCTTTATTGGTTATACAAAGCTGGTTGGTACAGGGTTCAAGTTCTTTCAGGTTTATTTTGGAGGGAACTGATGGCTTCAGATCAGCTATTCAGGGGTACCCACAGAAGCCCAAATCAGATTCCAGTCAGGTACACTCAGACTTCCTTCACCAAGTGGTGAAGGATCCAGGGTCTCTCAGGCAGTCCTGTGGGCTGTCAAACCTATGCCAGAGGGAGGCCAGAGGCGGGCCAGAAGGCAGTCTGCTGAGATCCCAGCCAAATATGCCCTGGGGCCTTGGGAGGGACATCATCAAATCCCAGGTAGGAGGATGGTATGGGGTAATTAGGGGAAGCTCACCACCACCAAGTGGAGGCAGTATCAGGGGCTATCAGGCTGTCCCCTGGGTTCTCAGGCCCTCTGGTAGTTGGAGGTCAGAGGGAGGCCAGAACCTGACACTCTCTGGCAGTCTGCTGATCTCAGGCCAGCTACCCTAATGGAGGTCCAAACCCTCCCTCTGAGGCTGTCTGCTGGGATCTGACATTACCTTTAGAAGGGAAGGAAAAGTTGCATTTATCTTTTTCTATCCTTTAGTATCTTAAAATTTCTATTCTATTATGATTTTAAATAAAAAGAGGAATGCATGTACCTCAAGAAAATTAAGGACAAATCCATGATAATTTCTGAAAGATTAAATACACTGTGTTTTAAACAATAAAAAGTAACCAGGTTCAATTTATAACATTATCATTAGATTCAACTCAACAAGTGAATCATCTCTGCAGGTAGTTTAGGGTCTTTTTGCTTAAGTAATGTTCATGACTTTTAAAAGTTTTATAAGCATTTGTATATAATAGACTTTAATGTCAGATCCATGAAATTACAGTATGAATTCTGAGGTCCTTACACAATAGCTATAAAAGCATCTTATTAAGAGCATTAGACAGTAGACAGATTTTCACATACACATCAGAATTTCTAAAGCATGTAATGGTTACAAAGTATATCCTGATTTACACAGTATGTTTATTCCCTAATATTTGAGAGTAAATTGCTTTAGATTTCAAGAAAATTTACAGCTAAAGTAGTTTGTATCATTCTTTTGAAACATAAATGCTGAAATGTGCCATATATATAAATCTCGTAATATTTTCTTCATTACTTTGAGGAAAGATTAAGGGTATCAAGAGCATATTCCTATGCAGTTAAGTGTCACCTTATGATGATGCCTGAGTAAAGACATTCTGACTTTTAGCATCCATTTCAACTGAGAGTAGAACCCAAACTATTGTGAGTGCTTGTTTTCTTCAAATTTCTCCCAGAACTGTGCTCTCAGACGAAGGCCTTTGTTCTGATTTTACTGAAACCATGCATCAGTATGAAATCAGAATTTATCTTTACAGGGGAATTTCCCTTTCTAAACTAAATCTGCTCACCTAAATAGCACACATGATCACAAACAGAACTGCAAGAAGTAAATCAGAATTTTTTTTTTTGTCTCCTTGAGATAGGGTCTTTCTGTAGCCCCAGCTGGCCTTGAACTTACTAAATAGACCAGGCTGGGTTTGAACTCACAGATCTGCCTGCCTCTGCCACCTCAGCACTGGAATTAAAGGCATGTCCCACCATGCCTGGCAAGAAATCAGAATTTTAAAATGCTGTTTAATATGTTAGTATTCTTGAAGTAGGGGTGACTTAGACTTTGCCTCCTTCACTGTTCACTCCAGCATATCTTTCTTAGTGTGCTAGATAGTATAAGTTATCAGCTTGATTCTCCTTTGAAGAGGGAATCTCAGTTAGGTAGTTTTATCTATCAGAATGTCCTGTAGCCATGTCTGTGAAGCATTGTCTTGGTTGTTGAATGATATGGGAGGAAACAGCCCACTGTAGGTGGTGCCATCATTGAACAGACAGTCCTGGATTGTATAAGAAAGCAGGCTGAGCACCGACTAGAGGGGTAAGCCAGTCAACAGTGTTTCCCCATGATCTGTACTTCAGCTCCTGACTCCAGGTTCCTTCCCCGACTTCCTGCTCTAACTTCCCTCAAGGTTGAACTGTAATAAGGACATGTAAGTGAAACAAACCCCTTCTTCCCTGGGTTGGTTTTAGTCAGAATGTTTTATCACAGCAAAAGATAATTAATTAGAACACTTACATTTGCCTTACCTTTCCTCCATACCCAAGTCTTCCTAACCTAAATCAGTGCAAAATGGTATTAAATTCTTTTTCAGTTGAAATGCATACCATTACCAAGATCTATTTTCCCAGCTATATCTAATCTATAAACATCTCTCACTCATCTATAAGACTGTGGTTGTTTGGGGAAATGTATTTAAATATAATCTGGCAAACCAGGAAAGCTCTCCAATAAAGCAATATAGAAAGAAAATTGCTTTAGTATGAATGAACATTAGAACAGAATGAAATATGTATCTTAGGCAACCTTCTGAATCTATTGTAAGGATATTAATACATTTGACTTTTCTAAATAGGCAATCAGAAATATCCCATTATATACATGTTCTCAAAATTAATAAATGATCAAGGAATTCAATGAATTTAAAGAACACACAAACAAAAACAAATCAAAGAGCTAAAAGAAGATAGGGATAAACTTCTGAATGAACGAATTTAAAAAACACACAAACAAAAACAAATCAAAGAGCTAAAAGATAGGGATAAACTTCTGAATGAATTCATAAAAGAGATAGAAACATTGAAGAAAACTCAGGCAGAAATGAAGAAGGAAGTGCAAAGTGCAGTAAGTCAACTTGAAACAACACAGGAAAGCTTCATCAATAGAATGAATGAAATGGAAAACAGAATATCAACACTGAAGGATAAAGCTGAAGAATTGGACCACTCAAGCAAAGATTATGGAAAATTAAAATAAAAACAGGAATGGAATATTCAAGAGATGTGGGACACCATGAAAAGACCAAATTTATGGATCATAGGAATAGAGGAAGAAGAATTCCAGGTTAATGGTATTGACCAGCTCTTATACACGATTAAAAAGAGAATTTCCTGAAATTAAGGAAAGACGTCCCCATACAAATACAGGAAGGACACAGAACACCAAATAGACAGAATCAGAAAAGAAACTCCCCACAACATACCATAGTAAAAACACTAAATGTAAAAAACAAAGAGACAATACTGAAAGTTGCAAAAGATTAACAAGTCACATATAAAGAC
>NW_008353031.1:643506-648064 GCF_000622305.1 Nannospalax galili
AGAGCCTGGACCAAGGTATTTCCAGTTCTACATGACAATAGATGCCAGCCCAGAATAGCATACCCAGCAAAAATGTCTATTACAGTTGAGAGGGAAAGAAAAATCTTCCATGGCATGAATAGCCTGAAAGAATGCATGTCCATAAAACCAGCCCTTCAAAGAATATTTGAAGCAATACATAGAGCAGAGAGAAAAACAACTATACCTTGGGACGACAAAAGATAATAAAGATATAACCTAGGAAACACAAAAATACACAAAGAACACAAACAGCAATCAAAATGACAGCAACCAATACACACCTTTAAATAATAACCTTAAATATCAATGGACTGAATGCCCCAGTCAAAAGACACAGGCTAAGAGAATGGATTAAGAAACAAAACCTATCTTTTTGTTGTCTGCAATAAACTCGTCTCACTTTCAGGGACAGGCACTACCTTAAGGTAAAAGGATGGAAAAGAATATTTCAAGCAAATGGCACTAAGAACCAAGTGAGGATTGCCATTCTAATATCTGACAAAATAGACTTCAAAGTGAAACTGATCAGAAGAGATAGAAGGATGACTTCATTCTGATCAAAGGAACAGTTAATCAAGAAGATATCACCATTCTTAACACATATGCTCCAAATTCTGGTGCACCCAAATTCATAAAATCAACACTACAGGACTTTAAGACACAGATTAACCCCAACTCAGTAATAGTATGTGGTTTTAACACCCCACTCTTTCATTAGACAGGTCAACTGGACAAAGAATAAAGAGAGAGACATCTGAAGTAAATGATTTCATACATCAAATGGACCTAACAAACATCTTCTGATTATTCTACCCAAACACCACAGAATACACTTTCTACTCAGCACCTCATGGAACTTTTTCAAAAATTGACCACATACTGGGACACAAAACAAACCTCAACAAATACAAAAATATTGAAGTAATCCCTTGCATTCTATCAGACCACAAAGTAGTGAGGCTCAAAATCAATGCTGGATGAAGCTCCAGTCACTACATGAACTCGTAGCAATTGAACAACACCCTCCTAAACAATGAGTGGGTCAAAGGAAAAATTAAGGAAGAATGAAAAGAATTTCTGGAATTAAACAAAAGGGACAATATAACACAACACAACTTCTGGGACACATTAAAAGCAGTCCTAAGAGGGAAGTTTATAGCTCTAAGTGCTGCACTAAAAAATTGGACAGAGCCCAAATAAATGACCTAACCCTGCAACTCAAGGCACTGGAAAGGCAAAAACGAATGAAAGCCAAACCCAGCAGAAGAGAAGAAATAACAAAAATCAGAGAAGAAATTAATGAAATAGAAACAAAGAAAACAAAACAAAGAATCAGTGAATCTAAGAGCTGGTTCTTTGAAAAGCTAAACAAGATAGAATGAGAACACAACACAAAAGCACCTCTGAGACACCTTAAAAGAAGCCTTAAGAGGGAAGTTTATAGCTCTTAGTGCCTACATTTAAAAAATTGGAAAGATCACATGTAAATGACTAGAAAGTACAACTCAGGATTCTGGAAAAGAAAGAACAAACCAACTGCATAACTAGTAGAAAAGAAGAAATATCAAAAATCAGAGCAGAAATTAATGAAATACAGAGAAAACAATACAAAAACATCAATGAATCTAAGAGCTAGTTTTTTGAAAGGTTAAAAAAGATAGACAGACCCTTAGTCCAGTTAACCAAAAGAAAGAAAGAGCAAATCCAAATCAACAAAATCAGAGATGAAAGGGAAAACATCACAACAGACACCCAAAAGATCCAAACCATTATAAGGGAATATTATAAAAACCTATATGCTACTAAATTTAAAAGTCTAAAAGAAATGGATGGATATCTGAAATCAGGGGAACCGCCAAGGTTAAACCAAGTAGAAATCAACAGTTTAAACAGATCCATAACATATAAGGAAACTGAAACATTTAATACAAAGCTTCCCAACTAAAAAAACGTCCAGGCCCAGATGGATTTACAGAAGACTTCTACCAGACATTTAAAGAAGACCTCCAACCAATATTACTTAAATTATTCAAAATTATGAAAACAAAGAGAGAACTCCCAAATTCATTCTATGTAACCAGCATCAATCTATTACTCAAATAAGGTAAACACACAACCCATGAGACAAAAAATGAACGAAAATCTATTTGCCTCTTTCGCTACCCCTACACTAATAGGCCTACCCTACTTGAAAACCACATACAGACACACATCATAAAGATCATTCATCATGATCAAGTAGGCTTTATCCCAGAGATGCAGGGATGTTAAAAGAATACGTGAAACAATATTTTTTAAAAAATGGAGAAATGAACAGGAGCAACAGAAAGAAATTAAATGAACATATAATTGTGGAAACACAAAATTAGACAAAGCATGCAAACAGTAATCAAACTGATGGCAACCAATATACATCTTTCAATAAAAATAACTAAAGCCACATACAAGAAACCCACAGCCAACATCATCCCAAAGGGAAAACAACCTGATGCATTCCCATTAAAACCTGGAACCAGACAGGGATGTTCACTATCTCCACTCCTTTTCAACACAGTGCTTAAAACTCTTGCTAGAGAAATAAGACAGGTGAAGGAAATTAAAGGAGTACTAATTGGAAAAGAAGAGGTCAAACTATCTCTTTTTGCAGATGATATGATACTATACCTAAGAGATCCCAAAAGGTCCACCAGAAAACTCCTAGAACTGATCAACACTTTCAGTATAGTGGCAGGTTATAAAATCAATCTACAAAAATCAGTAGTCTTTCTATATACCAATAACAAGCAATTGGAAAAAGAATACAGGGAAATTCTCCCAATCACAATTGCTGCAAAAAAATTAAAATATCTTGGAATAAATCTGGCAAAAGACACCAAAGATCTCTACAATGAACATTTTAAATCATTAAAGAAATTGAGGAAGACACCAGGATATGGAAGGACCTCTCATGTTCATGGATTGGAAGAATCAATATTGTTGAAATGACCATCCTACAAAAAAGAAATGTATAGATTCAGTGCAATCCCAATCAAAATCCCAGTGACTTCACAGAATTAGAAAAATGCATCCTTAAATGAATTTATGAATTTATGAATTTATTTTTATGGAGGCACAAAAGACCTTGGATAGCCAAAGCTACCCTGAGCACAAAGAGCAAAGTTGGGGGGATTACTATACTATATCTCAAAGTATAATACAGAGCAATAGTCATAAAAACAGCATGGTACTGATGGAAAAAATGACACATAGATCAATGGAACATCATTGAAGGTCCAAACCTGAGTACACACAATTTCAACCAACTGATATTTGAAAAAGGTGCTAAGAACACACAGTGAAGGAAAGAAAGCATCTTCAACAAATGATATTAACAAAACTGGATCTCCAGCCATAGAAGAATAAAACTAGATCCTTATCTTTTACCTTGCACAAAAGCCCACTCCAAATAGATCAAAGGCCTCAATGTGAAACTGGAATCAGTGAAACTATTAGAAAAAAATACTGGCAGTAACTTAATGGATATAGGTGTAGGAAAGGATTTTCTAAATCAGACAGAAGTTACTTAGGAATTAAGGTCATCAATCAATAACTGGGACCTCATTAAACTAAAAAGCTTCAGTACAGCAAAAGAAACAATCAAAGAAGTGAAGAGAAAACCCACAGAATGGAAAAAAAAATCTTCACCAGTGATAAATCTGACAGAGATTTAACATCCAGAATATATAAAGAACTCAAAAAACAAAGAAGTGAGAAACCAAATGACCCAATTAAAAGATGGGCTAAAGATCTAAACAGAGAGTTCTCAAAGGAAGAAATAAAGATGGCTGAGAAACATCTCAAAAAGTGTTCAACATCATTAGTAATTTGGGAAATGCAAATTAAAACCAGCCTAATTTATCACCTTACCCCAATCAGACTGGCTAGGATCAAGAGAACAAATGATACCAAATGCTGCCAAGGATGTGGAGAAGGGAACGCTCATTCACTGCTGGTGGGGTTGCAAATTCGTGCAGCCTCTGTGGAAAACAGTGTGGAGAACTCTTAAAAAACTAAAAATGAACCTACCATATGACCTGGTTATACTACTCCTTGGCATATACCCAAAGGACTCATCCATGTAGAGGCACTTGTACAACCATGTTTGTTGCCTGTCTTTTCACAATACCTAAGAAATGGAAGCAACTGACTAGTGGTTAAAAAAAATGTGGTATATTTACACAATGGAGTTCTATTCAACAGTAAAGAAAGATGAAATAATGAAATTTGCAGGTAAATGGATGGATCTAGAAACTGTTATAATAAGTGAAGTAACACAGACTCAGAAAAATAAACGACATATATTCACCCACATATGTGGCTCCTACCACCAAATCCTTTTAAATTCCAGGTCCTTTTCATAAGATGATGATATATAGCAGTCCCTTCTGCATGAAATAACTACCATCATCAGAAATTTGGCTGAGCTTGATCGCAAAACATAGCCACGGTTGGGCTTGTTGATGGTTGTGCTCATTCATTAAAGGAGTGCCAAGCAGGG
>NW_008353031.1:648256-656468 GCF_000622305.1 Nannospalax galili
GTTCTGACTTTATTCTAGTTCCTTGTCTAAAACTTGTAATGCTAGTTACTCTTGCCTTTACTTCTCCTTCACATTTCCTGTTCATGATTTAAGGACTTCCTTCTCCCCTTAGAGACAAAAGTTACAAAAGATAGACCCACTGAAGGGATACTCCAATTTACTCACCCTGTGTCCCTGTTCAGCATGGAAGAAGCCAGAGCAGTCTGTGTCCCCATTCCCTATTGGCAATTTGGGTAACCCCTTCTTAGGATGGCATGATATAAATAGGAAGTAGGAATTGGCTAGGCAGCTAGGGTAAAAAGACCCCAAAGAAATGTAGCCAGTTTCTTGGCTAAAAGCCAAAACATCCTTGGGCCTGTTAGCAACATACACTGTTCCAAGGCCAAAAATGTCAAAAGTATTTGGGAACTTGTATCTAATCCTTGAAAGATTTTAGTGTTGCCTCTTCAGAGGGGGGAATGTTGGAGGGGAGGGAGTGGGCATGGATTTGATCAAAACACCTTATATGCATGTATGAAATTCTCAATAAAGTTCTTGTAAAAATATATTTTTTTTAAAGTTAACATCAGGGTCTGGAGAGATGGCTCTGAGGTTAAGAGCATTGGTTGCTCTTGAAAGGAGCCAGGTCTGGTTCCCAGTGCTCACATTGTGGCCAACAATCATCTGTGTCTCCAGTTTCAGGGGATCCAACACCCTCTTCTGTGTTCTGAGGCATTCTATGCATGTGTTATGCTTACATGGAGGCAAAACCCTCATACACATGAAGTAAAAATAGTAAAAGAAAATAATTAAACCATTGAATAATAATCACATATAAATATTTTTTAAATGATACTTAAATATTTTCAATGTTACTTCCAGGTGGAAACCTAAACAATGTACTCAATCCCCAAGCCTCAACTTCTGTACACAGAATCCGGTGGAGCTGCTGATGCAAATGTCTATGCTGTAGATTGAGCAAGTATAATGACAGCAACATCCCCATTCATCCATATTTATAAGTACTCTGTAAGTAACAAAAGCAGTGCTTGCTTCAGATTCTGCTGATGAAAAAAAACCAAAATCTACTCACAGTTTCCTATGGATTCCTTTTTATGAATCTAGTCCTGGTAACTAAACTCTAGCCTTCACTCAGGTCAACCCTCTTAGAAGTGACAGCAAAGATACTATTGCCTATGTCAATACATCTCCAAAGTTTGAAACAACATACATTTATTACACTCCTGTTGTGGGCATCATAGTGCAGTTTTTAACTCTTCCTGGGATGGAGCCAGGGAAAATGCAATTCTAACAATGTTAGCGATGTTCCTGGGTGATGCTGATGCTGATAGTCCTGGACACAAAATTGAGAGCTATTGATATTGAAAGCAAACAATCACTAGGGTGAAACTGGAGGAGTGCTAGTTAAAGAACAGAACCTTGTGTGGGATTTACATGTGCCATTCATTTTCACACAGGACAAATTAACTTCCTTACATGTTTGGATAAATATGTGAGCCAAAACTCACTTGTAAAATGTGTCTGATGAAGATCTACCTGGCTCCAGGAGTAGACTTGTATTGGTCTAACAAATCACAATTATCCCATTCAAACTACAAATGATAGGCTTAGGATTGGACAGGCTTGAAGTAATACAGGCCAATAAACTGCAATGAGGGTTTTGTTAGGGGCTTTTTGATAAAAGCTTTGCAGTTTGTAAGAGGGTCCACTTCCAGTTCTGGGACTCCTGCCATTGGCTACTCAAAGGACATGAGAAAATGATGGAGCACACCTGAATTAGAATCACTTTGTGGAGCCAAAACACAGGCAACTATTAGGCACAAGTAGAGCCTCACAGTATAATACCACTGACCTCCTGAAAAATGAAGATGACATAAATTTTACGTATTTTACAGTAGAGCGGACACTTTAGCAGCATTCCTAACACAAGAGTAACTAATATGTCTTTAAAGATGTGAGTAGTCTAACATTAGACACACCTTCACTTAAAAAAATTATTTATTTAATAACCACATACTTAGAAGAAGCATTTCATTACAAAAGCATTGACATATTCAATAATAATTTTCTAAGCTATGATGCATCTCTTTCAAAATTGGCTGTACATTTTTAGGTTTATACTTGAATTATTACAGTTATAAAATATTGTACTCAGTATAAACTCTATAAGACAAAAAATTAAATGAGGTTTTAACATTTAAAAATAATCTCCATTTCATTATTAAAATACACAGTTTCATACAGAAAAAAATCATTTTAATGCAATTTGCATTAAGATGTTTGCACATGTGTTTCTAATCTCTGTATATCTGATTATTACTAGTCACAGTTGGTTACTTTCTGAGCTTGGCATCTGAGCATGGATATAAAGTCATCAGGTAGATTTCAATGGTAATGTTTTTCACATCTACTAATTATTAAGGAGCAAATTTTTTATGCTTTGAAGAATATTTTTTTTCTTTTTTAAAAATTTATTTATACACCCACTTCCCAGGTAGCACACTCCCATAGCCTCCCTCCCCCCACTAAAGCCCTTATACTCTGATATCCCTGCTATGGTCTGCTGTGTTGTCGGCACCCCCAGTCATTCCCCACTACTTGCCCTTCAGGTGAATCTAGGTGTAAGTTTCTAAGCTCACATTGAATTATACAGTTATACAATATTGAACTCAGTATAAGCCCGGTAAGACATAAAATTGAATGAGTTTTTAACCTTTAAAAAAGATTTCCATTTCATTTTAGAGAATATATTGTTCCTTGCAGAAAAACTCATTGTTTTTGCTACTAACACTGAGATGTTGGTGCATGCATCCCTAATCTGTATGTATCTGATTATTACTAGTCATAATCGGTTGCATTTGGATCCTTGGTGCCTGTGTATGCCTATAAAGTCATTGGGTAGAATTCAGTGGTAATGTTTATCACCTCTATTAATTAGCATGATGTAAATTTCCATGATTCCTCCTCAAATATAACACATTTTTTAATTTGTTGATTATTGTGTATAACATACCAAACTAGAACATCCCAAACCATCTTATTCAACTATACACCCACTTCCCAGATGGGATGGTGAATCTAGTCAGCCTATCTAGAGGTCTTTGTTTTAGGAGGGTAAACTCTTCCTCATCTAGCAGTAATCAGTTGTCAATATTCCTTTAGATGAGATTGGGGTCTGCTGTTCATTGTCCCAGTTCTATGCTGGGTTACTATCTGGGAGGCCCTTTGGCTGGCCAGCAACTCAAAAGAAGGTATCGCCTGTCTGGCATTGTTGCTTGTTATGTAGCCCTTAGCTGTGCATATGGACTCTTAAGAAATTATATTGGACCCTTTAATCTTTGGTTATACTTTCCTTTTGGGTGTTTAAGGCCATATGGTTGGCCCAGATAAACCAATGTATTTTTACTCTTAAAGCAGTTTGAGGATCTGTTCTTCAGGGGTCTCATGGACTTGGGAGGAGCCCCTGGCTCCTTTCTTTTACCAGTTCTGCCTATGTGAAGATAAGTCAAAGGTCCTGCTTGGCCATTGGTTGGCTTCACTTGGAAACATGAAGGAAATGACCCTCCTCTTTGTAGACTGGACACTAGTTCAAGTCCATCTGGTGGGGTGTCCTCAACCTCCTTGATCAAGACACCTTCACTTTTTAAAAGATAAAGAACTTTCATATTTACATATTTACTGTATTCATTTTTATAAAAGGAAAAGTGCTTAGCAGGAGAACTTCATTCCTCAACAGGAGCTTTTATCTTGAAGCACTCTATAATGGGCCAGAGCCCAGTTAGAAAACAGGCAGCCCTGAGAACACAGGGCATATCATTTTATATGATATCAAGGCTGTGAGTGAGTAGAGTCAGGAAAGTATATTCTGGGGGGAAAATGTAGGAGTAGTTGGACCAACTCAATGGATTATTGAATCCTTGTGTAAAAACATTTCTAAAAATATTGTTTGCATTTCTGGCACCCAGCAAAATGGGAAGCATCCAATATGTTATTTTCTCTCTATTTTCATGAATCATAGGGGAAATCAGAGGTAGAAATATTGGAAGTCAAAACTAGGCCTCATTAGAAATCTAGTCTATACTAATTAGTTGCAGCTGAACTAGTCCCAAGCAGCATGATATGGACTAGGGAATTGTTGCTGATTTGACTAAGAGCTTTTATAAACAACATAACAGTATTACTACTACTACTACTCCTACTACTACTACTACTACTACTACTACTACTACTACTACTACTATCATTTTCAAAAATTGCTTAGTATTTCTAAACTGTGAAGATCCCTAAGGAGCATATCAACTCTAACCATTAAGCTACTGATGATCTGAGGACCCAGTGAACTTGAAACTTGCAGAAAAGAAACAAAAAGTAAAACAAACAAACAAAAAAAACTTTGCACTTGACCTGAAGGGAGACCTAAGAGGGGAAAAGGGTACTGAGACCTAGTAATATTTGAAGTTTGCTGGCTTAAAAGTGTGATTTTTGAGTTCAGATAATGAAGTTGAATGAGAAGGTAAACTTAGAGTTTTTATCTAATTGACTGATGCCATGGAACTCAAATGGAAAATTTGATAGGAAAATTGCAGTCTCCAGTATTATATATCCCTTACCAAAGACAGTCTCGAGAACTTAACTAGTTCAAGAGGAGCGACACTGAAGATGACTTTGGAAGAAAAGGATTCTGGGTGGAATATTATCTTGCCAACAATAATAAACAGCAATTATAAAACACCTTGTAATTTTGTGCAAACAGGGAGGGAGGCTGAAATTTTATTTCTGTCAGGTAAGTGTGGTCTGTGTTAATCATTTTTAAGCTGCTGTGGCAAAATACCTGAACAAAATGACTGGAGTGAGGAAAGAGTTCTTGGGAGTTTTGGTCTCGGAGGTTTCAGTTCATTGACATTGGCTCAATTCCTTCTGGTCTGTGTGGTGAGGAAGAGCATCATGGCAGAAAGCATGTGGTAGAACAAAGTGTCCCAGCGTGTGGCAGATAAGAGAGAACAGAGAGCAAGTGACCAGGAACAAGATTCACCCTTCAAAACACTGTTCCCCCACCCACTGACCAATTTCTTCCTAGGCCCCATTTCCTAGTATATCATTCAGCTATGAACTAATCAATGGAGTCACTTGTTCACGAAATCAGTGTGTGTTCATGAAATCAGTGTCCTCTTGATCCAAATATCTCTCAGTGGCTCTACTGGCTGCAGACCAAGCTTTCAGCAAATGAGTCTTCTGAAGACACTTGATATGAAAACCACAAGGTGTGATCCAAACATTAAGAAGTTTTTGGTGACATACTGTTAAGAAAATAGATACCTTTATAGTTGAAGTGATTGATTAATGGAATTTTTTGATTCCTCCTCCCTTTCAAATTGTTTGTATGAAGGATGAGTTTATGAAACTTTGAGATTGATCCTATGTCAGGTGGTCATTAAATTATAAGAGATATCTATTGATCTCGTTGACATGCTTGATGTAATGTTCTGGCTTAACTTTTCCTTTTATCAATGACTCCAGGTACATTTATTCTGGTTTGGATATTTTTAATTGTTATTGTTAACACTTTTGAGACGGTTTCGTTATAGCCCCAGCTGTCTTGGAACTCTCTGTGTAGATCAAGCTGGCCTCGGTCTCACAGAGAACCCCCTGACTCTGCCTTCTCATGATCTAGGTATTTTTACATGTTGAAAAGCACTTGACATTGACTCAACATATTTTTAAATTGTCACCTTTTGTTTCCGAGTCTCTGAATTTTATAAGGCACTTTTCATTCATTCATTTGGGGCAGGTAGGGTTTATTTAACTCTTAAAATATGGCAGGATTGGAAAACCCAAGAAAGTCAACAAAATTTTAGTCAGTTCATAGTAAACAGGAAAATTGACTTCAGTTAGACTCTGCGATAATCCCAACTCAAAACTGGAGGTGGGATATAGAATTTGGTTATTCATCTCTACTTAAAGAAAATCATAGTTAAGTAATTGCTATTATTTAATTCAAGCTTAGAGTACTGCTGTTTTGTGTTTTTTTCCCTAGTTGTCTTCTTTCTTGTAGTAAGAACTGGCATGCAGAAAAGATACCCTGCCTGTACACAGAGGAGTAAACTGTGGTAGGAGTCTGGTACTCCTGATAGATTTAAGAGGAAGCAAAGATTTGGGAAACTCATTTTCACTTCAACATATAGGTTTAATGACCTAAGATGATAGTCTTATAAATGGCAGAGTAAGAGAGAAGTTGTCACATAGCAAAACTCTATTTTACGTATTTGTAATTCACTTCTCGTTTTTCTCACCTTGAAATTTCATGTTTATTCTTTAGTACTTATCTAAGGTGTCAGATTGATTCTCAGTCAACTTTTACTTCATCTCATTTTTATCCAATCATACCTGTTTGTTCTAGATGCTACAAGCACATATTTTAATGAACTATCATGTATTTTTCTCCACTTTTTTTGAACACTGGTTAAAAAACTGAATCTCGTTTATTTTACCATTTTAGCTCCATTGTCTAATGTACTGACTGAAGCACAGCAATCGTGAAAAAGTTCCTACAGGTAAATTATATATATGTATATGATTAGATTAATTACTGTTCTTTTTTAAAAAGATTTCAAATTGGATACCTTTCAAAGGAGCACGAAATATTTTGTCTAAATATATTGCAAAAGCATTAAGGACATTCTTCATATTTCAAAGTAAAAGAAACAGAACATCAAACTGGTAATCATCTTACATCAACTTCATGTAAAAGAAAATGTGCTGAGTTTATTTGAAATAAAATAAACAGAATGATTAAAATATAAATCTTTTATGTATCACTGCCATGTATAGCAACATGAAAACTTCTAATCTGATTGGAAGTCTAAGGAACTAATGTATATTTTCCACACAGGCAAATTAGAATTTGAAGTAGAAAGGCCCATGATGTAACAAGACCCAAACGAAGTCTAGGAAGCAATCTTAGAATATACTTACATTGTTTGTCTGTTTGATAAACATCAAAAAATTAGAGGCTTAAATAAGAAATATTTATCAAAATTCAGGAAACTAGGAAATTTAAAAAATTAGACACTCAGAGATTTGCCTCCTTTCCTAGCATGCAATTGATTGCCTTCTTCATGTATCCCCATAGAGTACAGGAGAATGGAGGTGGAGGGAGGGATAGAGGTGGAGGATGGAGAATAGAGGTGGAGAGAGGGATGAAGGTGGAGGATGGAGAATGGAAGTGGAGGGAGGGATGGAGTTGTTTGAAGGATGGAGAATAGAGGTGGAGGGAGGGATGGAGGTGGGGGATGGAGAATGGAGGTGGAGGGAGGGATGGAGGTGGAGGATAGAGACTAGAGCTTAATTTATCACAAGTAAGCACAAGTGAGGTAGACTGAGGAATTAGTGATTAACAGCCACTTCACACTGCAAAATTCATTTAATACACCTATTAGTAAAAATTTAAAGGAACATTTAGAAACACCATAGTTTCCCTTAAACAATCTTTGAAGTGATGTTCTGCCTGTGAGATTGATGTGGTCAAATGAGTAAACTCAGGTGACTCTTGAAATTTGAAGACATGCTATCTAAACCTTCTTCCCAGAGCTTCTGTCCAAGAAAGAAAACCTGACACTTGGTTTCTTTTCTTTTTTCTTTTTTTTTTGGATATAAATCTTTGTGTATTTCATACATAGCATATTAATCATCTTTATAATCCCTTCCCCATTGGCACCCTCACATACCCCACCCCCAGCTGGATTTCATGCATCATGTTAAAGCCCATTGCATCGTTAGGGACTCCAGACATTCCTCAGTGCAAGTTCATTCAATGGAGTCTAGTCAACCTATTTAGATTCTTTCCCTTAAAGAAGATGAGCTCTTCCTCACCCAGAAGTAGTCTGCTGCTTATACTCCACTTTGCAGCCATGACTTCAAAGCAATGACACTTTCTGGGAAATGTTTACTGATGGCATTGTTAACCTAATATTTTTCTTATTTGCAAGTCATTGCCTTCTTATTCCTTTAATAATTTCTCTTTTTAATGTTGTCTAGGACCGACATGCATGATCATTTCAACAACTTAATAATGTTAATTTTGAAACATTTTCCAGTTAAAATGGATGAGAATTTATGTCATTTTCAGCTGAATCCTGACTGATAGAATAGGTTGAAGAATGGAACATTAAACAAAATTTTTGTAGGTAGTCTGTACAAATTTCAATCCTACAAA
>NW_008353031.1:656537-657103 GCF_000622305.1 Nannospalax galili
TCATATCTATGTATTTATGTGTGTGTTTGCATACTTACATATGTATACATGTATGTAACTTTGCTAAAATGTAAAAATTTTAAAGAGTCATAAGCCTATATTGATTCTACATCAACAGTAGGAGTAAATATGTGTCCATATAAAAGCTGGGTTCTAGCTGTGAACAGTTTTAGTAGTAGTTGACTACATAGCTCAGATTCTATGAGGCATATGATTTCTTAATTTAATCAGTAAGCATTAACTAAAATGTTCTCTGAAAGTACAGTGTAAGATTGTGGCCATGTGAAAAAGAATGCTGTTAATTCTTGAAGAGTTCCCATTCTGGATTTCAGACAGATTTAAGTTGGAATAGTAGTGACAGGCTAACAGACATTTACATATATTTCCACATATTTGTGTATGTCACACAGAGAGAGATAGAGAGAGAGAATTTTCAATGTAAGTTTATTTGAATTTACTAAGCTGAACAATCAGTTTGGAAGCTGTACTTTTTTCTGCTTGTTCCACTTATATTTTTCTACACTTCTAAAAAATTCTAGTTTAAGTCCAAATTATTCTATAACCCT
>NW_008353031.1:657415-660714 GCF_000622305.1 Nannospalax galili
AATGACAGTAACTTCTTCAGCTTTATTTTTGATTTAGCAAAACCACCTCATAAATATGTTTAGTAATACATTGTCCTCTGTGCATACTTGATTATTCAGCTTTTTATATCTTTTGATATTAAACAATTGTTTGTTTGTTGTTTTCATGAAGAATCCACTTTCATGTATTCATGTGGAGGAGGCGCTCTTTCTTCTTTCTCCTTGTAAAGTATTCCATTAAGACTGTTCTGCAATGATGACTCAATTATTATAAATAACCTCAGTTTACGTAGGTTTTGAAATACATTTGTTTCTCCATAAATTTTAAAAGAATGCTTTTCAAGGTATAGAATTATTGGTTCACATTGTTAGTATGACACAAAAACAGTCACAATAAGTAAATAACTAGTAATGGGTGTAGTTATGTGCCAATACAACTTCATAAAAATAGGAAATTAAAAAAACAAGAAAAAAAACCCTAGAAATTAGATTTGGTCCCAAGGACTGTAGTTTACTGATCTTTGGTGTAGACGTTTTGATAGTGTGTGAGCTTAAAAAAATGTTATGGGATCTGTGCTAGACAGCTTTAGTCGTCAGACTGGCAGTGGTTTAGAGACAGTGAGGAGAGAGGAGAGCTAAATCATGCTTAGCTGGTGTGAAAAACCAGAAAGAAATGTACTAGTTCAAAAGCCTACTGAAAAATTGCACATGAAATATCTGTACACGGGTGCATGTGTATAGCTGAGGGCTATATAACAAGAAGCACAGTGCCAGACAGGAAAAACTTCCCCTCAAGTTATTGGTCAGGATAGTATAAGAGACTCCCCAAATTACACATGTTATTGCCACAGCTTCCCAGAACTGAAGATAAGACCATATTGCTGAAGAGAGGACATAGTTTGGATGTAGGATTTGGAGCAATGGAGCTAGAACTGATCTGGAATCCTCCTCCCTGAAGACTAGCTTTCATAGTTTTGAAGGATACTATGCAAACTTGTAAGGGAGAAAATAAATCAGTGGACCAACCCCAACTTTAAAATCTAATAACCATAACAATGGCTGGCACAGCAAACTATATTGGTGGAGTAGTGGCACTTTTATTTTGGGGGTAATCAGTAGCTACCCAATTGTACTTAAAGTCCACTCAATGGGAAGGAATTCATGAATGGAACTGCAAATAGCCAAATACACATGGATGGAGAGGTTATAATTCTTAGAGAGAACCCTAAGTCTGTTACATCCCTAGACAAACACAATTTTTTAGTTATATGCTAAATATGGATCCTTATATTTACAGACAACTATGTCAACCACCACTCATCAAAATGCTTCTTTTGCAACAGATTGGAGACTATATTTCAGTGTTCCATAACTGGTCACACTCAGAGAATACATGTCTGTGAGATTCCCAATTCTAAGTGGCACATCTACAATGGATCTTCTATACTTAAGGGTCACAGAACATAGTGGAACAAGTAGTAGAGAGAACATTAATGCATCTTTCAACTCTCATCAGTGAGGCTTCCTCATGCAACAGAGGGTGATTAACACAAAAGGCCACAACTGGCCAAAATGTAGAAAATAAGAGTCTGCAGGGTGTGGGTTCCTCAAAAGGATTCCTATATTAAACTTTGCTTACCAAGGGCTCAGGAACGATTGTAGAAGTGGGGGTGGAAAGATTGGACTATAAAGAAACAGAGTCTTACAGCCTCCTGGAACCTTGCTTATATGAACTTACAGCAATGGTGTCAGCATGCACAAGACCCATGAAAACTCAATTAGGCAAAAACTCAGCATAGAACTGGAGAAATGGGAAGCTGGCCCCAAGTTTAGCCAAATAACTATTGTTAGCTAATTACTGCTGGGCGAGAAAGAGTTGATCTTCTTTAAGGGAGTGTTTCTAGATAGGCTGACTATACTCCAGTGGAAGAAGTTGCACTAAGGTATATCTGGGTACACTCACTTGACTCAATAGACCTTAACATATATGACATAATGCATGAAATCTGTCTATAGAGGGTGTAGTTAGGGAAAGGTCTATAAAGATGATTAAGATGTTTTTTATGAAATTCACAAAAATTCAATAAAATTACATATGAAAACACTGTTGACCATTTCAAGCAATGATTTAGAGAGTTGGGGGTTCTTTCTGCTTCCATTGTCTGTTAGTGTAGTGGGACCTGGACAAGACCAGACACTAAGTTGTTGGATATGTTTAAGGGAATAATATCATTTTTGTTCTTGGTAGTACTTTTTCATTTTGTTATAAATTTTCTATAAAATTTAAAGCTTTAAAAAATGAACAGGAAATTAAGCATCTAGTGAAGCCATAGAACTATTTTTATCATTATTTGCTGCTGTTTGATTGACAATGACTGGCTTTCCAAATGCTATCAATATTTTCTTTGGAACAAGGAGATCACTTTATTTACAATGTGTGATAGGATAGGCATGGACATGTGTTAAACAATAGATAACACTACAAATGCAAGAATATTGTTTCTTTAGATACAGGGGTATTATCTATATGTATAAAGTCTGAAAACTTATTTTCTTGAATTTGAGACAAGACTGCAACCTAATAAAGGTGTCAACACAGACAATTAGTTCACCATATAGAAACAAAATTTTATTTTATGAAAAATGAGAAATACAGAATTGTTTTCAGAATTGTATTAAATAATTAGTATTTAATATGAATCATTATTTATATGATCTACAAGCTAACTGTTCTGAATTTTGTTAAAAATTAGTATTATGAAAAACTACCAAGGTGAGGCAACTATTACAGAAGAAAGACATTAAAGAGGCCTAGAAACCAAAGTCAATGGGTGAAGCTTGAGATCCTAAAAGCTTCATTTTTATCTTTAAATAGACGTTTTATGATATCTGGAGAGATGGGTCGTGGTTAAGAGCACTGGCTACTTTTCCAGAGTACCTGGATTAGTTCTCAGCTCCACACAGTTGCCAACTCCAGGTCTTGGTGTTCTGATGCCCTCTTCTAAACTCTGCAGGCATTGCAGGACATGGGTGCACTTACATACAAACAGGCAAAACACTCATAGACATAAAATAAAACTAAACAAATTAAGATACTAAAATCTTTTGGGACCAATTGGGATTATTGAAAATAGATTGCAGAGTAAATTGTATTGATGAGAGAGTGTTAATTTTCCTAAAGTATTACTGATTTTGTGGCTACAGAGTTGAAGGTTAATAGCATTAGAACACCATTATGAATTTGGGATGAAGCAGTGTGATATCATCACCTACTTTCATATGGATCAGCAAAAAGCAGACAAATGTCTCTCTTTGTCTCT
>NW_008353031.1:661240-664524 GCF_000622305.1 Nannospalax galili
TTATTAAATTCTTCCAGGTACAAAATATAGAATGGGCTAAATTAATGCTATTGACATTTTTAAATTACTATTGACATTTTTAAATTTAACAGAGAATATATTTTTCTGACTAGCAGGCAAGGTCACACTTAATGTTTATGATGGGTAGCAGAACACTACAGAATAGTTAATGTTTCTATAAAATGTAGAATTAAAGTATTGCTTTGAAATTATTTTGAAATTGCAGCACAACAATCATTTTTAGCTTAAGCATACATAGCAAATGTATTAGGTTGGAGGAGACAGCGATGTAAAAAGAAATAAAAGCCAATACAGGCATCACAGTTTTCCTAATTAAAAGTAGTGACTGCTCATTTTCATAGGCTTCCTTGTCAGCAATAACCAGACATGTGTTTTCCTACATTCTAAGGGAGAAATGTGTCTACTTTTGTGTCACCATTGGGTCCATGAGTTGAGCGCCTTTCTCACAAGCATTCCACTCTATATTTTACAGATCCTGTGGCATATTAGACTGGACATGTCACATCTCATACACTCAATGGCAGGGAATGACTTAGTTGATATATTTCATTAAGTTGCAAGACATGTTTTCAACACTGAATGTCAACAATGACTTTTCATGATTGTCAAGAAAAAGAACTATTATTTCCTGTGAGTTTCACCAGAAACCTTGTTTTCAAGGTTCAACTTACTGTGCTATAATGTTTCAGATGCCATAGTAAACTGATGCTGAGATAGGAAGCAGCAGGGATCAGCAGCATCTGCTTTGGAGTGAAGTTACCAAGGTTTAAATCTCACCTTGTTACTGCTGACTGTGTAACTCTGGGTACATTACTTACAATTCTGAAGGTTCCATTTCAGCATCTCTACAAGAAATATAGTAATAACCACTTCATACAATTCTTGGCACGATAAAGTAAAGTAGTGGACACAGTATATTTCCTGGTACATGCTAAGCAAATGGATTGATTTAATCAATAAATAACTATGGACACCAACTCTGAGCCCCTTATTCTAGGCCTGTGGAACGTATCAGTGAAAAATTGAGAAACTCCACCTGTTTTTATTCCTGCAGACAAAAAATATCTGGAAAATATGAGTCATTGTGGTTTATAACCTAGTGGAGTCAGATATTATAAGTAGAAATGAAGTCATATAATCATTAAAGTTAGTGCTATAATCTCTGTGACTGAGCGTTGTGGGTATGACAGCATAGCACTGTTGACCATGATAATTTTCAATGTGAAGTCAAAAAGATTTGTGAATTGGTGATAAAATGAAAATGGTGAGTTCTGGAGATGAAAAACGGAACAGTAGAGGAAGCATTGGAAGGATCGGTAAATTCTAATCTTTATAGAATAGTTAAAGATAGGTCCCCTCAAAATGACATTTGAAAAACTGAAGGATGAATTAACATGGTCGCATCAAAAGAGGGAGGGGCCCAGGAAGGATTATGTCAGAGTTTTTGAAGGAAAGCAAGTGACACACAGTATGACATGATATTAAAGGGTCCATTTTTGGTGTCGCATGGAGAAGGAAGAAAAACAATAAGAGAAAAAAAATCTGTTAGATTTAGTGCTGTAATCTCAGTGACTGACTGTTGTGGGTATGCCAGCGTAGCTCTGGAGGCCATGGTAATTTTCAATGTGAAGTCAAAAAGATTTGCTAATTGGTGAGAAAATGAAAAGGGTGAATGGTGTCTATAATAGTTTCTCTCTCCGCAGCTGAAGGATGACATTGTGATCAGCGACATGCTTGCAGGTAAGACTCTGAGAGGGACTTGATTGAGTCTTGGAAATCCTCAAGTGTGAAGCCAAATATCAAGAAAATGGTTTGTGAATGTAGAGCTTCAGAAGAACATGTAGACTGACAATGTGAAATGTGAATTCAGACATAGATGACGCTGAATGTCATCTAACCTGATGAAAGCAGTGATGGGGTGAACGAGTGAAGAAAGCAGGAGAAGTAGTATCATACCTACTAGGCAGGAGACAAGATAGAATGGGTTCAAACATTAAGGAATACCTCATATGTGAATGAAGTATTATGTGTCACTGACATTAATATATGAAACTTTAAGTTTGGATAAAAATGGTCAACTGAACACAAAAAGTAATTTTAAAAAATCTAAAAAAAATCCCAGGGATGGAATCTAAATCACTTTTGTACAACAAATTCATACAAATTAATTTCTAGTACAAACTGAAAATGCACCAGGCTTTTCCCCTCTTCTTTATATCACAAAAGGATAATTGACCAGCAATTGATTTATTTGCTTTTATATTTTCAAGGCATAGAACCCCCCAAATGGCCTAAATAGAAAAAGGAAACAAAGATCTAAAGCATCTCTTTCAAATGAATTATCATTCAAATAAAGTTATGAAGCCTGAGTCCATTTGAATGTAACTCATAATAAATTTATTTCTTAGTATCTTTAGTAGTGAAATGAGACAGAAATAAATGTAAAAATATGAAATTATAACCCATGTATGGTTGTTCTGCACTCAAGACTCCATTTCCTTATTAGAGTTTTAAGAGTAATTATGTGATGATCATTGCTTAGGTACGACAAGCCAATGAAACTCATGGACACATCAACTCTGCATTCATCTGGGCATTAAATGCCTTCCAAGTATTTAGCCAGTGTTCATGTATTTGACCAAGAGTCAAGATCATTTTGTGAAGAACAGGGAATAAATGAGAAAGCTATTTGGGAGAGGGTTTAAGAATGTGCAAATATTAAAGAGGGCATAATTCATTTTCAAACAGAAGTTTGGAACTTATCAGAGTGTCTGGAGCATAGGAGAACAGCACTAGTGTTTGCAAATTGAATACAGTGTAAGAGGTTAGGCTGCAATTTGGATGAAGAAGCCATCAACCAATAGAATTATAGATATATATTAAATTTTCAAATTTCTTGTACATTTATTCATGCAGTTAAGACAACAAAGTGATTGAAGATAACCCAAGTAGCATGGGTACCTCATTAAATTTAAAAATATAAAGAAAAGGATGATTTAATGAATGACGTACTTATAATTCTTGATCAATAGCACTAAGTAGCAAAATGATGCTATGTCAAATGAATGAAGAAGAAGAAAATATGAGTGTATGATTCAGGGAATAATGACTAATTGAATCTCATTTTATCACCAGTTCAGGTTATGGCCAACTGAAAAGTAGCTAACAATAAATGTGATCTGCCATGAATTGTTTAGTATTCTTCAGTTTTGTTCCTAACCCCCACCAAATCATAGAATGTATTGAGAAATTATATATGCTAT
>NW_008353031.1:664727-670627 GCF_000622305.1 Nannospalax galili
TAATTATTTAGTTCTAGTGCTGCAGATATGAGATTATGAGCATGTACTACACACAAAAGGGCTTTTAACTGAATAATAATCTTCTGTGACTGCTTTCCAAGTTTGTTTAGTGTGAGAACAGGGTATTTACTGTTGAATCAAATAACAAAAGGGGATTTAAAATGCGTGTACTATTCCTGGAAGGTGATACACAGTTTCAAGATTCTTAATTATTTTAGTGGAAATGGCATAATTTCTTTTCCTCTTTGTAAACTGACCTCTTCGCAAAATGCTTACTATAAGCCAATATATGTAATTAAAAAGAATAGAATCAAAATGTAATTGTTCCCATTTTTTTACTAAAATTATTATATAATATCTGTGTTTTACAACATAAAATTGTTGAGATTCACAATTAATTATAGAGCATTGGTGTATTTTAAGTTACTTTTCTAAAACCAGTATATTTTATTCCAACCATCTTGAAAATAAAATAAAACAGTAACATACTGCTGGATTCAACATGGCATTTTGAAGTTATTTAAAATGTGGACTCACTAAATGTGATATCATTTCATTAACCAAAATGAATGAGTTTTGAAAATGTCAGGTAATTAAATTTTAGTATTGAATAACTGACTTATCATTTGTCCAGACCATAAATTCTTGGGTTGCATTGGCATCATTTTGAAATTATCTGGTGAAGTTCTAATTTCATTTTCTGATACACATTTTCATGCTGTTTTTCATAAAAACAAAAGGAACCAACACCATAGTTAATTGAAGATAGTCATGTGATAGAAGATGCAGTTCATCTGGAAGCTTTAAAGCTTTGTCAGCTGGAGCTCTCATTCCCCTCCATAAAGTTTAGATAAAGTGTTCTGAAGACAACAAACTGATTATGACAAGTTAACAACACAAGTAAATTTATTAGATGAGTGGGTGCAGAAACTGAATATAGAGTTCAAAAGCCATAAATAAAATGTATATGAGTTTCGTGGGAATCTTGGCCCACACATTTAGCTTCAGCACTCGGGGAACTGAAGCAGGCAGATCTCTTCTGCGTTCAAGGCCAGCCTGTGCTATGCAATTGGACTTTGTCTCCAAAACAAAACAAAACAAATTTAGGTATATTTTATTTGCAAATAACATTAAAATAATGAAAATTAAGATAAAGGATATGTAAAGGTAAATATCAATAGTAATTATTACAAACTAAAGAAAGCAGACATGAAAAGCCAAATACCTTTCAGCTAGTTTTCAGATTCTGCTCTTTGTAAATGAGCGCTGCTTGCAAAATTTCTCATATTCCTTCAACTTCTGGCTTCCTTGGAAATTTATTCTCTTGTTGCTTTAGAAAAAAATCTGTGTCCTGACATAAACAAAGTTCTGCCTCTGCTACTAGTTTTATGTCTTCTACATTTATAGATACTGTTACATGTTTATATGCAAAAAATTTATTGTTTTTAAATAAAACACTAAAAATGCCTCAAACATTCTATACCTCTAAAACAGAGAATTAAAAATAATGTAGTGTTATTCCTTCACACAATATGCTGGCTTGCATTTTTATTTTTGAGAAGCTGAATGTGATTATGACAAAAATTTTAAAAAGCAAAATTTGGGGTTAATTAATACATTTTTATTGGTTCTGATACACTAAGCCGGTATATGCCACAAAGACATCATGTTATATCTCCTGATGGTTAAAGGAAGCATGAAGTTGGAAAGATGAGAGAGCCTGTGAGCAAGAGATCAGGAATGGAGCTGGGTATGGGGCAGGACCAGGGAGCAGGCCATTCTTTAATTAAAGGGGAGGGTTGAGAAATGAGAAGAGTAATATAGTCAGTTGCATATCTATTTTAATAGTATATAACTCAGCTGAACTTGACTAGAGTGCTGCTATTTTCTTAATTCAGAAAGAGAGAAGTCTATAAATTGACTTTGAGTGGAGAAGGAAGATGGAGTGTGAAAAACCTGAAGTATGAGAATGAAATATGAACCACTAATGTAGAGAGATAACAAGTGTTTCAGCTATGGTAAGCATGCACACACACACACACACACACACACACACACACACACACATTCAGAAAAACTCACTATGCCAAATCTTTGTAATTTATCAATGTGACCTGAATTGATGCAAGTGTTTGCATAAGAAAATAGTTAAAATATTTTAAATTAATCAATTCTTTTATGAGTGTTTTGCCTGTTTGTATATAGGTGCCCACTTGTGTGAAATGCCCAGGGAGACCAGAAGAAGATACTGATTCCCCTGAAACTGGAGTTTTAGATGGTTGTAAGCTGCCATGTGGGTGCTGGGAACCCAAACTGGGTCCTCTGAAAGACCAACCAGTTTTCTTAACCACTGAGTCTTCTCTACAGCCCCATTTAAAAAGAATTTGGGAACTTGCCACAGCGGTGACAGCATGCACAAGATGCTTGCTGACTCAATCAGACAAAAACCCAGCATAGAATGGGGAAAATGGGCAGGAGGCCCCAACACTAGCCAAGGAATTATTGACAAATGATTACAGTGGGGTTAGGGAGAGTGGATCTTCTTTAAGGAGATGAGTGACTCTAGATAGGCTGGTTAGACGCCAGTGGCTGAATTTGCACTGAGGAACACCTGGATAGAAATTCTTAATGGGATAGGACTTAACACATATTTCAGAATACCTGAAATCTGGTGTGTGGGCAGGGTGCTATAGGCAGTTGGAAGGGAGGAGAGGGTCTAAATCTGATTAGATGTACTATATGAAATACACAAAAATTCAACAAACAATTGGGTAAAAGATTTGAAGATACAGAAACGAATTCTGTAGGTTGAAACTTAGAGATCTTGTTAAGTGTCCTACTAAACTAAAGGGGAAATGAGATAACATACATAGTAACAGAGTGCATGAAGATAAAGTGCAGTAATGTGGCCATGGGACAAAAAAATCCAGTACTGCCTTGAGAAGCTGGAAAAGGCATAGAACTAATCTGTCCCTTACCTAGTCTACAGAAGGAGAACAGTCTTTCCTGATGTAGATTTGCCTCCAGAACTCTGATAGAATAAAGTTTTGTTGTCTTAAGTCTACAAAACTGCGGTGATTTAAAGTTTCTAGTTATGAATTTGAAGTACAGTCAGTTGCTATAAAGACAGCATATAAAAGTAGAATATAAGCTATGGTTAGGTGTTTTTCAAAGCTATATACAGGCCTAGGGAAAAGAAAACAAGGTTTACATTTTGTTTCTTTTGCCTTTTCATCTTACTTTTTTCTTTCTCTTTATTTCTCTTTTCCTTGGGAAGAGATATGTCACAATAAAGGACAGGGATCTTGGAGATTGCTCATTGTATAAAGTCCTTGCTGCACAGTGAGAGAATCAGAAAATGGACTCCTGAGCACAAGGAAATCCAGATGCAGTAGCACTCATGTGTAATCCCAGCACTCCTACAGTGAGATGGGAGGTGGAGGTAGACAAATCCCCTGAAACTTGTGAACCAACTAGCCTGACATGCCCAGCAGCAAACAAGTGAGTTGTCTCAAACAAAGTAGAAGGTATGGAACCACACATGTGTTATCCTCTCACCTCTATGTCTATACCCCCCATGGATGCATGTATGTACACACATATACACATATTAAGGTAAAGAAGGAAAAGGTTAAAATGCAAATCTAAACCAAAAACCAGACAGAAGCTTAAGATAGTTGATAGAAATTATAGGAGAAAATGTTGCATTTCTTAATAATTTTGTGCATATTTCTTGTGTCACAGTAGGAAGAAAGGCAGGTCATTTCCTAAAAACATACAATAGAAATTTCAAAAGAAATGGAATTATTGGGAATGATGAAGATTGCTATCATTTCTTATATGGTCAAGGTGGCATGGTGAAGAATAACTGAAAGTAAATAGGTAAAGAAAATAGATGTTAGAGATGTAGCGTGAGGTACTCTTACCTTAGGCATGTACTATGTATTTAGCTACTCAATTTGCATTTACTTGACTATTTTGATGTTTCATATTTTTTTCAATGTGTCACATACTTTTCCTTTTGGTTTTTAAAAAGCACAACTTCCTACCATTAATTTCCTCCCAATAACCTGAGACAATTCTGCTCTATGAAGTTGCTCATGGTGTTTAGAGAAGATGCTTTGAAACGGGCCAGCTAATGGGGCTCAGCCAACCAATACTATCTATTGCTTCTAATATCTTTAGTTCTATGATGACAAGATGCAAGTCAAGTAAATTAGCTCAATTTGAGTCTTTTATTTAGCTATCAAAAAATATGTGTAGTGTTTCCAGTTGAAAATGAACTTGGATACGGAAATACTCTGAGACCTCTATAAATCAGATAAGTAAAGCACCTAAGGATGGAACAATATAACACCAAGAAAGTGGAAACATGAATTGGAGGAGAACAAATGTCTTTTCTTAGTGATATAAACACCAAATCATGACTTAATTATGCTGTTAAGAGCCAATGCAAACCATCTTTGAATTAAGCCAATTGAATCAGCAGTGTCATTTTTTGTGTGTGATGCATAACAGAAAGTATATATTTCACATTAGTAATGTTACTTTCTTAGGCTACCCTAGCAGTTTTGCTGATAATCTACTTTTAAGGCACTAAATTTATAGCAGAAGTGAAGACACTGCTTCAAGCTCCCCTAGGGACTAATTTTGACCATAACTACATTCAGAAATGATAGTCAATGAAAAACAACCACCTACTAAAGAAACTGACGATGGATACAAGATCAAATAGGGTAAGCCACTTTGACAGGTAAACCAGTATGTCATATACTCAAAGTGCATTCCACGTTGATATTGTTGTACTATGAAGATACAAAGCTTACTTTCCTACAACTGATAATAAATCTTCTATCAGAATGAACTAAATGCATCAGAATTTGAGCAACCAAACCCCTGCTATTTAGGAATAATGCAATTTATAGAAGTGCATTACAGCTAAATTGATATCTAATTCTTTCATGAATTACAACTTTGTATTCTGTACTAGTTAACATCTTTCTTCAAAACTTCCCAAAAGATATGTCTGCAACCTGGTGATTGTAATACCATACATTAATATCAAGTGTTGGTACCCACTGTATTTACTCTATAAACATATTTCATAAATGTGTCTGCTGTTTGCAGTAGAGACTTTTGTTTCAGAAAAATATGTCTTTTCTCCTCGGGGAACATGTTGCATCAGTCTGCTCGCTGAGTAGTTTTTCATCCAATTGCACTGAATTACCAGGTGGTTACATAATGCAAGCACACACACACACACACACACACCCCACATATAACTCGTCAGTTTTAAAAAGTGTACATCAATACATTAGATATGTCAGTTCCATAAAAGGACTGATATGTTAAGACTATGTTCAAAATATTGTCTAGATCATTTCCATGAAATCATATATACAAATAGTCAAGACAGGCATGAAAGTACTTGGGATATTTCCTAGTCTGTGCCAATGCCACTATAACTCTGACTCAAGGGCCCATGCATAGACAGTCCAGTTAAATTGACTGATGTAAAAGGCATGTTTTGGGCAACGTGACAATAGCAGAAGTAATAGAATACTGCACATCTATTTTTATCACCTGGCATGGTATTACATCAAGCGACAGAAAATGCTCATTATTTATTTTGCCATCAAGAAACTGTGAAAGTAAATTTGTACTTAAGCTAATGTAACAAAGAGACAGCCACATACTAGTTAAAGTCACCCTTTTTACTAAGCAAAGGAGTAAGGAATTTATTTATTAAGGAATGTTAGGGTTCACAGATAATTACTGGGTTTGTTTCCTTTTCACTTATATCAGTATTTAATTGTATTAGCCTGAAATATTGAAAATAGAATACATGCCAATTTATTTTAGAAAACTTATTTGCTAATCAATAATTCCCTCAGATTATT
>NW_008353031.1:671578-673170 GCF_000622305.1 Nannospalax galili
AATTCATTAATTTCTCTGGAGTGCTGTGGACATGAGTAAATGTATGTGGGCTGGAAATTTCATTACTATTACTCCTCCACAAAGTTTGCTTTTGATTCTGCCTAGAGCAGAATGATGAAACACTACCAAGTAGCTAGAAATACCTTGCAGTGGGCAAACAAATGAATTAAATCTAGACCTTAGGAAGTTACTTTAAACAAAGGAGAAAGCTGGTAATTTGGAAATGAAAGAGAAAAATCAAATGAATTAACATTTCAATTTATGATGAAAAAGAGTAATGCATATAGCACTGTGGCCTTGACTGTCTCACAACCTGAGTAAATCTAATCTTAGCTAGAAATACCTTGCAGTGGGCAAACAAATGAATTAAATCTAGACCTTAGGAAGTTACTTTAAACAAAGGAGAAAGCTGGTAATTTGGAAATGAAAGAGAAAAATCAAATGAATTAACATTTCAATTTATGATGAAAAAGAGTAATGCATATAGCACTGTGGCCTTGACTGTCTCACAACCTGAGTAAATCTAATCTCCCGACCCCGCATCCTGTTCTAGTCTTGGACACAGACATGCTTTGGCTCTTTACACCCCAGATCTCTGGACTACCCTTAGTCCACATCTAACCACTGTGTCCTGATTGCCTACACCCAAACCAGGTCAATTCTTCAGTCTAGTTTCTTAGAACTTTCACAGGTTGCCCCCACCCCAAACTTGCCTTTACACATCTGAAACCAGCCTTCTATCCCTGCTTTCCACATCTCCAACTTGCCTTGGATTCTGGACACCATCCTTCCTCCCTGGTAAGTCTGATCCCGCCCATTGCACTTTGACTGCCCCACAACCTGAGCAACTCCAATCTCCCGGACCCCACTTTCTGTTCACCTCTAGTCTTGGGCACAGGCCTCCTTTTGCTTTTAGCACCCCAGCTCTCTGAACCACCTTCTTAGTCCAGACTCTCCAACTATGTTCTGATTCCCTGCACTCAGACCTGCTCAGTTTTTCAGTGTGGTTTCTTGGAGCCTTCACAGGCTGTTCCCAACCTCAACTAGCCTTTGCACTCCTGAGACCAGCCTTCTACCCTGGCTGTCCACAACCCCAACTTGCCTTGAATTCCCTAGTTCAGCCTTATTCCTTGTTAAGTTTGATCCAATCCACAGTGCCTTGACTCCCCTACAAACTGAGCAACTCCAATCTCCCGGACCTCACATCCTGTTCTTCTAGACTTGGACATAGGCCTGATTTTGCTCTTAGCATCACAAATCTCCAGACTTCACTTTTTTTTTTTTTTTAAATTTTTAAAAATGATTTATTTAATAACAACATACTTAGAAGAAGCATATCATTGCAACACAATTGACATATTCAATAACATTTTCCTGAGGTAGGATGCATCTCTTTCAAATTTGGCTGTAAATTTTTAGGTTCACTGTTGAATTAATACAGTTATACAATATTGAACTCAGTATAAACCCTGAAAGACATAAAATAGAATGAGTTTTTAACCTTTAAAAAAAGATCTACATTTCATTTTAAAATATACTGTTTCTTACAGAAAGACTCATTGTTTTTGCTACTAACACTGAGATGTTGGTGA
>NW_008353031.1:673381-674511 GCF_000622305.1 Nannospalax galili
TGGTAATGTTTTTCACATCTACTAATTATTGGTTTTTAATCATTATTTTTTTAATTTTTTTTTTCATACAGAAGAATTCATTCCAAAGCAATTGACATTGAGACGTTTTCACATGCATTTCTAATCTCTATATACATGACTATCACTGGTCACAGTCGCCCACCTTCTGGACTTCACTTTTAACTTGGCATGGGGATGAGCTCTCCAAATAATGCAGTGCCCATCCTTCCACAATGAGACCATCTGCAGTCCCTCCCACTGCAGCAGGGCTAGGCTTTTCTGCTCTTTAGTAGTGCCCCAGAACTTCCTAGACTGCCTGAATCTGGCTTCTCCTTGGTAGTGAGCTTTCCAAATTGTGCAGTGCCCATCCCCCTACATTGGGACCTCCTACAGCCCTTCCCACTGCTGCAGGGTATGGCTTCCTTGCCCTTTCATAGGGGCTCACACCTTTGCAGACTGCCTATGATGGACTGAATTCAGCCTCGACCTAGCAAGCTTCCTAAATTTTGATGTGCTTGCTAACTAGAGGGGTCCAGACCTTAGGAGGAAACCTGAAAACATTGATTCTCACCTGATTTGGGCCTCTGTGGGAACTCTTGAGTAACGGAACTAGAGCCATTTTGTTCCTCTAATATAAAATCCAAAAGAGAGAACCAGACACCTAGATCAACCAGCTTTTCATACCCAGTATGTAAACAACAAAGGCACATCAAGTACACAAACAGAAATAAACTTAAACTCAACAAAGGAAGGCTTGAGTCTTACACCAGAATCAGAAACAGAAAAAGAAATCCACATGCCAAAATTACAGTGAAAAAATATCAAAAACACAAATAAGGTGAGTGTGGTGGGGCATGTCTTTAATCCCAGCACTCAGGAGGCAGAGGCAGGTGGATCTCTGAGTTCAAGGCCAGCCTGGTCTACATAGTAAGTTCCAGGACAGCTGGGGCTACAGGGAGACCTTGTCTCAAAAAGACAAAAACAAACAAACAAACAAACAAACAAACAAACCCCCCCCACAAATAAATACTATGTCCCCACCACATAACAGTCCTATAGAGGGGTTCTAAATGAGAAGACCCTAGAGATAACCCGGGACACAGAATTTAAAAGAACAATCATAAACATGA
>NW_008353031.1:674785-677383 GCF_000622305.1 Nannospalax galili
ATGGAACCCCCCCCCCAGGAATGGAATATGCAGGACTGGGGGACACCATGAAAAGACCAAATCCATGAATTATAGGCATAGAGGAAGGAGAAGAATCTCAGGTCAATGACATTCATCAGGATTATAGAAGAAAACTTCCATAAGTTAAAGAAAGGCGTACCCATACAGATACAAGAAGCACACAGAACACCAAATAGGACCATAAAAGAAACTCCCCATAGCATATCATAGTAAAAACACTAAATGTACAGAACAAAGAGAGAATACTGAAAGCTGCAAAAGAGAACAAATCACATTTAAAGAAAAACCTATCAGAGTTACAGCTGACATTTCAGTGCAAACTATGAAAGTCAGAGAGCCTGGACCAAAGTTTTCCCAGTTCTAAATGACCATAGACATGAAATCAGAATACTTTACCTAGCAAAAATTTCTTTTATAATTGAAAGAAAACTAAAAATATTCCATGACATAAATAGGCTGAAAGAATTCATTTCCACAAAACTAGCACTTCAGAGAATTCTTAAAGAACACAAAGGATTGAAGAAAGGAACAACTATACCCAAAGGGCAACAGAAAGAAACTAAATGAAGGTCTAATTGTGGAAACACACAGACCAACAATGTAAACAGAAATTAAAATGACAGTAACAAATACACATCTTTGAATAATAACTTTAAATATCAATGGACTGAACTTCCCAATCAGAAGACACAGGCTAGGTCAATGGATTCAGAAACAAAATCTATTTTTTGTTTGTTGTCTGTAAGAAACCCACCTCATCTTAAAGGACAGGCACTACTTTAAGATGAAAGGATGAAAAAAAGGCACCAAGAAATAAGTGGGAGTCACAATTCTAATATCTGACAAAGTAGTCTTCAAACCAAAACTAATCAGAAGAGATAAAGAGGGCACTTCATTCTGATCAAAATTGACCAACAAGACCAAGAAGATATTATAATTATGAACACATATACACCAAACTCTCATGCAACCAAATTCATAAAAACAGTACTGTAGAATTTTAACACAGAGATAATCCTAACTCACTAATAGTAGAAAACTTCAAAACCCCACTGTCTCTATTTGACAGGCCAAATGGAAAAATAATAAAAAGAGAGATATCTGAATTAAATGATAACCATACATCAAATGGACCTAAAGACATCTATCGAATATTCCACCCAAGCACCAAAGAATATACTGTCTATTTAGTACCCCATGGAACTTTCTCCAAAATAGACCACATACTGGTACACAAAACAAACCTCAATGAATACAAAAATTTGAAATTATTCCATATATTCTATTAGACCACAATGGAATAAAGCTTAAAATCAACACTGGAAGATGGAAGGCCTAGTAACTACATGAACTCATGGAGATTAAACAACACATTACTGAATGATGAATTGGTCAAAGGATAAATTAAAAAAGAAATGAAAGTTTCCCTGAAACTAAATGAAAAGGACAGTACAACACAACAACACCTCTGGACACTTTAAAAACACTTCTAAGACGGAAGTTTATAGCTTTAAGTGCCTACATTAAAAATCAGAAAGTACGCAAATAAATGACTTAATATTGCAACTCGGGACTCTTGAAAGACAGCAACAAATGACACCCAAATCCAGCAGACAAAAAGAAATAACAAAAATCAGAGAAGACATTAATGAAATAGAAATAAAGAAAACTGTACAAAGAATCAAGGAATCCAAGAGTTGCTTCCTTGAAAAGATTAACAAGATAGACAGACCCTTAGCCCAGTTAACCAAAAGAAAGAAAGAGCAACTCCAAATTAACAAAATTGGAGATCAAAGGGGAAATATCACAACAGACAACAAAAAGATCCAGAACATTTTAAGGGACTACTTTAAAAACCTATACTCTAATATATGCATGTGTATCTAAAATCATGGGAATTATCAAAACTAAACTGAGAAGAGATAAACATCTTAAACAGACTTATAACATATAAGGACATTGCAACAGTAATGCAAGACCTCCTGCATCCAAGAACTTCAGGCCTAGATGGATTCACAGCTGAATTCTACCAGACATTTAAAAGATTTATATCCAATACTACTTAAATTGTTCAAAAAGATAGAAACAGAGGAAGAATCCCCAAATTCCTTTATGAAGCCAACATCACTTTAATACCCAGACTAGGTAAAGGCACATCCAAAAAATAAAACTATAGACCCATATCATTAATGAACATAGTTGCATAAATTTTCAACAAAATACTTGCAAACCACATACAAAAGATTATCCAAAATGATCAAGTCGGTTTTATCCCAGAGATTCAGGGATAGTTCAACATACATAAGTCAATAAACATCATAAATCATACAAATGGACTCAAAGACAAAAATCACATGATCATCTCAATAGATGCAAAGAAGGCCTTTGACAAAATTCAGCATGCACTCATGATAAAAGTCCTAAAGGAATCCAGACTGCAGGGAACATACCTCAACATAATTAAAGCTAAATACAACAAACTAACAGCTACAGCTAATATCATTCTAAATGGGGGAAAAAAAACAGAAACTGGAAGTATTCCCATTAAATCAGGAACCAGACAAGAATGTCCAATAT
>NW_008353031.1:677431-679408 GCF_000622305.1 Nannospalax galili
ACTATCACTTTTTGCAGATGATATGATACTATACCTAAGAGATCCCAAAATTCCACCAAAAACTAAAACTGATTAACACTTTCAGTAAATTTGCAGGTATCAAAATTAATCTACAAAAATCAATAGCCTTTCTATATACCAAAAACAAGCAACTGGAGAAAGTACAGGGAAATGCTCCCATTCACAATAGCCTCAAAAAAAAAAAAAAAAATCGGAATACACCTGACCAAAGACATTAAAGATATCTACAAGGAAATGCTTTATTTTGTTTTTCAAACAAGGTCTTAAAATGTAGCCTAGGCTATTCTAGAACTCTTCTATAGACCAAGCTGGCCTACCTCTACTTCTACAGCACGAGGATTTCGTGCCACCATGCCTAGATTTTATGTCTAAATTTTATGAAAAGAGAGCTGAACTGTGTAAATTACACTTACTAGTTTAATTAAGGCTTAAATGCCCACCAACCAACATGTTATTTGGCATCTATAAATACACATAGGATGAATGAATGATCTTTTGGTTGTTACTAGTGGATGAGTTAAATGCCAGCATTTCTCCTCGTATTCTAATAAATGCTTTGACTGCTCGCAGAGTTGGCTTTCTAGATTGAAATCTGCTTATGACTCCCTTTCAAAATACCTTTGTTAGCTCCTTCCATATCATTTGTGTACCTTTAAAACCTTCACCTATCTTCTTTAACTAACTCTTTCGCCACAATACTGGTTGTAATATCCTGGTCAAAGGTAGCTGCTCATGGCCTCCTGAAGTACCACATTCTCTTAAGAGCTCTCTTTCTCTTGTGGGAACTTGGTTGGGTATCAATTATCCATTCCTCTGCCTGGTAAATGCTCACTCATGTTTATTATCCTGTGGGTCTATGTGCTTTATGAAACCATTGCCTGTCTGTTTTGCTGTTCTCTTTGCTGTTCTAGAATTTTTGTTAATCTCAATTACATATTTGTGCATTTATCTTTTTATTTGTTGGGGTGGGGGCAAGATTTTGTTCTGTACTTGGGGCCAGCCTCGTACTTACTGAATGAGTAAATGAGTGAATGAATACGTTTTTGTTTCTTTTTTTCACAGAAGAATGGAAGGGCATTTCAGGCAGGTCAGAAATTAAATCTCTGAAAGAATCAGATATTTTTAATTTAATAGGCTCAAATAAAAGCTGAACCAGCTTTATGAATTTTTACTCTTTTGTCTTTTTAAATGTTATTTTCTCTTTAAAATAGTTGGAAATAACTTTAATAATATCAACATTTACCTGTTATACTCAATTTTAGAAAAGTTGGCACAACTGTCATTGAGACTAAAATCTGGAAAAGAGATAAGATTTGAAGTAAGGCGGAAATAATTAATTGGATGAGCCATCAGCTGACTCTCAGCAGGCAGCAAAATTTGCTTGAAGGGAAGGAGTGAATAAATGCAGATAAAGTAAGACAATGCAGATCACAAAGCATGTTATCTCTGGAAACTTTTGAGAACTTGACAGAATATGAAATTTATTAATAGGTAGACTACCATGCATTTTAATTAGCATCATTTCAAAGTACACTAAGGCTCTGAATGGTGTTTGAGGGGATTCAAATTATAGCTTCATCTCTTTAATTAAAGACTCAACTCTTATTTTAAATTCTAAGACTTTTCATCCTGGTAATATTTTGTTCTTGTTAATTTTCATATCTTGAGGTGGTATACACAAAGTCAGGTTTCATGAAAGATAAAGGATTGAGCTTCCTGGGTCTGAAATTTTAAAAGAAAAAGGCTATTGAGGTGCTGTTATAAGTCTTGGTTTGTCCTGGAGTTTCAGTTTATGCCTACTGTGTCACCAAAGTTGTTAATAGCATCCAATGTTATTCTCAGAAATATCCTGCACTGAACAATAAATCATAGTGTCACCTTAAGGAGAGAAGGGAAATATAGATATGATGAGATCATATTAAAGCAGCTAGGTGTGATAAAAACAAATTTAGACAT
>NW_008353031.1:679893-681543 GCF_000622305.1 Nannospalax galili
TTCATTCAGTTATTTAAGAAGGAGTATGATATGTAGATATTCAGCAGCAAATTTCCATAAAGTGAAAATTCATAATATGAAACCATTAATGAACCGGCTACTTCAATATTTGTTATTATATAAACAGTCCAATGAATTTAGTCACAACAGACAGTTCTTTTGGTACAGTTTTGTTTTCCAAATAAAAACTTGAAACTCACACCAAAGAGTGAATACATTTTTGGCACTTCATAGTAGAGTTGCTTAAATTTTAAAGATTTGAGAGGCCCTTGGGGAGAGTGGGCAGGTCTTAAGTACTTTTCACTAAAATGATTCTTTCCATGTTCACAGTATGCAAGGCAAATGTGAGATGGAGGATGTTTTATTTCACTTTAAAAACTAAGAAAAAATTTTCACACTTCTTGGTGTGCCATTCTTTCATATATTTTCCTTAAAATAAATATTTTTCTTTATGAATTAAAATTATGTAAAGAAAAAATTCAAGAAGGAAAAAAACACAGCATTTCACTCTTTGTGTGTGTGTGTATGTGTGTGTGTGTGTGTGTGTGTGTGTATAATGTCCCTGTATGTTTTAAATACAGTTTTGTTATTGAAATTAATGCCTAAATTTTTGAGCAAAGTGGATGGTGGCAAATTTATTTTGCTGTTCTATGTTTTGAATATAAATTTTTGTGTACTTTTTTCATACAGTAGCTATGTCAGATTTTGAACAATTTTAACATTTAACAGTAAAATAGATTCTTATTAAGTTGAATTATCTAAGTAGTAACACTTCCTACATTTTTGCAGGTTTAATGCACAGCCTGCATATTGAGTAATTAAATATCTATCTAAAAATACTTTCATCTCACAAGCTTGGAATTAATGAAAAAATATTATAAAGCTTCAGATATACAGATATATGTGTATTAGCATCCTTTTAAGTGCCATAACACACTGAATATAGAAAAATCAGAAAGAAAGATTTGTTTTGGTTCAGTTTTAGAAGGCGGAGTCTAATTACTTGGCTCCACGATTTACACTTTAGCCTGGCAGAGCAGTGCTGGGAGATAGTGACAAAGGAAAACGATTGTGGATCATAGTGGATCCTAAAACAGAAAGTACCAAGATAATATTATAGTGGATGATAAAACAGAAAGCACCAAGATAATTCATTCCAGGACTGTCCCCCACCAAAGACCTATCTACTCCTACATTCTCTAACTAGTCTTCGTGTCCCAAAGTTTCCAGAACTTCCCCAAATTTCACTATTGGCTTGGGATCAAGCACCCAAAACAAAAGCCTGAGGGTGCATTTTAGACTCAAATCACACAAAGCTAAGAACATTCAAAATCAGGTTAAGGTAATTAAAAAAGTCTTTCTCAACGGCCTTTAAAGGAAGCATGGAATTTTGAATAGCATGTCCCATCTTCTTTAAACTTATACTTTCTCAAGTTTTCACACATATTTTTCTTCACAATTTTCTATTCTGTAATAATAGTTACTTTTCTGTACTCACGTCCAGAAAACTAGTAGTTCTCTTGTGACTTGATTCTCCTCCATTTCCATTACAGTCCTTTACAAGTATTAGCCATTCACTTCAAGACCTCAGACTGTGGTCCACTGTTCACTCTTCATACTCTTGCTATTTCTGTAAGTCATCTTTGTCAA
>NW_008353031.1:683130-698372 GCF_000622305.1 Nannospalax galili
TAACTAATATGTGGAAATAAACTTAATTTCCATTGAAAGATAAATGGGTGAAGGATATATAAGATTTAAATACAATGGGATATAGTTCAGCCACAGAAAGGAAATCCTTCAGTTAAACACAAGGATGAACCTAGAGAGTACTATAGTTAAACAAATGGCAAATGCTACATAAACCTGCTTATATGAAGCACCTAAAACAATCAAATCCATAAAATCAGAAAGGATAGTGATTTCCATGGACTCGGGGCAGAGGAAGCGAGGAAGAACAGCATACTGGGTATCAACTTGCATTGAAAAAAATGAACAAGCTCCAGTGATCTTCTAGACAAACTTGAGCTTCTACTGTTTTAAAAAATATGTAGTTTTAAAACAATGTGTGTGTGAATGTGATGCCCGCAGAGGCCAGAAGACAGTATCAGATCCCCTGGTTCTAGAGTTATAGGTGGTTGTGGGCTGCCATACATGGCTGTTGGGATCTGATTTTGGGTCCTCTGGAACACACTTAACCATGAAGCTTTCTCTTCATCTCCCTTGAGGTTATTCTTTTAAAAATGTTGTATTATATTTATTTATTTTTTATTGTATGAGTGTTCTGTCTTTGTGTTGTAGGTATACCACATGCATGCAATGCTCACAGAGGACAGAAGACAGTGTCAGATCCCCTGGAAATGGAGTGAAGGCAGTTGTTAGCCATCTAGTGGATGCTGGAGACTGGACCCAAGTCCTCTGCAAAAGCATCCAGTGCTCTTAACTGAGTCATTTCTCCATGAGTTTATTCTTAATCAGAGTTTACTGAAATGTATTAATAAATGCTGTCTTTTGTTATGCAGAGCTATCAGGTACACAGCTGAAACCAAAATGGATTTGCCTATTTTTGGTTAAGTCGCAAAATGCTTTTGCTGATAAAAAATCTTCATAAGTAAATAGTTTAGCATTGCTGACTTGTTGAAGGTGACGTAATAAGAATATCTTTCACAAATGTGAAATGAGTCAAAAGTCTTATCTTTGACATAGGTCCTGTAGTTTAAGAATATTTTACTAAAAGCAAATGAAACTAGGTAAGATAAGGGGTTGGAGAGATGGCTCAGAGATTTAGAGCTCTGGCTGGTCTTGCAGAGGACCTGGGTTCAGGTCCCAGCACCCACCTGCTGTCTAACAACTATCTATAACTCCAGTTCCATGGGGGTCTGTTTGGCTTTGCTTGACATGGGTACAGGCAATACACACATACATATAAAATGAAAATTAAAAAAATAAAATATTTTAAAAGAAACTAGGTAAGATAAATAGATACAACAGCCAGCAAATTTGGTGTAACTTCAAGGCAAAATCATCTCCTTAAAAGAATCTTAAATCTATTCAGTGCTCTATTGGATAATGTTAATACCCACAATACACTAACTAAATCTTTATGACAATTTTGCTGTTTATGGCAATAATTAACAAGAAATAGGCATTTAAAAACTTTCCTTCTGATTCACTTATGGAAATTTCAGGGTGCTCATTCCACTGAGAGATCCCTTTCTATTATGTTACCTCACTATTGAAGGCTGATGTATCATGAACTGAAGAAGTATAATAACAAAGGGAAGGTCTATGACCCAAATCAGAAAGAAATTTATGCATACAAGAACTTCAAGGATCAAACCTTACCTCCAATCCACTTCAGGATAGAACTGAGCAATGCATCGATTTTTTAGTAGTATAACTTGATGAAATGTAATATTTTTTCTCTGTTTTAACTGTTATTTGTTTGGTAAAGAATATAGGAGTAGAGCTGGAGAGATGGTTTAGCGGTTAAGAGCACTGTCTTCTCTTGCAGAAGACCTGGGTTTGAATCCCAACACCACATGGCAGCTAACAACCTTCTTAAACTCCAGTTCCAGGGAATCTGACATCCTTTTCTGACTTCTGCGGAAATTTCACTACACAGGTGCACTTACATATGTGCAGGAAATACATTGATACACATAAAGTAAAAATAATCAATAAAATATTTTTAAAAATTAAAAAAATTAAGAGTATAGTCTATTGTAAGAGGTATGGTATGAAAAGTATGTATGGTATGAAAAGCACAAGAATTCAGTAAGAAATATAAAAAGGGGACAAAAGGATTATGGAGCTTATAGACATGGAGGAAATAATCTGGGGACATTTAAATGGTACCAGGTGTGAGTATTGGAGACAGTGATTCCAGGGGCCAGTGTGAAGCCACAGTCTTGAGGAGCAAAGCCCACACACCTTACCTGATGAGCAAGTAAAGGAATGGTATACTTTGGGGCAGAGTTTCTAAAAATGGAATGAAGATATTGTCAATAGGAGAGAGACATGCTCCTCTCTGGACCTGGGGCTTCAGGGTGAAGCCAGGAGCCTTTGGAGATAAGCAGTGAAAGTCCCAGAAGACTGGCTTTTCTTCCCACCTCACTCTAATTAATCCACTATTTTCTTTTTGAGACAGTTTCTTGCTATGTGAACAAAGTTGGCCTTGAACTTTGGAACCGTGTGCCTCAGTGTCCATCTGAGTGCTGGGATTGTAACCACGCTCCACTCTATCTGGCTTTTTACTGATTTACAAATTCTAAATAAAATGGAGAAAAAAAATGTTTGTGAGTGTAGGTGATGAGATAAGACCTCACCTAACCAAATGATCTCAGGATAAATAGAAACAAGAAAAAAAGTTTTATCAAGTGCAAGTAGCATCACGAACATAAGGATAAATGTAGAAATGGAAAAAGCATTTCAGGAAAGCTGTGGTACGACAGAGAAGATGGCTCAGGGTGTCACACTGAGAAGATACGCTTTATCCTGGTCATTCCGTGAGTAACTTAGCTCCAGCTCTGATTGTGAAATATAATACTGAAGAAAAGGTTTGGAACTTTAAGGAGGGAAATGTTTCTAGCTTGATCAAAAGTTAGCAGAGCTATTTAAGTAAGGTTAGCTGTTGCAAAACATAGCTGGAAAAGAACCACTAAACTGTACATTGGTATAATTTGATATTATGTTTTGGAAAGAAGATAGTAAGACATCTGATTGCTTTTTCCAAGTATCCTGGTAGTAACAGTCAGCTGAAATTGTGAGAAGGCTAAACCATAGAAACTGAGCTGGTTTTTTCTTACTTTTAAAAGTATGCTTTTCATGTTATATCAAAAATATCATTCAAGTTCCTACTATGTGTCATATGTTCCAAATGATAACCCTGATATGAAATGACAAAGATATATGAAGCACCTTTTCAGTAAAATGGTTCATACATTGTCTGTATGTTTTTAAAAAGTACTGTGCAATTTATCTACAGTTTGGTATAAGTTCTAAAAAATTCTTAGATGCAACAAAATTAAGGAAGTAACCAATATTTTTATTTCATAGTAACAAGCTATATGTGAATATATGAAGTCATAAAATGACTATGGCTATTTAAATAAAACCCATTTATATTGTTTGTTTCTGTTTGTATTTTTGGCTCTTATTTTTATCATCTTAATACATTTTAATGAAAAACTGAAACCTCTATTACAGTCTTTAAGTGTAATAGTTACTAAAGATAGTACCCCTAGCTAATATGTAATATTTATTTTAACTTAACATGTTTTACATTTCTTAAAATGACTTCTAGCACACCTTTATGCCCAAAATTACAAAAAGAAAAGGAGGCGAGAATACAAATTACAAGATTTTCTTAATAATTATTTTATTAGGAGAAACAAATTCATGGTAATATGGTCAAATGACAGTTGACATTTATTCCCCAAACCTTCCCTTTCATTTTTTTGGCACAGCACAATCAGAAAGTTAACAACTGTATTTTTCAGATTCTCATGCAACTATAATTTTTATGCTAATTAGGTGGCACAATGAAGTGTATGTCCAAGAAATCTCGAAGAAATAAAACAGTGAGTTTCTGATTCATTCAGCTGGTTTTCTTTCTACTGACCAATAAGATACAGAGATGTGAATCTCCTTTTGCCCCACTTCTTTTCCAGGTGTTATTATAGTAACCCCTCTTCTTAGGCATTGGTGCTGCAAAGTCAGCTTTCTGGATTTGGATTTGTGCTCTCCATTTCCTAAATACAGTGGCAATGTTTTCGTCTATACTGTCCTGGTACTGGAAAAAGGAGGGAAACATCTCGGAGGAGAGAGTCTTTTGCAGCACATACATGCGTTGCCCCCACTTCAAGCTACCCAACCATGTTATCCTTAACAAAACTCCAGTAGCTCATTTTCTTCCTGTTTTCTTTTGTCAGGCATCCTTATAATTGATTTCTACATGCATGTTGGCATTCTACCCAGGAACCTTTCCTTTGAATTCAATTCCAATGAATCTGTCTTCTACTCTATCTTAGTCATTCTCTTCCACAGTCAAATAAAATGCTCTTTTAATAACAATGAAAGTATTGCGCTAAACATCTAATTTTTTCCGAGGATCTTTTCCTATCCATTGAGCTTATTTCTTCTAATTTATCTCCTTGTCCTTTTTCTTATTTCTTGCATTTTATTTTATCATTACAAACACATTGTGGATTTACTTCATGAACCTCATTTTCGGTGTCTTGCTCTGTTGTTTTTGATATTGCTATTATTGTTTTGCATGCTTTTTTTTCTCAAACGTTATCCATGGTTAATTTCATATTTTAATGTACTTCAAGAGCAAACCCACCAGTTAAAATGTAGCTGAAGACAGATCTTAAATTATGCTATTTTTTTTATTTTGCCAACTGAAGTATTTCCTAGCCGGTTAGTTCCCTCTCTTCCTCAGACTTAAAATATGTCTTCGTGTTTCCTCCTGGCGATGCAGTTCAAAATTCAGGGCTTGCAATTGCTGGGTCACCTCTCTATTACTGAGCAAATTCCATGCCTTCTCCCTTCAGATTTTCTATTCCTTATTTTTTCTCAACTTAGGACAATGATTTTACTTTTATTTCTCTGAGAACAGAGTAATAACCAACAAGAATTGGTAATACCACCAAGTCTAGGAGAAAGGGAAGCAATCTGTTTCTGTTGGGGAAATTGCTTAAAACAAAAGCTAGCAAACTATGGTGTACAAACCAAATCTGTCTAGTTTATGGAAAAACACGTTGCTTTTTCCTTTACGTATTGTCTTTGATTTGCATTGTCTAGCACCATGTTTGATATTTACTAAATATATTGGTTGTATTCTGGTTCAGAATGAAGACCAAATTGTTTCATTGAAATTGTTTTGAACTGTCAGTCTTGGTGAAAGTAGTAAATTATAAGTGATAAATAATTACTAGAACTAGTATTCTGTATAAATATACACATTAGTTTTCACACATTTGCAAACAATGTTCCTAAATCATTTCTCCATTTCTCTGCTTTTGATATGATGACATCTACTTGTTTGTCTATATTGTGTTCCTAATCTTCATTTTGATTTTTTATTATGTTTGGGAGGTGTGTTTACATGTATGTGTTTGTGAATGTGTGTACATATATGAGTGTACATGTGTTGTGGAGGCCAGATGGATGTCAGGTGCCAGTTCTTACTCTTTTCTCCACCTTATTTTTTTGAGACTATCTCTCATTGACTGGAGATCACTGAACTGACTAGACTGACCAGCCACTGAGGCCCCTCCCTAGCACAGATATTACAAATGTGGATATCCTCAGAATCACACTCAGATCCTAATGCTTACAAGCACTTTACCAGCTCAGCATCTACTTGGTTCTTCCTTCCTTCCTTCCTTCCTTTCCTTCCTTCCTTTCTTTCTTTCTTTCTTTCTTTCTTTCTTTCTTTCTTTCTTTCTGTCTCTCTGTCTCTGTCTCTGTCTCTGTCTCTCTCTCTCTCTCTCTCTCTCTCTCTCTTTCTTCTTGCTTGCTTTCCTGCTTTCCTTTTTTTTTTCCATTTGGTCTTTTTAAGTAGCCCCAGCTGGCCTGGAACACACTATGTAGACCAGGCTGGCCTTGAACTCACAGAAATTTTCCTGCCTCTGCCTCTCGAGTGCTGGGATAAAGGCATGCTCCACCATGCCCTGCATCTTCCTTTTTTATTCATTACTTTTATTTTATGAGTATGAGTATATTGCCTGCATATATGTAAGTGCATCTGTGCCATGCAATGCCCATGGAGATCAGAAGAGGATGTCAGATCCCTCTGGAACTGGAGTTATGGATAGCTACTAGGTGCTAGGTGGATGCTGGGAACCCAACTAGGGACCTCTGCAAGAGTAGCCCGTACTCTTAACTGATGAGCCATCTCTCCAGTCCTATTTTCCATCCTTATAATATGTATGAATTGATCTACATATACCTGAGTCCAAATGCTCAACCTGCATATAGAATCATATTTCCTGTTATCTACCAAAGGCCAACACTCCAAGATTTTCACCTTGCTTGTGGATTACCATTTCATGGTAAATGAGATAGGGAATATGAAAGTAAAAGAAGAATTAACAATCATTTCAGGGAGGATGACCTAAGAAACAGAGAAGGTACAGCAAAAAATTATTTTTTTTTTTAAAGACGTGATTTCCACGCCAACTCAATTGGACAGGAGCCCAGAGTGGTGCTAGTGAAATGGGCTGTGCCGCTGTCCCTATCCTGAGAACTGCTGGAGACTGATTACTATTGGGTGAGGGAGAGCAGACTTCCTTAAGATCTCTAGACAGGCTGACTAGACTCCTGGGTATTAACTTACACCAAAGGACATCAAGGTAAAATGCTTGACTGGATAGGACTTAACATGTACGGGAGAATAAATGAGGCCCGGCGAGGGGGTGCGTGGAAGGGGGGAAGGGGGTCTGAATTTTATTAAGAATTGTTTTATGAAATGTACAAAAGTTCAGTAAAAAAATTTTTAAAGCTATCATTTTAAAAAAGTGATTTTGAAAAAGAAGTGATTACTTAGTTTGAATCATGGTAACAAGATGCTTATGAGAAACGAAAGTGAAGATACTCAGTGAGAGTTGGATATGTGAGTCTGCAGCTCTGGGATGCATATTTGGATTTTAACAACTAATATTTAGTTTTTAATTGTATTAAATGCTTAATATAGAGCAAAGAAAAATTCAATCATTTACAAGGTGAAATTTTAAAACATATTTTATTTACTTTTTACTTTTTATGTGTGTGAATATTTGGCCTTCATGTATATATGTGTACCTCGGTTGTGCAATGCCCATGGAGGTCAGAAAAGGATGTCAAATCCCCAGACACTGGAGTTAGGGAGGAATGCTAGCCACTGTGCGGGTGCTGGAAAATAAACCCTGCTCCTCTGTAAGAGCAGCCAGTGCTCTTAACCATTAAGACATCTCTCATTCGATGAGATGTTATGATACTTACAAAGTGAAATTTTAGTAGAGGAAAACTGAAAAATACCAGTGAGACTGTAAGAATTTGGGGATTTTTTCACCTAGAAATAAAATATTATGTAGCAACTTAGAAGCACATGATGGTGATGATGATGATATAAATATTTTTAAGAGTGACTGATTCTGCAAAATGCTGCTGAAAGAAGGAAGACACTGGTGCATCACCCTTGAGCCATGCAATTATAGTGACTTTCAAAGGCAGAATTCTGTGGGGTAAATTTTAATTGCAATACCAGAAGAGGATGTTCCAACATGAAAAACAGATAAAGCCCAGCCTTCCACTCTGAGGGAGTCTCTGTGAACTAGAAAATGGTGCAAACTATGAGGAATACAGGTTTCCCTCTGCAAATATCCTATAATAGCCAAGCTTTTCCGTTCCTTAGCTGGGAAAAATGCAAGGAAGAATTCCTAACAATGAGAAATTGAATTTTCCAGACATTCAACAATTGAAGATACTGAGACAAATGTAGTGGGACTTGTTGAAAAAATATAGAATAAAACATTTCTTACACACCTATTTTCAAATGCCAGGGTCCAGGCCTTTTTGCATACTTATTAAGTAAATGTTGAAAACATTTTTTAATACATCTTTTTGAGCACAATTACATTAGCATGTCTAGGGAGCCCATATATTTTTGTTCAGCTTAGGAGTAAAGCTCCACTCATGACAGACACTTGAGTTGTTGCCATGGTAATGAAAAGAATAAAAGAAAAAGTGTAACAATAGTCACTGATTAATACGAAAGAAAGGAAAAGACTAAGGATTTTTCAAAATTTAGACTGACTGGAAGAATGAACAAATGGGTACCAGAATGGAAGGCAGTTAACCTCATATCATTAATTATCTCTGTCTATCAAGCAGATCACTCTTCACAACACTGCTTTCTACAGAAGTCATACAGATGAACTTCAGAATCAAAATTATTTATTTGGGAGAAGGTACAAATCAGTAAATATTTCATAATCTATAGTGTAGTAAATATTTTACAGTTTAAAAATTGGTTTCTGCTTCAGGAATCAGAAGATTGTCACCTTATCAATAACTACAGAATTAGTACCTGAGGATTAAGATTAAAATATTTTTGTCAGAGTTATATAATATGTATTTGTGTATACTTTGAATTTTGGTTGCCTACATTTCTACTAAGCAAGATGCCTGCAAATTGATCATCTGTCTTACTTTCTATAATTCTTATTTTTAGCTATTTAATCTCCAGTGTCAATTAAATAATGAGTACTGTATTGTTATTTTATTTATTTATTTTTATTTTGTGTGTATGAGTGTATTGCCTGCATGTGTGTAAGTGCACCCAAGCCATGCAATGCCCATGAAGGTAAGAAGAGACCGTCAATTTCTCTGGAACTGGAGTTAGCCACCATGTGGGTGCTGGGAATCGAACTCGAGTCCTCTGCAAGAGTACTCAATGCTCCCAACTGCTGAGCCATCTCTCCAGCCCCCTATATTAAATTCTTAATAGAACTGTATGTGGGCTTTCAACACAAGTTTTCTATAGCATAATTAAAACTAGTGCCTTCTGAGAAAAGCTATGCTAATAATTGTGTATCTGTGAGTTAATAATAAAAAGTAATAATAATAACAAAGTGCATATTCTCATTTCCTCCTTGATTTGCTATGTATTTCATGCAGTACTAGTGTGCTTTATCTTCATGCTAACACTGTGAAATATAAACTATATTTACCCAGTTGTAAACTGAAATAATTGCAGTCCATATTCATTGTATCTTTCTTAAATTTCCAACAGATAATACAGGTTTATCAAGGATTAGATTGTGATAGGCCTGGAGTGGCATATTCTTGTAACACCAGTTATTTATGATGCTGAGGCAGGAGGATTACATGTTTGCACCGGACAGGGAATCTTATTGAGAAATTATTTCAAAACAAGTTAAAAGGGCTGAAGATGAGGCTCAGTAGCTCAGTGTAAAGTTTGCCTAGAATATCCTCAGCATGAGAAGAAAGAGGAAGAGGAAGAGTGAGAATGAGAGAGAGTGAAGGAGCCAGAGAGTGAGTGAGCAAGAGACAGAGAGAAGAAGGTGCTTGATTAGGGAGGTGATGCACATGAGCACATCTGCTGCCCTTTGGCAGAAAAGCCTCTTTTCATGATTTAATTATATACAGTCATCCAATATAATGTCTTCTCTAGTAATATTTTATTGATTAAGAGGAGTTAAGCAACAAAATGGTTCAATATTCTATGTTAATATCAAACATTGCAGTTAAAAGGAAACTTACTAGGTTCATAGAAGAATAAAAAAGTAGTCATTGTCCCTTTTGGGGGAAGATATCAAACTGTTTACCATTATAAGGGAAATCATGAAATATTCAATAGGTGTGTGCTATTAAGGAAAGACAGACTATTCCCTCACATTCTAAATGCTAAGTGTGGCCAGCGGCGCTGTGAACAGTTTGAAGAATAAAATCTCTAGCCTGAGGAATGGCAATGTGTTTTACATTCACCAGGGACAACATATCGGCAATGATATTGTGATCAAATGCAACATTGAGAATGTCAGTGGAGAAGGAAGAGCAAAGCAAGGTTCAGGTGTTTAGATCTTTTCCTTGGATAATTGTATTCTCCCGCATAGATCTAGTCTTAAGGTCTTTATACAAAAATGAAAGCTTAGAAATAAAAGAATTTCTTGCAATCAGATAACATTCTAATGGTGCATAAACAATCCTGCAAGAAGTATTCCAGCTTCACCTGAAAGGATTTATAGTAACAAAATGCAGAAATAAACTAATTTTCCATAGTAGTAAATTAATTTTAATATCTACTTGATTAAATGGAATAAAAATAATTATAAAAATTTCTATGACTATGGTTAGATCCCTGGACAGATTCTAAAACTACCTTTATGATTTTATCAGACATAGTATTGAAAGTTAATGTTAGGAGCTCCAGTTCAACTTTTTTATTTTTTAAAGAAAAGAGAGTAAAGATCCAGAGCATTGAATTCACCCACCTTGATATTCCATTTAGTATTAATTTATACTTTACCACAAATCAGATATTGTTAAGCATTTACAAGACAAATTTCCCGTCTCAAATCACCTCAGAACTACAGCAGTGTGCAACTATGCATTGTTTGCACAGGAAAAATCAGAAGAAATATCTCTTTTGAAATAATCGACAATTTGATATGAAAGACAAATTTTATTTTAAATAAGCCAGTCCTTAAGAAATGTCATAAATTAACAGCATGTTTTAAAATATTCATAAAATATATTGGGCTTGATACAAAGGTCAAATGGTAATTTCTGAATGGGCTTCTGGAGAATCATATTTATTGATTATTTATATTTTTATTATGTGCCCAGGAGCAGACAGAATTATAGAAAATGTGGTGAGAAGGGAAGTGATAAACTTTAATGCACTACAAAATAATTATATTCAGTTACAAAATGGGTTTAATCGTATATTCTATTTACTCGAGTAAAAGTAGTAATTTTGCATAAAAAGGAAATATTCATTATGGTGCTTATTTAATAATTTACTTTTCTGAAAGCATGCATAGATTCACGAATATAACCTGTCTCCCTTCTTTAATCAAAAGAATCAAGCACTTTGGATAAAAAAAAATCTGATAACTTAGACACAAGTTTATCAATTAAGCTTCATAACACAAACACAAGGTATCTATGAATGGTGATTTTCTTTTCTGTTAGCAAATATTATGGTTTTTCTTTTAGTGTTGTAAAGTAGCTTTTCAAGATATATTCTTTGAAACTTAGTGGGGTTCATTTTTGTGGCTAGTGCAAAGCTTCATGCATTTAACCTGTGAAAATAAGGATGTAAACTTGCATTCTCCTAGATTTGCTTCCATGGGAATCATCAATTCCCACCTTGCTTAACTTTATACCTGACTTCACTGAAAAGTCAAATCATGAAAAAACAATTCACACTCCCATTGTTCTAATTACCCTAGTCTCCTGCCTTGCCTAGTGCATGCCTCCAGTTGTGCACTCCGGTCTAACATTACTCATTCTACAGCATCCAATCAAGTATTCTTTCTTTTTTACGACCTCATAATTTTTCAACTTTTAGTTTTCTGTACATTCATGCTTAGCATGGTTCAGTTGTGTTCTTGTTCCCATTAACACAAGGAAGAGTTTTGATTATGTTTCTTCCAATACTATTCATCGTTATCTTCACCCCATTTTGCAGCATTGTTGAAAATGAAAGTTAATCCACCTCACCAATTCTTCATTTTCTATTCTCACTTAAAGTCACTCTAATCAGTCTCTTCCCACAACTTCCTGGGAGCTGTCCATATACTCAATATGTGTGCCTTTAATTTTGACAGTTTCAGCAGTGGAATTTTTTCTTGTGTAATTGTCTGAACATATTGTGTAACTCCATTAACTACACACTTCTCCACGGTATCATATCTTCACTTCCACCAGGTTACTATACTCAGTCTCCCCCCTTCACCAGTTTTTCTCACTCCCCTTAATGTGTTTAATAACAGAATGCCCAATCTTATTCTGTGGCTCTCTTTTTATTTCTTATTTATAGTAACTTCCTATGCATTCTCAGTCATCCTTTGCTTTAAATACTATGCATATATTGGATTATCAATGAAATTTATATCTTATCCCAAATGTCTTTTGTAACTCCAAACTCATATAGCTGATCACTGCTGAGTAAAGGAAAGTTAGTCTTCTTCTAGGGAGCGATGCTAGTCAGGCTGACCAGGCTCCAGTGGATGAACTCACACCAAGGATGTCGGGGTACATGAACTTGACTCTATAGGTCTTAACATACATAACAGAATGCATGAAATCTGGTGGGCCTCTTATATGGGTTTGGATGGCAGAAGAGGTCTAAATACAATTAAGCTGTATTGTATGAAATGCACAAACATTCAATAAAAATATATATAAAAAAACTCTGACATTGTTAAAGGCTTAAAACAGAAAAGAAATGCAGGTGATAGAAAAATTGGATTTGAATTGGGAAGACCATGGAAAGAAGGGTAAAGGAAATAATACGTCCCTGCTGCAAAGTGGATGAAGACCTAGTAGACACTATCCATGTTATGATGCAAACAAGAGAAACTCTAAAGATTGAAAGTATGGAGAGAATAAAGGAAAGAGCTAGAGGTATAATTCAGTTATAGAGTACATGTGTAGTATATATGAGGCCCAGTGTTTGATCTCCAGCACCCATGAATGCACACAACACACACAGACACACACACACAGACACACACACACAGACACACATAGAGACACACACACACAGACACACATACACACACACTGAGGGAGGAATAAGAAGGGTACAAGAGACGGAGGGAGAGTAATGAGGTATAACAATATATTGTCAGTGATATCCTAATATACATTTCAAGGGGTACACATAGACACATATTGCCTCACAGTAAATTTCAAAGCAGAGTTCTGTGGGCTGGGGACATAGTTAAGTTGGTAAAGTGCTTGCCATGCAGCATTAAAGCAGAATTTGATCAATCCCTAGAAGTCATGTAGGAATGCTGAATGTGGTGGCCCGTAACTGTAATCCCAGCACTGAAAATGCAGAGGCAAGCAGTTTACTGAGGCTCCCTTGACTGGTCACTCTAGTCTGCTCTGGTGAGCTCCAGGTCAATGAGACACATCTAAAAAACCAAATGTTTATGCCTTGAGGAACTACACCTGAGTTTGACCTCTGACCTCCACACTTAGGTGTGCACATATGCACACACACTTGTATATAATTCTTCACCCCCATGAATATATGCCTCTCTCTCTCTCTCTCTCTCTCTCTCTCTCTCTCTCTCTCACTCTCTCTCACACACACACACACTCACACAGATGTCTGCTTATTTCCAGTTCTGGAAACATGTGAAAGCCAGCTTAAATCCTGACTTAAGCTACTCTAGGAGTGTCACGGCCAGTAATTTTCTGGTTGGGCCTTGCCCAGGGTGACTTTATTTTATGACTACAGTGTGCTCCATTTTGTGTGCAAGTGTGAAGACAAATGAGTGAACATCTCATTTGTGTAAGTAAACAGAAACCACCTGTCCAGTAGAAATCATGAAGCACAAACTGATAACTAATTTATGCAAGTATCATATCACCTATGAACTTATCAATCAGGAACTAAAAGACACACGAATATATCAAAATGATATTCAAAAAACCAGGCCTGTGTAGTTATCAAATGAGCCATAACAATAAGTGATATAGTGCCTTCACTGGGATCATCTGAAAGGAGGGACACCTATCGCTGGGCACATTGCCCTCATCATGGCTCATCATCTGACCCATCATCAGACTGAAAGAGCTGATTACATCCTAACATAACTTTAAACATTTTCTTCCATTTTTCATAGCACTGATTTCAAGACTCAAACTTCCCAGTCCCTCTCCAGGATTTCAGCTCAGTAGGGTGCCCCTGCCTGACAAGACCCACTTCAGTGACAATGTGTCTGGACCCAGTCTTGTGCCTTAAACCATCTCTGTGTGCCTAGAATTCTCTGTGACTAGATTCGTTAATATTTTATAGACACACTTGCAATGACTTTCTCTGCACCAGCATCAGCTCTAATCTCTTGCCTTGAGTTAAAACTCTTAGAACTCTACAGTTTCTTTAACAATTTCACTGTCTTTGTGTAACTTGTTTGAAGTATAATGTGTGATCTGTGCATTAATATCAGTAAGTAAGATTGAAATAAAACTTGTGATTGCCAATGTGTGTATCTAGAAAATGAAATTAGTAGTACCTGGTTCATAAAGTCTAATAAAATTGATAAGACATTTGAGTTTATTATTATTCCATGTACTGCTTTTATAATTAGAACAATTTTACAAAGAAAAAATTTCAAATTATGAAAACCATAGGATCAGGTGATAAAGTTGTAGCACAGTTGGGATAGTGCTTGCCTATCATGCACAAATTCCTGACTTCCATACCCACAACAGTGTAAACCTGACCTGGTAATGCACATTTGCTAATTTCAGTACTTGAGAGGTGGAAGCAAATGGATCAGAAATGCAGGGCTATTCACAGGTCCATAATAAGTTCAAGGCTAACACAGGATATAGGCGAAACTGTCTAAAATGTGTATCTATGAAAAATGTTTCCTTTTTAATTTCTGAAAAAAGATTATAATAATTATGAACCAGGCTTATGTTTGATACTTACGTGATGATATTAAATTAAATTGATTTACATAACTTTAAACATGGAAAAATAGCTAAATGGAAAGCACACAAGAGGCTCTGATTCCAGAAGCATGCTTCTCGAATACTAACATGTATTTAAAATGTTAAGTGATATTTCTGTGGAAAAATATCAAGTATTAGAAAGTATCTGTGCAGCATATGAGCAGGGATATAATTGCTTTTGACATGAAAAGAAATGTCTTTGTAAGTGTCACACCTTGTCAACTTTATGCAGTGCAGGTAGAGTTGGCTCACTAAATGTATATAGACATTAAAGGACACTAATCCTGAGAGTTTCATTTTCTAGTCCAACTTTCTTTTGTGCTTTCAAATCATCTAGATTTGAAGTAATTGCTTTTCTTATGTCTTTGTGATTTTCACAAAGCAGAAGAAAGAATACTTTATAAATTGCAAAGCAATCTTGAAATATTAAAGGCATTTGAGGAAGACATATGTGAAAGGAGAAAGGTGGAATGAGAGAAAGAAATGAATAATTCAAGGTTTATTACAGGCCAGGAGAGCCAGCTGACAGAAAGCTGCTAGAAAGCAGGCCAGATTGATACACAGGGAAGCATACATCCTGATATTTTACAGATTATATATGAATTCAGGATACTGTATTCACACAGGGTGGTACACATTATAAATGGTTTGAGAGACTTGCTTAAACAAAAGTATAAAACAGTCATGTCAAGATATACATACTCACCTGTGGTCTTTCTCTCTCA
>NW_008353031.1:699389-702320 GCF_000622305.1 Nannospalax galili
CTCCACAGACACACCTGATGCACATTTAGAAAGTGCATCAAACTTGCAATGAGCTGGCTTCCAATAGGCTTTTGGACCCCAAACTGTACTGTTTTCATTTTCTGTGGTCAAAAAAAAATGTATGGAAACCTCAAAGAATCTTTAGTTATATTTTGAAGATTAGTTTGCTATCTGAAGCAGTAAAGCTAGAACACAGGATTTTATTAGAGGTGGTTCAGAGACAGTGATTATTCTCTCCTCTCTTCAGTGACTTGATATTGGAACCTTTTCACTAAATCTCTGAATTTTCCTTCATGGAATAACAGTGTCTAGAAATAGGGAATGTATTTAAAAATTCCCAGGAATAGAATTTATTTTACCATTATTCTTAGAAAACAATTAGTTAATAATGAAACTGCTTTGGTACTGTGTTTTGAGTTATACATATGCTATGTTAGAATGCAAATTTTAGTTTGTTATGAATTGAGCTAGCAAGTTGTCTTGGAGATTTTCATTTCTCACTTTTTAACTGACATTTTGATGCCTCAAACACTTTGACTTTTTCCATTAAAAGTTATAAAAACACTCTAGCAATGGTTTGTTGTGTTAGTACCATAAATAACGAGGCAACACAGGTGTATAGGTAGTCTTTTTTTTAAACAAGGTCTCAAAGTCTTTTTGCTCAGTATTTCCCACCCAAGTTAAAGAAATATTGAAAGATATGTACTCGTTCTTCAAGGACACATGATAACTAAGGAATAACATTTGGTTTGCTTATATGTAAGAAGCGTTTTTGTTCTTCGCAGAGAAAAGAAAACATATAAATAGAAACTTGTATAGTTAATGTGGAATGAGTATTTCACTTCAGTTATTCTTTAAATACATTTATACATTTACTTACCTATGTGGTTTTCTGTCTCTAATTTTTGCTACATGACTTTTGTTAGCTTCTGCATCTATGAGGAGCTGATGGTTTTCAGTTTGTTCAGTTATATTCTCGTTATGTAGTTAGGAGAGATGATCTCAAAGCTTTTGACATGGAAGAACAGAATCCTTCTTCTCTAAATAAGCAAATTTAAATATTGATCCTTTTTCTGTAATCCATCATATGACCTTAAAGAGTAATCTGAATTTTTAAAATACTTGTGAGTGTGTGTGTGTGTTTTGTGTGTGTGTGTGTGTGTGTGTGTGTGGTGGTTTGGCTATGTGTGTCGGAATACAAGTGCTGTGTAGCGGTCAGAGGAAAACTTTCAGGAATGGCTTTTCTCATTGCACCATATTTTGAGTCACTCTCTTGCTTTGCTGTTTGTCACCTACTAGGTTTGCTCCTGCCATGATCTCCCATCTTGATGTGGGATTGAATTACATGACGCATTCTTTTCCTTTCCTTTTCTTTTTACCTGTATTCATTCATTATTATTATTTGGGTCAGGAACTCATATAATGCAACCTGACCTCAAACACTACGTAGGTGATTACACTGAACTTCTGCCCTTCCTAACTATCACTCAAGTGTTAGGATTAAAGGCATGCACTACCATACCTGCTTTTATGCAGTCTGGGATTGAACCTAGGGCCTGGTGCATCATAGGCAAGCATGGCAACTGAGCCTCAATCCATTCCCTGTGAAGTATTCTTAAGGGGTGGTGTCTAATAACTATATTAAGTCCATATGGTTTAATCTTGACAGGAGTCTATATTATGTAGGCTGAATGTCTTTCTTGGTATTTTAAGTGGATAACCCCCTAATTAGAAAAACTAAGCAAGTGAGAATAAATTGCAAATATAAGCTTTAAAGTCTCATTTCTTCTTTTAAGCTATAGTCTTTCTATGACGTAAGCGATTTAAGTTTCATCTCCTCCTATGTTAAACTGGGAAAATCAACTTCTATCTCAAAGGCTGTTATAAAAATAAGAGGATAGCATGACAAGACTTCTAAAGCGGCAACTCACACTATGTTACTGGACTTGACAGGCTTGATATTTATTTTAATAAAGGTTATAAGCTATGATTTATAATAATAAAAATGTGATCGCAATTTTTACTTTGTAATTGTGCCTGTGGGTTGAGCCTGAATTACTGAAGTATTTGTTTCTTTATCATAACCATAACTGAAAGACAAGTTTGAGTTTTGACTAAAGAAACCTCATGTTTTACACAAATACTGTAGCGCTCCATGACAGTGATAGCCTTGTTAATTTGTATGTTTTGCAATATTGTGTTATAGGAACTTTAAATCAATGAAGGCTAGCTAATAGTAAGAACAGTCCTAAGCATACAGTTGAAGACATTAACAGCATACTTATAGTTCTGACTTTTAGGAAGGAGGAAGGATCAATGAAACAAACAGCTGTGAGGAAAGGAGGCTTTGGCTGTTGAACTAAATGGCAAGGATGTTGCATGTCTATGATGATTCAACCAGAAAGAAGTCTGCACAGCAGAAGAAGGTGATATCTGCACCCAAACTTCTGTTTTACATGTTTTTTCCAAGATGTTTTATTTTTTGGTTCTAGTTTTGTTATGTAAAATCATTTTACAACCGTAGAGCTTAAGAAAAAAATACAAGTGAATTAAGATATGAAATTTTGCATATAAACATTGAAAACACAGTCATTTCATTCTAAAACTAAACACTGTCAGACCTCATCAAGTATTTTCTGAGCATCTTTTATGGGCAAAGTAGAGCATTATTAGATCATCCATGCTTTCTTTTAGACATAAACATAGAATTTAGATTGATGAAGATAGCTACAGTGGTGGACTTATATCTTTACAAAAGAGAAATCTTTTAAATCCTTTTTGGTTCATACAATATAACTAAGTTTTATTGGTAATGTTTAAAGAGTAACTATTGAATAGTAATCGCACATGGCGTCAGAACACAATACTAAAATACCAGCTCTGTGTTTGATTAATGTATGGTATTCAATTTGCAAACAATAAATTGATTTT
>NW_008353031.1:702346-707388 GCF_000622305.1 Nannospalax galili
ATATAATCTTGACTGAAAGAAATTCTATATTTCAGCAAAATTCCTTCTTACAATAATAATTACCATTCTCAGAATAACAGTTATTATTTATTTAGTGTTGTATATGCCAGCTACTTTTCTAAGTACCTTAAATGTGCTCCTTTCAATAAAATTATGAGATATTGTCATTTACTGTGTATTTAGATAAGAAAACTAAGACAGTTAAGCAATTTTCCGTAGTCATGTGCCAGTAAGTATTGGGCACAAAATACAAATTAGGCCATGAACTCGAGTAGAATACATGGAACCACTCATGCATTGCTTTTCCAGACACAGGAGACCTTTTCCTCATCTTACAATACTTTCTGTAATTAATTTTGTTTAACATTCTCAGAATGTGTTATTATCACAAATAGTAACCAATACATCATACTGACTCTAGGTTAAAAATTTCAGAAGCTTGAATTTTATCATGCAAAGTAAAATGAGTTAATGAATCTATCTTTTAGTTTGCAAGAGTAATCAGTAATGGGGGATGGGGAAATGATCAGGGTCACAATATCTTATAAGCACAGATCAAGATGACTTCAGGCAGACACTTGATTTCAGTATTCGCTGAGAAAACGATGAAAACTGAAAGACATCAGTATGCATGTTCTCTTCTTTGCTTATACTCAGAGTTATAAATAAATGATGATTTATCAGTAAAAAAGGGTTCACTTCAGAACCCTGATTAAGACTCATCATATATAAATACAGAATAAGCATTAAGATGAAGGATTTAAAACACTAGATAATGGAATTAAATGTGCAATTCACATTATTAGAGAGCCAAAAAGAATATTCTACAAAGAAAATATTATTATTTGTCACATTTCTTCTTGTTTAATGGACTTGAAATCAGAAGTGTTTACACAATTGGTATATTTATGCTATTAAAATCTCCTATATTATTCTCCAAGTTTCAGAAACAGGCAGACCAGGACTGCTCTTGTAAGAAATTCCCAGGAGTGTTTTTAATCTTAATATACTGTAATTTGTGTTAAAAGTCTTCCAAAGCATTGCTAATAATACCTGTGCCTGAAATACAATTTCTTTTTAAAACTGCAGTATGTGATGATTTTTCCCTTTTCTGAAATATGACTATTGAAATAAACTCCCCAGAATTGTGCTTTCTTCAAATAGTCTTTGGTAGTTCAGGAATACCCATGAGAAAAATAAAAAAAGGAAGATGGATTAAAAGATCAGCCACTTCTCTTTTAAAAGAATTAGATTCATTTTAAATGTTATACTCCAAAATTCCCATGATGGCTTTTATAACCTAGTGACTAAAAGAAACATCACAAGATTTATTTAGTGATCAGATTATGTCATAGATTAACTTACTCCTTATAAACACACTACAGAGCTGAAATGCCCAGGTAACCTCCTCATGAAGGAGAACTGCCAATGGAATTCTTAAATAAATTGACTCTGGCTTGGCATGTAATACATTTTATCAATTTCAATAGTGCAGAAATGTTATATATATGTATATATATACATATATATATAAAAGAGTATGTAAGTTCATATGAGCAGGGTCCCAGTAGCCTGTAAGACTATTTCCATATGGCCATGCACCTCCTTCCCAGAATCTTTCAATCTTTGCACCCTCTCTTCTCTAATGGTCCCTGAGCTCTGGGTGGCTGAAGTTTAATATAGGAGTCCTGTCCAAGGAACCATTCTCTGCCAATTCTTATTCTCTATGCTTTGGCCATCTGTGGCACTTTATATTCATTGTCCTCTGTTGCATGAACTTACAGCAATTATGAGAATATGCACAAGACTCACGCATACTCAAGCAAACAAAAACCAAGCATAGAACTGTGGAAATGGGTAGGAGGCCACAATTTTAGCCAAAGAACTATTGGACAGCTGATTACTGCTGGATGAGGGAGAGCTGATCTTCTTTAAGGGAGTGACTCTAGATAGACTGACTAGACCTCAGTGAATGATCTTGCACTGAGGGATATCTGGGGACACTAACTTGACATAATAGGCATTAACATAAATGATAGAATTCATGAAATCCAATGGGGAAGCTATGGGAAGGTGCCAATAGGGAAGGAGGTATAAAAGTGATTAAGATGCTATATAAGATCAAATCCATCAAAGCACCTTATATGCAGGTATGAAATTCTCAATAAATTATTAAAAAAGATGTTGTTTATGAAATACACAAAACTTCAAAAAACATACAAAAATACCTGAAAATAACCAAAAAGTATGTAAATTGTATTTCCTATGGCTAATTAATATACTGTTTCAAACACTTTTCATTGATTAACTGACCTAGGCATCCGTCAGCATCTTGGTTTCAAAGTAAATTACTGAAGTCTACACCAGAGATTAAAATCTCCCTGAAATATTTTCATTATGATTACCAATTCTTTGTTATGCTGAGTCAATTATAAATGAAGATATTCTATATTTGCCAATATTGTCAATGATATTAATTTATAAAAAAGTAATTAAACATTTTTAATCATAATTTCAGTTAGGACTTTAAAGACTAATTACCTGCTTAATTCACATGTTTAAACTGTCACTAAACATTTTGAACAGTACATACGTATTGGAGAAATAATTTTGCAAATGCGCTCCTACTTATTAACCTATAATTTTGAATTTACTTGTTACTGTACCTCATGTTTTACACATTTGTTTATTTGTGTGGCGTTATAATACATGGCATTTATTTTACTGTATTTTCAATGAACAAGTACTTGTATGAAGCCAAGAATTTTGAAAGAGAATATTTATAATACAGATAAGAAACATGTGAATGGTGTATTGACAAATTTTCACATGTAATATTATCTATCATTCTTGCTAAGCTATACTATCCACCTTAACTTACTGATTAACAGTAGAGGTCATTTAACAAGGGTGCTTTGCATAAGTTACCACCAGATGGCAATCTTGAGTCTTTTATGATGCACACTTATTTCTGAACTAACAAATATTTACTAAATATTTTACTCCTTGCAAAAATGTATCTGCATCATCTTTAAGAGTTATTAAGTTTTCAGTAGATAAATTATAATCTTGCTTAACATACTTCAGGTCTATATGTTTCCTTTCTCACTTTAGGCAAATTCTTTTATTTTTTTATTTGTATTTCCATAAAGGATACTGGACTGGATGGCTCCACCAAACATTCATCATTGAGTATCTATTTGTCTATTGTACTGTCATGAATGTGATAGAGTCTTTTAGCTACAAAGTTTCAGTGCTTTAATAAGTCACAGTTATGAAATAGTCAGATGAGCTTTTAAAATCTGATTTCTATGAAAGTGTCAGGTTCACTGTTTATTTCTATTTCTTTGTGAACACACTAGAAACAAGTAGTGGCCATGTTATAAGGTGTATGGTATGATATTCCTGGAAGATTTTTCTTTATTGTAAATTATATAAAATTATTAGGAAAAGATACCAAAGTTTCTTCTTAAAAGCTTATTGAATTTTGATTGGGGTATGGCAATGAAGCAGAGAAACACACTTTAATATTTGTATTTTATAAATTTACAATAAATAATTCATATATCAGGGACAGAGGGACTGGTTAGAAGATAATAACGACTAAAATAAGACATCAAGGAAACTATTGCATGATTTCAATTACATGTGAAATCACAACATAATTTCTTGAAGCAGAGAGTAGAATAGTGGTTACAGGGGATGAGCCCCCCCCCAAAAAGTATTCAAATGATGCTAGTTAACAGTTACAAAAATTTAGTTGTATACCAGAAAATTCAAGAGAGCTATTTCACTCACTGTGGTCAAACGTAGTATATTGTATGTTTGAAAAATGTTGAGAGATCAGAGTTTAATGATACAACAAATTTTTAATATACATATGTATAAGGAGTTAAATTTAGTCTTTTCACTATGTATACATACACATTGTGTGTGAACAAACCACCAATTCTACAACATGACATTATTTAATGTGTCAATAAAAGTCCTCTAATATGTGCTCAAAAGACAGAATTGTAAATTAAAGTGAAAACAAAATTAATGAAATATTTAATCATTGTTATCAAAAATAAATGGGGGAATTTATCATAAATGGGGGAAGAAAGGCAGGGTCATAATCTCTAAATATTCAAAAATGAGGGAAAGAACTAGGTAGATATATAAGATCCTGATAAAGACCCTGGATTTTTAACACATGGGTAATGGATAGCTATTAAAAGTAAGAAATGGGAGATGGAATAGGGCTAGATTCATGTCTCAAAATTTTTGTTGTGTAAACAATAGAAAAGATGGTTGGGGGAAGAATAGAAAATCAAAAGGGAAGGTTATGAGACTGGAGAGATGGCTCAGGGGTTAAGACCACTCACTGCTCTTGCAGAGGACTCAAGTTTAAATCTCAGCAGCCAATGGTGGCTAATACCTGTCCATAACTCTGGTTCCAGGGGATCCGACTCTCTCTTCTGACCTCCGTGGGCATTGCACAACACGGATGTGCTTACATAAATGCAAGCAATACATCATAAACATAAAATAAAAATAATAAAATATTTTTTAAAAAAGGAAAATTTAAAAAATCATTAAGACAAAAAATGATGACGTTTCAAACACCGAATATAAAGGACACTAAGAGAATGTGTTGTGATTTGAGATGCACGTAAGAGCTGGTGATGGGAGATTGATAGTTGTGTAGAAACCAAGAGAGTGAGGGGTTTTAGAAGATGCTAGGATGGATATCAGCATTAGAGGATTAAGTGAAGAGATGGAATTCTTCCATCAAGAATTCTTTAATCGAGTCAGAAGTGGTGGTAAACACACTTAATCCCAGCACACAGGAGGCAGAGGCAAGTAGATCTCTGTGAGACCAAGGTCAATCTGATCTACATAGTGAGTTCCAGTCTAGTTGGGGCTGCAAGGAGACCCTGTCTCAAAAAACTATAAAAAGTAAAAAAAAAAAAAAAATTACTAACTTCTTAAACAAGACATTTTCCTGGACAATGAAACAGCGCGCCATGATGACCCACGATGTCATAGGTGCTCTTTTT
>NW_008353031.1:707559-707771 GCF_000622305.1 Nannospalax galili
AGAAGAAAGGCAGGGTCATAATCCTTAAATATTCAAAAATGAGGGAAAGGGCTAGGTAGATATATAAGATCCTGATAAAGACCCTGGATTTTTAACACATGGGTAATGGATAGCTATTAAAAGTAAGAAATGGGAGATGGAATAGGGCTAGATTCATGTCTCAAAATTTTTGTTGTGTAAACAATAGAAAAGATGGTTTGGAAGGTGAAAGG
>NW_008353031.1:707808-721044 GCF_000622305.1 Nannospalax galili
AATACCTGTCCATAACTCTGGTTCCAGGGGATCCGACTCTCTCTTCTGACCTCCGTGGGCATTGCACAACACGGATGTGCTTACATAAATGCAAGCAATACATCATAAACATAAAATAAAAATAATAAATAAAATATTTTTTAATAAAGGAAAATTTAAAAAATCATTAAGACAAAAAATGATGACGTTTCAAACACCGAATATAAAGGACACTAAGAGAATGTGTTGTGATTTGAGATGCACGTAAGAGCTGGTGATGGGAGATTGATAGTTGTGTAGAAACCAAGAGAGTGAGGGGTTTTAGAAGATGCTAGGATGGATATCAGCATTAGAGGATTAAGTGAAGAGATGGAATTCTTCCATCAAGAATTCTTTAATCGAGTCAGAAGTGGTGGTAAACACACTTAATCCCAGCACACAGGAGGCAGAGGCAAGTAGATCTCTGTGAGACCAAGGTCAATCTGATCTACATAGTGAGTTCCAGTCTAGTTGGGGCTGCAAGGAGACCCTGTCTCAAAAAACTATAAAAAGTAAAAAAAAAAAAAAATTACTAACTTCTTAAACAAGACATTTTCCTGGACAATGAAACAGCGCGCCATGATGACCCACGATGTCATAGGTGCTCTTTTTGGAACCGGACCAGTCTTTTCATTTGGGTCTTAACTCCGCTGCTCTTCATTACCATTTATACAGAACACCTTGATATATCTTCATGTTCAATGATCTCTGTTCAAAAATCCAAACTATACGATGTGGAAAGTTAGAATTTTATTACAAAAGCTATTTTGTTTTATTTTAGACATTAGCTAGAAAGATGAAGTCTATACAACACCATTGGCAATAAAGGGGGCTGACAAGCACAAGGCCTTCATTCTTATAGGCAGCTGAGCTGTCGATCTTATATGTCCCCTTTCTCTTACTGGGAAGATATTTATGATATAAATCATTTATGCAGATAATGATTATATTGAAGAAAAGATGTCATCTCTGTCTTCCAACAAATGCCAAATAATCAGGGACAGCAATTTGTTCTGTGGGGGAAAGCCTAACAGAGTAAAATAGAGGCTTTGTTCTTCCTTTTCATTTAAAATAATTTATTGGGAATTTCATACATCAATATAAGGTGTTTTGATCAAATCCATGCCCACTCCCTTCCCCCCAAACCCTCCAATATCTACCTATGAGTTCTTTAATAGTTATTTCATCTAAGAACTTGAATTTGTTATCAGATATATTTAATAGTGCAAATTTAGATATTTACAAAACAGCAACAAGTTGCTGCTATAAATGAAGATGTCTCATCAGGTAATGGTTTAAAAATGTACTAATGAGGGCTATGCTGTCATGTTTTAAAAATCAGCATCTTCTCTGGTGAATTAACTCTCTTTCAGTGAGCAGCACATGGTAAAGCAAAACCCTGAGAAAGCCTTTCTTTTCTTCCTGGCCCGGAGGGTAGCAAGGATGATTTCCTTTGATAGTGGCCACTTTTCTATGTCAGGGGACAATTTAATGTAAAAAGACAAGCAGCACCAGAGAGACAGAGCTGATGTGCTAACTTTGGATATTAGTCTTTCTAATGGCACAGCAAATTGCAGTTGTTAGGAACTCTGGAATTAGAATTGGGGGCTTAAATCCCAGCTCAACCACTTACTAGATTTGCAACTTTCGGCAAGTTAGTAAAGTGCTAAAAGAACTACAAAAGGTAAATAATTTCTTACCTTGCCAGACGTTTATAAAAGTAAAGGAGGTCAGGAATAACAGACAATTAACAAGGGATCTAGGAATGTACAATGAATGCTTTACTGAACATTAATAATTGTCTTTCTGTAGTAAACTTTGGCTTTAACAAAGAAAAGTTTATAATATATTAAAACATACAAAAATGTGTAGGGAAATATTTTGGGAAAAAAGCAGAAATCATGAAGACATACATAATGACAGACTTTAAGAGAAAAATGGGGAGCAAATTCAGATACAAGGATACACAGCTCAAAATAACAATACCTTTGTAATGGTATTATAATAATTTCACATGGGGCTACTTTCATAAGAAGATAAGGAATGGGGTATTTGAGTAGCAGAAATACATGGGAACAGCATGAAGCAGCATCAGCTAGGACAATGGACCAAATCAAACAGGTTGGAGAAATGAGACCTTATCTTAAACTCAACAGGTGAGAAAATGGCAAACTGTTCTTTAGTGAAACTGATTGTTTATCAAGATATCGACACAGATACTAAATGATGTAGCTCTAAATCCTGTTCTAGGTATTTTCTGGGTGTGTGTCCATGCACAAGCTGTCTTGCCTCTCTGGTTCTCAGTTCTTCATCTGTAAAAATTGGTTAGTAATAATACCTATGCAGAGGGATTGCTTGAAGTTCAATGAGTTACTATAAATAGAGCACTAGATTCATGTGTAATGCCTACTAATTGCATTATAATTATAGCTATTATTTTTTTTACTTTTATTATTTTTTTAATTTTTTTACAATTAAAGTTACAGTTTTAACAATATACAAAATATTACAGTAATTCAGATTTTTTGGCATAATGATTACAGATTTGATAAATACATTTTATATTCTATAATAGCGATGAAGATTATACAAAAGCTATTAAAACAATTATAAGAGTATTATTATTTTAAACAATATCTGAAGTGCAGTTTATATGGCTATGACTAAATCATTTGCATATGATTATCCCCTTATGTGTCTATTCATTTTATTAACTTCACTTTACATGATTCTCATATTTTTTCTGTATAGTTTTCAATGGAGAAAGATTCATTTACATGGTGCTCTTCTATTCTGTATTTTTACCTTTAGTTAATTGTGCAAGATTTTATATTCCTTAGTGAAGTCATTCTCAAGCTTTTCTGGACATTAGCATCCTCTGTGTAAGCATAAGTAAGGAAATTTCGGAATCCACTTTAGATTGATAAAGTTAAACTCTCTGTTGGAAGGGATGTATTTTTAAAGTTTAGGTGATTTTTAGGTGTAGTTGTGAGAATCAAATGCTTTTCGAGGAATTTGACAGTTTGTTTATCCTCCTTCCTTCAACCAAAATTTAAATGGTTTACAAATATAGGTATGTGTAATATAAATGTATAATACAAAATTAAACAATAATACATGTGCATTAATAAGAGAGTTCAACACCCTGAATGCATTAATTAAGGTGTGATAAAGATATTGGTCAAGGGCTGGAGAGATGGCTCAGTGCTTAAGAGCACTGACTGCTCTTGCAGAGAACTTGGGTTAAGTTCCCTGCACCCACATGGAAGAAAAGAACCATCTGTAACTCCAATTCAACGGAATTCAACATCCTTCTCTGATCCTCATGGGCATTTGCACAACATGTGTGCAATCACATACACATGGCACAACACTCATACACATAAAATAAAAACAAATAAAAGATATTGGTCCAGATCCTGCAGGCCACAAATATGCTGCAAGCGTGGGTATGGGTAGATACAGACAAAACTGCAAAAGCTAGTTTAGCTCCTCGGGACTGACCACCACAAGTTGCTACCTCTTCGCCCTACTGATCAACAGTTTTCTCCCTTTTTCTTCTTTAGTGAGATTAAAAGTGAAGCTCACCATGATTCTTACTAATTTACAAAATAATTTTTCCAGCATATAAATCATCTATATCCTTAAACATACCTTTTAGTTCACCTGACACTTTATTTTTCTAGATTAAAGGTTGGTTTGTAAAAAAGTGATGGACAGACTTACATTCTAATAGGAGGTTGCTGTCTCCCAGTGTGTGTCTTAAGTACAGTTGATGAATCAATTGTTGTTGATTATCCAGATCAACAAAAACGTTTACATAAAAATATAACAAAAAGCAGTTTTTTTCTGTTTCCCTTCAGATATTTACCCTCTGCAGAGATGTGTGCATTTATTATCCACAACCCCTCCTTCATAACCACTTATAGAGTCATCTAATCAGTCTTGCTCAGTGTCACCTGTTCTTCCAAATCAGTGGTCAATATTCTCTCTTCATTTTTCTTGATTTGTCATTTGCATTTGACATGGATCCTCCTCAGTAAACACAAAGCTAAGAAACTGATTCTTACACCCAACTGCATACCCCATGTGTTTACTGTGTATAAATAGACATCTCACACTTAACATGTACTTAGGAGATTTTTGGTTCTTTGTTCCCTAATGTAATTTTCTTAGAATAGTACATCTCTCCACTTCCATCTTGTTACAAGCCACAGTGATCTCCGGCTTTCATCCTTAAAATAGTCCCTGAACTACTGTCTCTTTGCCTGATGTCTCAAAACATCAGCCAGAGTGACACTGAAAATATAAAACCCATCATCACTTTTGTGTTCAGATCTCTCCAATGACTTCTAAAGTCTAAATACAATATAAGCCTTTATAAGAACTATATTCGATATAGGTCTCCCACACGACAGTTGGTGCCTCAGTGCACTCATGTACTAACTTCTAGACACTGCTAATGCCATAATGCTGTGTGGAAAAACTTTTGTAATAGTCAGTTTATGGAAACTTAGCAGGCAATTCCACTTCTAGATTTTCATCATCAATTAAAAATAGAAGTGGCAAATGTAATGGAGAATTAAGAAATATTTGGTTATAGCATTTGTGTACTTTTAAAATAAATTCCATGGCTGGAAACTTTGGCTAGAAATAATTGACTAAAAAGAAATCAAAATGAGCTTATCTTAGAAACTATAATTTAGATGAAATTTCATTTACTAAAATATTTTCATTGCTTTGTGAAGGAATCCTCATTTGAATTTTCCAGAGGAAATAAAATACTTTTTTTGGCTGGAATCAGAATTACATAAAAATTACATGACACTTTCCTGTAATGCCTTGTATAAATCATGTACATTAATAAAACTTATGAAATGTGTATACACAAATATTTTCATATGAGCATATATATTGTTTTATATCCACTCATAACCCATTTTATGAGGATTTCAAAGATGAAATAGTATCTGACTCAAATAAAGAAAAGAGGTGACAAAATAACATGCATATTAATGTGTAATATTATAAATATATTATTCTTGTGTGTGACTGAAATCTACAATGACTCAAAATTGAATTAAACTTTTTCCAAAGGCAAAATGCTACATTAATTAAAAATAACGAAGTATAGAGGACATTTTATTAATTATTACTAACAGAGATACAACTAGAGTATCTAAATTACTGTTAATATTACTGAAATACAAAGAATATTTTCATTCTCGACAAAGTCCAAATACAAAACTTAATGTAGATAAAACCCATTAGGTACTTCAGTTAACTTTTTACTATGGCCTGAAATTGACCCTTTCTGGATAACATGTTAAAATATAATTGTCAGCTGGCTAGGTTATTCAATGCCTGCTATCAAATACGATGATCTAAGTTCCATTCATCAGACATGCATGGTGGAGGGAGAGAACCATTCACACAAGTTATCCTGTGACTTTCACAAGCATGCTGTGGTACACACACTAATATAATAAAAATAAAATTACTTGTCAGTGTAAGAAAACTGGGAGTAGACTTCTTTAGGAAATGGTTAGGCCATGGGGACTTGACTCATGTGAGTGGGTTTAAAACCTTTATGAAAGTGCTTATAGCATTGGAGTCTTTTGGGGAGGCTGTTCACTGTCAGACATATGAGGATCTAGTTTTCTCCTCAAAAAAGGATGAGACTTTGAAGGTGCCAATTTTGAAGCAGAGACTAGGCACTTGGCAATCAAATCTGAAGCACGTTTTGTATATGCTTGTTTAACGGGTGGACAAAGGCATGAAAGACAGGTGCATAAACGAATCTTTTGCAACTTAGAACTCATTGTTCAGTATGAGTTTTGATATACACAGAGTGGAATATGACACAGCAGCTCAAAGTAATGGTGTTGAGAGAAAAGATGGTGAAGGAAAGAGGTATGCCCCACACAGTGGGCCTCTTCATTTCACTAAGAATATTGATGCTTCTATATTGATCTCAAAATTCTGAATTCATGACTTGGCAAGTAAGAGGAAAAATAACTGGAGAGCCCAGACGGCAGAGCTGAGCTGACCTCACTGCCCACACACAATGATAGAACAAAGCCAGCCTGGCTGCCCACAAGCACCTGTAAGCCGGAGGAGAGCCAGCCTTCCCACCCATGCACCCACGGTTGCCTGACCATTATCGTCACCCGGTGGCTGTCAAGGCCTGGCTTTAGTTCTCAACATTAGGCATGTGAGAAATCGACAAGTTTCTGAAAATAAGCTAGGGAACACCAGCGCAAAACTGTCATGCAAAGTTGTGAAACTTCCCAACTGCCACTTGGAGAAGCTTGGATGGGAGGCCTGTGAGTTAATTGATGCCTGCTACGAGGACCTATCTGCTTCTTTAACCCACAGCAAAATTCTATGGGAAATCAGCGTGTTGGCGAATATCTTGGTCCACAGTGGGGTCATTGTGTTGACTGAGGCTTGGAAACAACAAAAGCGTAACCTGCATTCAAGGGTTGTAACAACTAACTTTGAAGAGGAAAACCAAGCATTTCTGTTCACTGAGAAAAAGAGAAATCTCTATTTGACATTCCTAAGCAATGTAAGAGAAACAGAAATTAACAGTGAAAATCCCATTCCAAGAATGTAGGCATATTCTCATCTAAAACCACATACAAAGGAAAGGGAGTGGACCTTTACTTTGGCACAACTCTGTGCAAGAATTAGAGATCATTGCCGGGTGTGGTGGCACACGCCTTTAATCCCAGCACCCAGGAGGCAGAGTCAGGAGGATCTCTGTGAGTTCAAGGCCAGCCTGGTCTACATAGTGAGTTCCAGGACAGCTGGGGCTACAGAGAGACCCTGTCTCAAAAAGACCAAAATCCAGCTCAGAGGTATGTGTGAGACCAGCTGACACCACCTCAGAGGTATGTGTGAGATCTGTGGAATTTTTCATTTGCTAAGAGAATGCAGAATTAGGTGGTGGAGTTGGGGGTGGAGGGTGATAGGATGGAGGCAGAGATGGGAGAGGAGACCTGAATATAATCAAAATTAATTGTATGAAATTCTTGAAATAATAAAAATTCTCTTAACCTTAAAAAATGGAACCAAACCTGTTTGCTCCTTGATCTTAGATTTTCCAGCTCCCGTAACAGTCACATGCAAATTTATTTTCTTTATATATTATCCAGTGATGAATAGTGTGTTATAATGGCTAGAATTAAACTATGACAACTATGTCTCAAATTCATTGAGTGTTGCCTGTTCAATTATCATAAAACATACTGAAAATATTCATATAACTTGTTCATAAATATCCAGTGTTATTTTATTACTCAGACCTTGATAATTCACCCTTTAAGCATTCAGGAAAATGCTGAAATTACTTTTACACATTTAATTTTTAAAAGAAACACAATGTGTTCAGTGATAAATGGAGCCCAGAGCAAGATAATCCAGTTCGTTCTTAATTGCAACAGTTATTTTTCTATAACCTACTTGTGTAACTTCTCTGCCCCACACTTGTGTCATCTATCAACAAGAGTTTTTAAGCTAGCGAATCTTGTTATTGACCAACTGTACATGTCAATACTGTAGATTATATCTTAGAGAAAATTAATGGTGATACAAATACTTCCATATGTTATTGCTAAATTATTGCCACTTGTATAATAGCTAGGAAAAAGAGCTGGTCTAGATGTCCATCAACAGATGAATGTATGAAGAGAATGTGACATGCATATAAAATGACATTATACAGATCTGTGAAGACAAATGAAGACATGGCATTTTCAGAAAAAAAAAAACAAAACTGTTGCATGTTATATTAAGAAAAAAAGCTGACTCAAAAAGAAAAAGACCACGTTTTCTCTCATATGTGGATATTGATTTTAAATTTTATGCCTGCATGTAGAGGAGGGGTATAGTTATGAAAGTAGAAAATGGATTATAAAAGGGATAAACAAGTTTTAAGGGACAGAAAGGCTGATAGAGTACAAATGACAAGAAGACAAAACCAGGCAAATAGTAAGGGGCTCAAGAGGTAGTGGTCGGAGGACAAGGATGGGAGAGGGGAGAGGGGAGAAAGGGAAAAAATGTGTGGAATGCCGTCATTAAACCAACTGTCTTTGCATGCTAATATAATTCTTGATTAAAACTCGTATAAATGAATATGGAAGAAAAATATTACCATCGTTTAAGAGGTATACCTTCAGTATTAGCATTGTTGATAAATAGAGCCAAACAATTTCCCAGATTCAGCTGCCTGATTGTGAGCAGAGTGTGTGTAGGAGGAGAGCAGGCCTTGAGCAGGCTCTAGAAGAACATGGTATGCAAAGCTGGTTGCACAGTAAATTAGGGTTCAGGAGTTGACAATCTAATAATAATGCCAAAATATCAAATCCAGGCTTCATTTTGACCCTCCACAGCACAGACTATGTGTTTGGGTTTGAAAGCAGCAGCCACAGAGAACAGTTGTGAGGTAGATGCATGTATATGGAGAAAGGGTAGGTACTCACTAAGAAAGAAGCAAAATAATGTAAAGTGGAGAATCCCACAGAATGAAAGAGAGAGACACTGTAGACAAGAATTCAGAAGTGACTATTGCCATTGAATGTTCTAAAATTCTGCTCTTTTTTTGAGCAGAAATAAGGAAAACAGATCATATCTATACATCACAACTGTGGTCAAACAGAAATGAGCTACATTATTGATAACAGAAAATTTTCCTCCAAAACTAAAGAGATGAATAAAAATGTAATACACTAAATTAAATACTCAACCAAGTGTGGATATAAAAGCTTCCTTCAGCCAGAAGCACAAATATACATATGAATAGGAAGAAAATGAGTTCTGATGAAACAAGTTAATTGATTCAGGAAAGAACGCAAAGAAAATGTTAAAATTGTATCAGCAATGAATGTGAGTTATATGGTACCAGAGGATGGAGGCTTCAAATGAACACTTAATGAAGGGTACTAAGTAAAATCAAGAGTTGAAATTGTTGAGAATGAGTAGGACAAAGAATAGAGGTCAGAAAGAAAATAGGTTAAATGGAAGAAAGGTTTCACAATTTCATTTTGTATAATTTAAGAAGAATGTCAAATTCATGAAATACAATAGAATAAATAAATACAAGCATAATACATAAAAATTTTCAAAGATAAAAAAACTTCTAGTATAAACTTGAAAATGCCTACTGGGTATTTGAGAAAATTGACTTGGTAAAGTCACCTCTGAGACAAATTTTAATAAATCATTTAGTTAAAGATAAAGAAAACATTCTTCAGGGCCTCCAGAGTATGCACTTACAAAAATTTGAGTGTTAGACTGTTAGCCAAGTTCATCACAAACGACATGAAAGCCAGGAATGAATAAAGCGGACTTTTAAGGAACTTGAAGAAATAGAGTACACACTCAGGATCCCAACCCGAATTAAGCAGTTCTAGGAGAAAAGGACTATAGGTAAAAGCTTTGGACATGGATAGTAATATCTTATTTTATATATTTTTCCTTCTAGGGAACACTCAAAAGCTTTATCTGAACAAGTGTTGATGGGAAATTTTAACCAAAGCACTGATGGTGAGAAACTCGTATTTTAATTTTAGTACTAATATAAATAGTGTCTAGGGTCTTCATGGATTTTCTGCTTCAAAGAGACAAAGAAACACATGGGGAGGTGCTATTTTTCTTTACTTTTCCACGAATATTGGATATAGTCTTTCTTGTCACATGTGATCTGAGTCATTGCACAGCTAGAGCAGTTGCACCCATCTTGGCATCTCTTCACCCCAATACTCTTGTTCCAATAACACAGTCTTTCCTAATTCCGAGAAAATAGAAACCATCTTGCATTAGACTTGGTACAGTGCTGATTCCTCCCTTCATTCTGTATCTGTAAATTTACCTGAATCAAGTTTATCCCCATACATCAATTTCTGGTACATAATCATATTCATATTAATGAATAATTTTTCCCTAGGCCATAAATGTTTTAAGGACTTTTGAATGCATTTCTGAATTTCCAGTTACCAGATTAACAACAAATCTAACAAATTTCTATTTTAGATACATAACACATCTCAGAATTGTGGAGCTTTTCTCATATAATATGCAGACACATATTATAATAATTGAATTTTGGCTAATAGCCCCAGATCTTTCTTGAGATTCAGCCTCATAATAAAAGTAGCAGTTTGATGTCTTACATTGAAATGACATGCAATGAGCCCACATCTACCTTATTTCTCTCATTTTGCATCTGATCTGCCTCCCTGCACCATCTTTCCTTAGTGTTATAGCAGTTCCCAACCACTTCAAGCAAAAAGATATTATACTTGATTATTCCTTCCACTTAAACATAATTCTCACAGCAATTGTTTGGACATTAGAGAATGTAAATTTTTTCTTTTAAAGGTCTTTGTATTCTATTGGCATCTTAGAACTTCAATTGGAAAATCTTCTTTCCTTTGTATAACTAAAATTGTTTCTTAATTTACTTTTCCAATTAAACATTCTTTCTGAACTACTAGAAATGATCTTATCCAAATATAAATCATAAAATGTTTTAAGATAGCTTAAATTCCTCTGTGGACTCACTGTGCTCTGGCTGCATAAACTGCATCTCTCCTCTCACTGGTTAGTTCCCCCTCCTTATAAACTTTTATCTCAAAAATGATAACTTTTCCTAGTTGGCTCCTTGGAGTCATACTTTTTGAGATTTTGTTTCTTATCTTGAGACTGCCTAAGATACCCACCCTTTCCTTCCACCTTTATTAACCTTATTATGCCATTCCTTATCTGAAGGCAATGCAGGTACTTTGCCCACTTATCAAACCAATTGCCCTTTCTTCTTTTTTATCTTCTAATTAGTACAACGTTCCACAGTTAAATTCATGATGGTGAACTTTCATTTATTTATAGCTGTGTCTACATCTTGTCCCAGAAGGCAGGGAGTATCCTAAAAGAAGAAATCAGTACAGAGCACTGATCCATACTCTTAGTTCATAAACTGCAAATGTTAAATGAATGTCAGTAGAATAAATAAATGCATGAAATATATGGTTTGTAATGTAAAGTATAAAAAACTTAAGCATTGATTTCTTGAAGTCTACCTTTTATAAGTGGTCCTTAAAAATAATGATTTTTAATTATATGATCAAAATCATTATTCTTATACATTTAAATCATATATATATATATATACTTGGTGACTATATATTATATTTTGATAAATTTTAAAAGTTTAAAATATTTACATAGATTTTTTTATCAAAAATTTTCAGATGCAGACAAAATATACACATTCTTTATTATTTAAAATTGAGTGGTCCTCAAAGTTGTGATTTGTATTTTAGTGTTGCTTGATCTCTCCTTATTTTATTAATCTAAATCTTTAGCATTCCATTCCATATTATAGTTATCACATATTTTATAAAACATGTATATTTAGAAATTACTCTGACATCCAAATAACTTCCAAGGTTTGAATCCTAAAAACTAAAAATATCATTTATTAACATTTAGTTATTTTGCTAGCTATATTGTGAAATAATTTAGCTAGCACATTTTGGGATTATTCATTTTTGTATATGCAGAGTTTAGATGAAACGGAACATGTAAAACTTATAGCATGATGCTTGCTACACAGTAGTTGTTTAGAAGATGTTGCTACTGCTCCTTCCTGGCAGCTCCAGGTTAGCCCACAAGCAAAGGGAATAGATTTTTGGAGGTTAATTTACCTTTAGAGAATAACGGAGTTCTATTCCTATTACCATATTGGCTCCTCATTTGAACCTCAGACCTAACAGCAACAGCAACTGTGCTACCACAATGACTATTTAAATTCTAAATCACATAGTCAAAGAAAATGCCCTGAATAAAATCACCAAGGATTTGACCATTGTGGCTATTTATTGCATTAATCTCTTTTATTGTTTCATATTTACTAGGTTTTATTGTCTTCATAAATTTTCCTAACAAATGCTTGACATTTTTCCACCTTAGAAAAACAAACTACCATCTTAAAGACATGAATTTCAACTTGACTAAGTCTGTTTGTCCATAATTAGAACTTTCAGAAAGACATTCCTTTTCTTCTGATGCCTCCTAATCCTTACTTCCCTCCTAAGGAAAGGTTTCAAGTCTTACTGTAAAGTGTAGTTTGTGGGATGGGATGTCTCACAAATTTATGATGTTGACTCTTGAGCTCCTATCTTTAGATTTAAAGGTGATTTGAGGTAGTGAGAGCTTGGCAAAAATGTAATTACATAATCTTGAATGTTAAAGAACCTTTAAAATAATTTTTAAAAAATTGGGTTTCATCCTAAAGCAATGATATCATTTCATTATGTTTCCCTTAGAATTTTGTACCTGCTATTTCTATATTGTGACTCTTTTAGAAATATACCCTTGAGTCAGGATTTTCAGCAGATTCACTGATTTAAAGACTAATGATAAAAAAGTAATTTAATTTATTTAAAATCTCATTATACATTTTATTGATCTCCTAACCTATTCTGCAAAAATTTCTAAACACAACTGTGACTTTTACCTGATGATTTAATCTGTGAACAGCTTTTGCACATTAACTAGGATTTTTTCCACTTTTATTTTCTTCTTTTTAGCAAACCAAATTTAATGTTCAGTTTATCTATCATTTCTAATCAAGTTTTACAGATGAAAAATAAAGGATATACAAAGGTGAGGATCATATACAATAACTTATTAAATAAATATTTTTAAAATTCCAAAAAACTTTCTCAGTCTTTGTCAACTTCATTCCTTATGTAGAAATAAGTTATCAAGAAGAAATTTCCTTTGCTGCATAAATTCACAGTATACACATGATGGTTAGTAAATAATGCTCATTTGGAATAGTTACTGACTGTGAATACATTTTTGTATGATATTTTCTATTCCACAGTGGATATGTCATTTGAGTTTTTGTATTTGCATAAGGTCCACACATCCCACTTTGGATATCCATTTATTAAATTCTGTAGTTCAATATACAGTAGATTAATAAATATTAGAGGTTGATCATACTATTTAGAAACAATGAAAACATCAACATGTGTAGCCAATATGGTTACTTGTCAATATGAACCAAGATATTTATAAAAAAAATGACAATTTGACATATTTTCTATGGTTCTTCAAAAGAACAAGAGAAAATGGATTTTATTATATTTAAGGAATTGGTCTGACCATATCATAATTTGGTTGACCATTGTACTTTCCTGCATAAAT
>NW_008353031.1:721215-722991 GCF_000622305.1 Nannospalax galili
CTTTTAAAACTTGGAAAGAGACCATGGAAAGTCAGTAGAAGCCAAAAATTTGAAAATCCTATTAAATATATCATTTGGGGCACCTACCTCAAGCCTTCAAATATTTTTTGTGTATTAGCAAAAAAGTTTTATAAGTAGTTTTGAGCCTTTTGAAAAGTACTACAGAGTTCCACTCATCATTATTATTTGAATTAGAAAACTTTACCCTGTTGAGTAGTATTGGGCTCTCTACTAAACTGAGCTGAAAATGCGGATAGTCCCCAAATAATCCTTGAGCGGCCATGCCTCAGCCTCCTTACTGTTGACGTCCTGCACAAGAGTGGTGGATTTGTTACAAAAAGTGAACACTGGCTGACACATCATTTTCACTTAAGATCCACACTTTATACTGGAGTACAATATTGATACTTACATTCTATGTTTTTGGCAAGTATATAATGGCACATAAGTACCAATTTTTGCCTCATACTGAATAGTTTGCTGCTCTAAAATTCTATTACTCCTTCCTTCATCTTTCCACCCTTCATGACTCCTGAGAGAACTCTCCATCAAACTCTCAATAGTTTTGCTTTTAAAAAGAATGCCAGAAAGTAGAAACCATGTCCACGTAGCTTCTCAAATCAGAACTTCCACTTGTAAAAATGGATGTGTTTCCTTCGTGCTTTTCATGACCACATAGGTTTTAATTTTAGTGCCTAATTTACTCCAGTTTACTGATTCATTCACTAACTGTAGGAATTCTTGATTGCCTCAAAGTTTTGACAATTACAAATAAAACTACAACAAACATTCATGCGGACATAAGTTTTTGGTTAATTTGTGAAGAAATCAAGGAGTATGATGGTTAAAATTTATGTTGGGAGTATGTTTAGATTTGTCAGAAACAGCCGAAGTGGATACTGCATTTCGCATTCCCTGAGGAACGAATCAGATTCCCTAATGCTTCAAATCACTGCAGAAGTCCGTGTTGCCGCTGCTCAACGTTTTCGTCATTCTGCTGAGTCTGTGGTGCAGCTCCTTATTTTATTTTCAATTCTCTAATGACATAGGTGGGGAAACCTGGTCACACTTACTTTCTAACTGTACATTTCTGAGGTGACTATTCAAACTGCCCACATTTTAATCAGGTTGTTTGTTTCCTTATTGAGTTTTGAATGCTTATGTATTTCGGATAACCATAATCATCAGATGTGTACTTTACAAATATTTTTGGTTACTATGTAGTGTCTCCTTGATGTTAACTTCTGCAGAGAAATAATTTTTATGGTAATGAAGTTTTATATTACTATCTGGTCTTTTAGGCATCATGCCTTCTTTTGTTGTGTCTAAAAAGACATTATCCTGTCAAAGGTCATATAGCTTTGCACATACAATGTTCTAAAGTTTCTGTTGAATTTTTCATTCCATTTAGACCTATGACCAATTTGGAAATAAATTTTTCTGAAGTTGTAAAAATATAATAGAGGGGCTGGAGAGATGGTTCAATGGTTAAAAACACTGTTTTTTTTTTTTTTTAGAAGACCTGGGTTTGAATCCCAGCACCTGCATGACAGCAAACAACTGTCCAAAATTCAAGTTCCATAGGATCCAATGGCCGTTTCTCTCTTCCTCTCTCTTCCTCAGGCATTGCACAACATTGGTGAACTAACATACATTCGGGTTATATACGGATACACATAAAAAAAGTAATAGATAAAATCTACATATTAGAAATATTTTTAAATAATTCATACATTTGGAATGAGTAAAAATATGTATAATCCACAGTTTCATGTA
>NW_008353031.1:724177-728596 GCF_000622305.1 Nannospalax galili
TCTGAAACTCTTAGAAGAAAACATAGACAGTACCCCCCAAGATATAGTTCTGGAATATACCATGCAAGCTGCTAAGGGAGACAATCAATGGTCCAACCTAGCCATAAAGCCTAATAACTATAATGACTAGCACAGCAAACTACCTTTAGTAGTGGCATTGTTATCTGAGGGGTAATCAACAACTATCTAATTGAACTTAAGTCCTACAAATGGGAAGGAAGTTATGGGTGGCACCGCAATTATAACCAAATATACGTGACTGGAGAAATCATAGATCCTAGTAAAACCCTATTCTCTGTCTTATCTACAGACAAATGAAATTTCTTGCCACATCCTAAATATGGATCCTAATATTTAAAGACAAAGATTCAGTATGCAACTCATCAAAAAAGCTTCCTTTTCAACAAATGGAGTATACTGCAGAGTTTCACAACTGGTCACACACAGAAAATATACATTTGAGAGATACTCACCTCTAGGTAACATACCTGTAGTGCAACATCTACAATTAAGGCTCGGGAACATAGTGGAACAGGGGATAGAAAGAATATTAGTGCAATCCTCAACTCTAACCAGTGAACCTTTCTTATACAACAAAGTACAATGTATACAGTAGGCTGAAACTGGCTGTTTTAGAGAGTAAGAGACCACAGAGTGTCCCCTTGGATAGGACTATTATATTAAACCTCACCCATCCATGGATCAGGGACCATTGAGGAAGATGGGGAAGAAAGATTGTAAGGGCCACAGTTGGTCTATGAACATAGGGAAGCAGAGGCTTTCAGGACACTGGAAGCTTCTTCATGTGCACTTGTGGCAATGGTGTCATAGAGCATAATACTCATGCCAACTCAATCAGACAAGGACCCAGAGTGGTGGGAAGGAAATGGTCATTGGATTGGTCATAGCCTCAGAACTGTTGGTGATTGATTACAGCTGATTGAGGCAGAGTAGACCTTCCTTAAAATCTCTACATGGATGAATAGTCTCCAGTGGATGAACTTGTACTGATGGACATCTTGGTAAAATGCTTGACCATATGGGACTTAACATGTACGGTAGAATACATGATATCCGGTGTGTGTGGAGGGAGGGAGGGATGGGAGAGGGGAGTCTTAATTTGATTAAAGAACTGTTGTATGAAATGTACAAAAGCTCAATAAAATATTTAAAAAATAGAACACAGCTCTTTCAAGTAGATAAAAAGAAAGAGCACTGGCTGTTCTTGCAGAGGACGTGGACTTGATTCACAGCACCCACATGGCAGCTGACAACCATAACTCCAGTTTTAGGGGATCTGATGGCCTCTTCTACTCTCTGATTTCCAGGGTCATTGCATGACAAGGGTACACTATCACACATTCAGGTAATACACTCATACACATAAAATTAAAAATAATAGGTAAAAATATCAGAAATAAATAAAAATAAGCTAACTTCATTAAAGCTTTTACAATATATATGTATATGTTTTAGGAAACTTCTACACTAATGAGTTTCCATGTGGCATTTTCAAAGCTCTTAATACAGTTGTCCTTCCCCATACTCACTCCTTTTTCCTGGCCTTCATCATGCCCTCTCTCCCACAGACACCATATGCTACCATATTAAAAGCCCATTGCCAGGTTTGGGTTTACCTCTTTTTGTTTTCTTGTTCAGTATGGACGTATAGACCCTTGTAGACATTAGGATTACTGACATTACTCTTTTTTATACTTCAGAACTTCATGACAAAACCTTATTACTGTAGACACCACATACTTGAGAAACAAAACACTGAGAAAAGAAACTGTTAATGACCTAGAAGCCTTTGAAGATTAATCCATCTTCACAACCTCCAAGGGCCCCTGAAAAACATTGCTATACCTACTAGGGGCATTTAGGATTAACATTCTATCTATCTAATAATACAACTCAATAATTAGAGAACCAGTCTTTTATTCAAATATCATGGAACCCAGTTAAGTTGATCACAAATATTGTTGGCCTTCTATTTATTCAAGTGAGGACAATACAGATCTCTGTTATTAAAAAAGATAAAGCTATGGAAAACTAAAGTTCTTAAATATCCCTACATCCCCTAGGATTAATAGAAAATTATCTCTGCTGTGATATCTGCTTGTATTGGTGCTTCTCTTTGTCTTATAATTTCATTACCAACTAAAGTAAGATAATGAATCAAACAAATACATTTAACATTGACTGTCCTTTGCATTCATTTTCTTGAAATTTGTGATGACTACAGATTATTTGACAAAGTTCTTATAAATCACAAATTTGTTACTTGACCAATTATACCTGCCATAGAGAAAGATTCAGTGCGAATAGTGAATTATAATTGACAGTGACTCTCACATAAAAGCATAGGGCTCTACCTTGACTCAGGTATTACTCATATTAATTGGGAGAAAATGAGCCAATGAGTCTGCCCCTCAATTTTTTATCTTAATGTCGTGAGCATTTTTTACAAAATACCTCAAGAATAGTTTCAAGAATATTTTCTATCCCCTATGACCAGTGATTTCATGATTTTCATAAATATTTGTTCTTGTCCTACAGGGACAACTGGGAAACAGGCATAGCTAGGAACTGGAAGAGTGACTTTTTCATCCATTGATGAAATAGACATCTTTTATCATGACAGATTTACAAATATTCCATGTACCAAATTACAATATATCTTTTTCCATTTCCTAATAAGAAAAATCTAACGATTATTATTATCCTTTCTATTTTTTGCATCCCTGTCACATGTCCTAAAATTATTTTACTTCTTCCTCTGTGAGTTGTTATCATGTTCACACACTAGTCATGATGCCCAATTCTTGTCTCAGTCACTCCTCAGCCTCATAGATTATTCAATGTTCACTACCTCAGGAACATTTTCTTTGAAGCGTTCATTTAGCGCCTTGTCATCTAGAAAAAGCACACCCTATTTTCCTTCTTAGCACTTATACTGAAATTATTTTTTGAAAGTACTAGCTTTCATCATACTAAACTGAAAGCAGTGTCTGTCTTTGAGATTATATATATATATATATGTATATACACATACATATATATGTATATATATTCCATTTACAATGCCTGAAATATTTGAAAAAGTCAAAGAACAGTTTAAAACTTAAAAAATTTTTAATATTCCATTGCCTTTAATTCTGGTGATATAGAAACACATCTGTAGAAACAAAAAACCTTCTGTCAGCAGGTAAGGATAAACAAAACATTGGTATTTCTGAAGGAACTTGGTGTATTAAATAAAGCAAATAAATCTCTAAGATAATAAGTGTTAAAACTCCAAAAAACAAATCTTATGAAAATATAAAACGTTCCCTGAGTCATGATTAAAAGCCTTTTTTATTTTGAGAACCAGATTGATGTGTTATGATTGCTCCACAATGTATTAAATTTTATATAATTCCTCAGAGTCAAGAGAACGCATTTTTACACACTACATGAGATTAACATTGCAAATGAAACTGACACAAAGAGAACAGAAATGATAAAAGATACCAGATCATGTAATCCCCAAAATCAAACAGTGAGTCAGTGCTACATATCATCAGCAGACCAATATTAAACATGAAAAAAATTCTGGAGAGCTTTATCTCGGAGCTTCTGTGAAGGGCATCTTATTAATGGTGTTTCAGTCACTATAATGAATATCATGTATAATATTTGTGCAGAGCATGTTGAATAAATCACTATTTCATTTATCAAACCTACCAAAAGAATTTTAGAACTGAAACGAAAGGCAGAGAGACTACTTAGGCCAAAGTCATGGTTTTTAAGGTATGGAAATTCTGCTTACAGGAGATATGAGGCACAAGGGGTACCCTAGAACAAAAGGGTGATTGATATGTTAACTTTGAATCCAGCGTAAATTTACAAATGTCAGATACATCACACTAATATGTCAATGTTATATTCATATATAACAAATAGTTTAGTTACTAAAGAAATTGTGCTTTCAGATTTCTTTTACATATGCTAAACATTGTTTATACATATGTCAGAATTTTTTTAAAAAGAGTATCAAAGTATCATCTATGCGTGTTCTTCAAAAGGCCTTATTCTCTTTAAGTTCAATTTCAATCCGTTTAAAGAACAAGATATGGGAAAATAGGAAATGTTTGGAAAAGTGAAAAATGATGGAACGGTGGCTTACATTATTTACTTTCATTAATTTGCTTTTGTGCTACTAGAAAATTAATAAAAGATGAGAGTGAGGGAATCATACATTTCAAATAAAATCATGGAAAATATCTATTATTCATTCATGATTAGTTTTTGGCTTTAATGCACATTTTAGAGTAAAAAAAATAAGATTTAACTTTCAATAATGGAATAATTCTTTAATATTTAATACCATTTTGATTTTACATTAATCTTATTGAATTTTTTTGTGGATAAAGTTTA
>NW_008353031.1:730208-731407 GCF_000622305.1 Nannospalax galili
GTTTCACTTGTTCTGGTTTCAGGCTGAATCAGCACTTTCTAGACTTTAATAGCCTAATGGGTATCTATTTGTAGTTTTAATTTACATTGACTTAATGACAATTTTGGTAAGCATTTTAGCATACATTTACCTGCTTCTCTTCTTTGTGAAATGTTTAGTTAGTTATTTTATAACAATTTATCTATTTTTCATCGACCTATCTATTATCTCTCTATCATCTATTTGTTTTTATTTTACATGTATGAGTGTTTTGCCTGCATGTAGGTAAGTGTACTACATGTGTGCAATGCCTGTGGAGGCACCTAGGAGAGGGTGTGGATCCCATGGCACTGGAGTTACTGATGGTAGTGTGTTGGGAACTGAACCTGGGTCCTCTGCAAGAGTAGCCAGTGCTCTTAATCATGGAGCAACTCTCCAGCCCTTTTTTGCTATTGTTTAGATTTTTAAATATAGTTTTCTTTTACTTTCTGAGAATTTCATATAGGAGTACTGTATTTGCATCACTTCCACCCACCCACTCCCCCTCCAACTCCTCCCACTTCCCCCCACTCTTGCTCAATTTCCTGTCCTCCTTTTTATTATTGTTGCATTTACATATATACATTTATAAATATACACATATAATTTTCAATGTTTCCTTGCTTTCTGTTGTTGGTGAGCTCTTACAATTCTTTATGAATTCTGAGTATAAGTTGGTATATATAGATAGGCTTAAATGCAATCTTCCCATCTGTATCAGCAAATACTGATTGTCAAACTGACAGATTCTAGAATCACCAACAGACAAGTGACTGGTCATCTGAGTGAGATTGTCTAATTAGGTTAATTAAGCTCAGAAATCCCAGTCTAAACGTGGGCAGGATTATTCAAGGAGCTGGTGTTTTGGACTTGATAATAATGAGAAAAGGTGCTAAACACCAGCATCTGCCCTTCTTTGTTCCCTGAGTTTGGATATAATGTGATCATCTGCCTCAAACTCCTGCCACCATGAGAATCCAGCCATGAAGGTCTGTACCCTTAAGCTGTGAGCTAAAATAAGCCTTTTCTTTCTGAAGTTGCTTTTTTTTATAAAGGTATTTCCTGGCAACAATGAAACAAGTAACTAATATGCCATCTGTAATGTGCCTTTCCATTTTATCAACAGTGTCTTTGATGGCCATACAATTTAACTTTATATATAGTCAAACTGGCCATTTGTT
>NW_008353032.1:0-386 GCF_000622305.1 Nannospalax galili
GGTATCAATATATTTCATAACAATTATTACATAAAATATATAGAGAGATGGGTAGCTATAGATATATGTTCATGTACCCAGGTTAATTTGTACACATTACTGCTTTATCTCTTTATGCTAAAAGAGCCTAAAAATGACTAAATCCTAGCACTAGCAAGTATCCATAGCAATTCCAGTTTCTATCTATATTTTCCTTTTATTTCTGTCTGTCTCTTTTTTCTCACTCGTGTGTGTGTGTGTGTGTGTGTGTGTGTGTGTGTGTGTGTACGCACAGTCCAAGGAAACCACAGGGGTGTTTGAACACAAAGTGACCTTTGTCAACACATTTGTGTTTCACCCCAATTCCTCAGTAGTCAGATAGTCAAGTTACCAACTGTACACAGTGG
>NW_008353033.1:0-265 GCF_000622305.1 Nannospalax galili
CAATTTTAATAAATAAAATGTGACATGGATAATTTTATTTACCTTGTTGTGGCACAGAACAGTAGAACTCAGTTAAGCCATGAAGCCATGACACTGCGTCTGTTATTTACCCACATTCTCCCCATTCACTGCAAACTGCTATTGTACCTTCAACATCTGTCATCTGTCTTTTCTTTTTCCATTTCATTATGACTGAGGTCATGCAGTTTGTTTCAACTTCCTTCACCTGATACGTAGTCCACCAGATCAATCCTGTTCTCAAGTA
>NW_008353034.1:0-1084 GCF_000622305.1 Nannospalax galili
GTTATTATATTGCTCCATAGTGCCATCAAAATTTTATAAGATCACTTCACAGTGTTCGTTTGTCATTTCACAGTGCTCCACTGTGAAGTCACAATGCTCCAGTATACCAAAACTATTGCCCCATGTGTCTATACATTGCTCCGTAGTGCCATCAAAATATTACAATAAGAATTCACTGTGCTCCTTTGTGAAATCACAATTCTCCAATGTAACATTAACGCCCCATATGCCATTGTATTGTTTCAATGTGCCATCACAATGCTAACCTATGACTTCTCAGTGTTCCTTTGTGACATCACAATACTAACATGAGCCAATACTATCGCCCCATGTGCCAATCTATTTTTCCATATTCCATCAAAATGCTACAATATGATTTTCAATGTTCCATTATAACATCAAAACCCTCCAATGTGCTAACAATATGGTTTCAAATTTGCCATCACAGTGTTTCATTGTTACATCACAATGCTCCATGGTGCCATCACCATGTTACCATATGACTACAAATTGTAGCAATGTGCAATTACAATGCTTCAATGTCAAATCACAATGCTTTAATCTGCTAACAACATGGGTCCATGTGCTGGTATATTGCTCCAATATGCCATTACAATGTTCCATTGTGACATAACAATTATCACATCACAGTGCTTGACTGTGACATCACAATGCTCCAATGTGACATCACAATATTTCAATTTGCCATTCAGAATGTTACAATATGACTTCACAATGTTCAATTTTGAATTCCCTATGCTTTAATATGATATCACAATGCTCCAATGTGCCAACACGATCACCCCCAAGTACCCTTATATAATCACCCCAAGTACCCTTATATTGCTCCAATGTGTCATCACATTGTTACAATATGCCTTCACAATGTTCCCTTGTCACATCACAATCCTCAAATTGCCACTTCCCCAAGCCCTGTCCAGCAGAGCCCAGTAAAAATGACACCGACCAACCGCCGGTTCAAACTCCTTTTTTTTATTGTGCGGTTCCATTCCCTTTATCTCATTCTCCCTCAAATCACACCACATTACGTAGGATACACGAGCCAGATCGCTAGACAGGAGTG
>NW_008353035.1:0-4479 GCF_000622305.1 Nannospalax galili
TTATATAAAAAATGAATATCAATTATCTCTATAATTCCATGTAATGGTATACGATATTTTGATAGGCATGACTTTTGTTTAGAAACATTTGTATCCCCAAAATTGAATTTTGAGTGACTGACTCTGTAGGCTAGTTGAGCTAAGCTAAATTCGTATTTTCTGATTTATAAAGGTTATTATGAAATTTATAGCAAATATTGACTTATTTATTTATTTATTTATTTATTTTGTCTTTTTGAGATAGGGTCTCCCTGAAGCCCCAACTGGCCTGGAACTAGCTATGCAAAACAGGCCAACCTTATTCTCATAGAAGGCCACCTGCCTCTGCCTCCTGAGTGCTGGGAATAAAGGCATGCACCACCATACCCTGCCTGAAGAATGCATTTTAGTGTGATGTATTGTTTGGCAAATTTCTACTCTAGTTAAGGAAAGGAGAATCATGAGTATTAGAAAACAATCATTTCTAAAGGCTCAGGGAGGAGATTAATATATCAAGTACATTGATTTAATTTTGAATGTACGCAATGGTTACATGTTTTCAGTATTACATGATGTAGTAAAAATAGTAAATATTAGAGAAAAATTAAAATTAATCATACAGGATTTGTGAATTTAATGTTGCACTACCCTGTTACATTAGCCTAGATCTTTGAAAATGGAAGATTATGATAAAGATTGAAGACATTCTATTTTGTTTTTTGCCATTTGGTATCTGGCCCACTTTTTCTGATTGACAAAACCTTTCATGTCTACCTCAAATAACTGGCTGGCATTCATGCCAGTAAAGCCCTCTAACTTTTGTAATTTGTGCCAAAAGCCTACCTGAGCCTGACTGACAAAGGCCATATTCACTATCTCCTGGTTCTCAGCTGCTCTGGGTTAAGGGGGATATAAATATGGGATACCTCACACAATAACTCCTAAAATTGACCTGGGCTTTTCTCATGTCTGTGGAATATCTTTGAGATTTTCCTTATGTTCATGGCTCTCTTTCTCCCTCTTTCATGCCATGCCCTCTCCAATGGAGCCCGCGTGAGATCCTCTGTGGGTTGAGGCTGAAACTTCAAGGAAGGTTGCCTCTTGGAATTGGTTGTGCTGAGAAACATGCAGTGTACTTGGCATGTTTTTACTTGCTATTATTTTTCTAACTGTCACTGTATCTTGGGCTTTCTGGAAAGCACCTGGTGTCCTTGGCACCGCTATCACTGCTTTTATTGAAATCCTTTAATCATCCTAGTTCAGATGCACCACTATTAATGAAAGATATTTTAATGAAAGTTATTTTAGACATAGTGATAAGTAATTAAGCAGAATTAATGCTGGATAGTCCAGGGAATAATGGATTTCTAGAAGAAAAATATAGATGGATAAATATAGATAGAAGAAGGGTTTCTTGTTATTCATTACAATTCATGGATAAATTGGTAAGATCAAGACCACCTTGGTGTCTTTTGATAAACAATCAATAAGAGAGCATTAAAGGGCAAATATAGGAAGTATTTGAAAATTGGTAGGATAAGAGAGAAGGATGGTTTCATGGATCCCTAACATGGGATAGCCTTTTTGGGACCTATAGAGTTAAAAATAACTTAGAAGCCCTATGGCCCAGTACAAATAAGCAAGGAATATTATCAAATAGTTTAAAAAGTAACATCAGGCACAGCTGGTGTTGAAAGTGCTTAATGAGTTAAGGTCATTCTGACTTGGGACTACAAAGCCGAGCAGAATCCTAAGTGAGTGAGAAAGGCTGGCAGTAAAAACCACAGTAAAGCAGGAATTTACTGTCTAGTATCAGGTTGATAAGATAAGAAAATGTGTGGGCAAAATTGTTTTACTTTCATCTCTGGAATTGTAAATCTTAGCATGACTGTTCTGCAGTTTTTGTGATCTTTGCTGTATATATCTCAAACCTTGCAACTGCAAAAATTACACTCAGACTTTCATCAAGCTCCTTTGCATCTGTTTGTCACTAGCCGACTCCTTGTCCACCCTCTTGACGACCCTGTTCCCGTCGGACTGAACTGCCCCGGTCTGGGCTAGTCCGTCACAGGTGGTGCCCAAACAGGGACCCGGAGGGTAAGCTATCTCTCCCCTTTTCTCTCTTTTTAATAATTTCAGGCAAGGATAGGACCTCGTCAGGGTGCTGCAGGCCCACTGGTAAAGGATGACCAGGTTGAGATGACCAGTAGGTAAAGTATCATGGGGCATTCTCAGTCAAAGAATAAGGTCCTTTTCTTATCAGTTTGAGTATTAGTATACCAAAAACAATATTGGAAGAAATTTCTATATTGGCAGTAGCAGTCTGGAGAAAGATTCCAGGAGCAGGTGGTACAACCACTGTTCTTTCTGGAATTAGACAAAAACAGGAAGAACCATATGAGGATTTTGTAGCAAGATTGGAGGAAGCATTGCAAAGGATGATGCCTTCATCTGAGGGATCAGAAATTCTATTAAAACAATTGGCTTGGGAAAATGCTAACTCTCTATGTAAGGAATTAATAAGGCCAATTAAGAAAACAGGCCCTTTACAGGATTATGTAAAAGCCTGCATAGATGCCTCACCAGCAGTGGTCCAAGGAATGGCCTATGCTGCAGCAATGAAGGGACAGCATTTCAGCGCCTACGTTCAGAATCTTAAAAGCAGTCCTCAGACCAATAACGAGGGGGTCTGTTTCTCATGTGGAAAGCCAGGTCACATTAGTAAAGAATGCTTCTGTAAAAATAAAAGGAACCATAATGAAGAAAGAAAACCTGGTAATAAGGGAGGACCTCCTGGGATTTGTCCTAGGTGTAAGAAAGGAAAACATTGGAAAAATGAATGTAAGTCTAAGTATCATAAAGATAGTACACCCCTAGATAGGAAGAAGAAAAGGAGACAAAAAAATGAGGAGAGGGCAAAGCCCTCAGCCCCTTAAAAGAAAGAGGGATAGAGATGGTAAATTCAGGTAAGGAAAAAGACAAACAATTTGAACTAAATCCTTTGACTGAACTTTTTAGTATGTATGATCTTCCTAGAGCCACTCCAGGAAGTGCTAGGTTGAATTTGGCAGTAAATAAAGATTATATACTCTCCCTTATGGAAGGGACCCAATTAATAGAGACCTCCGTTAAAGGAGGTCTGCCTTTGGGTACATTTGGCTTAATAATTGGCAGAAGTTCAAATTATAAAAAGAATTTTGAAGTGATTCCAGGAGTCATAGACTCTGATTTCACTGGAGAAATAAAAATAATGATTAGACCTCTTAAAGAAGTGGTAGAGATATATAAAAATTAGAGAGTGGCCCCTTACCTCAGAGAAAATACAGGCTGTAGAAGATTTAGTGAAAGAACAGCTAGATAAAGGGCATTTAGTAGAATCAACCAGTCCCTGAAATTCACCTATATTTGTCATTAAGAAAAAATCCAGTAAGTAGAGACTATTGCAAGATTTAAGAGCAATAAATGAAACCATACATGACATGGGGGAAATCCAGTAAGTGGAGACTATTGCAAGATTTAAGAGCAATAAATGAGACCATGCATGACATGAGGGCTTTACAGCCTGGTCTGCCTTCACCAGTGGCAACCCCCTTTGACTTATTTATTATAATTATAGACTTGCAAGATTGTTTCTTTACAATACAATTAAGTCCTGAGGATTCTCAGAGATTTGCTTTCAGTGTTCCATCAACTAATTTAAAACAACCTTTTCAAAGGTATCAATGGAAAGTACTTCCTCAGGGGATGAAAAATAGTCCAACTTTATGTCAAAAATTTGTGGATAAAGCATTGAGAGATATCAGGATTAGATACAAGGATGCTTATATAGTACATTATATTGATGATATTCTATTGGCCCATAAAGCTAAATATTTTGCAGAATCAATATTAAAAGACATTATTCAATCATTAAATATGGTCTTATAACAGCTCCAAATAAAACACAATATAATAGGTCTTTACACTATTTAGGAAAGGTCATTGGTAAACAAAAAATCAGCTCACAAAAAATGAGTATTAGAATAGATAAATTAAAAACTTTAAATGATTTTCAAAAACTATTAGGAAATATAAACTGGGTAAGATCTTATTTAAAAATAACTACAGGAGAATTACACCCCCTATTTGAATTGTTAAAAAGGGATGCTAATCCAAAATCACAACGACAGTTAACACCAGAAGCTTTGAAGAAAATAATATTGGTAGAAGAAAAACTACAGACAGCTAAGGTAAAACAAGTGGTAAAACAAGTTGATTACAAAACACCATGGGATTTAATAATAATAAAAACATCATATACCCCAACTGCATGCTTATGGCAAGAAGGAATCTTGGAGTGGATGCATTTACCCCATACACAAGTTAAAATGGTATCTTCATATATATATTTTTATGTAGCCAATTAATAATTAAAGGAAAAATTAGATCTAAAAAATTATTTGGTAAAAAAAAGAAATGCATAACATTATTGTTCCTTATAAAAGACATCAGCTAGATTAT
>NW_008353036.1:0-268 GCF_000622305.1 Nannospalax galili
GATGGCACAATAAAGTTAATCATTGCTGATCTCACATTCCCTGTGCGCTGTACAGCTAGAGTCCTTCTATTTGGATCTAGGTCTTTCTGAGTCACCAGAAACTTTGCAAAGGTTTCTAACTGAAGCATAGAACACATAAACCTGAAATAAGTTAAAATATTCAGTCTAGAATTTGAAAATTCTACTATGAAATTTAATATACTTGTGAAAACTATGCATCAGAAACCCCACTTCAGATATAGAGCACAAATCGATTCATGGCAATGAT
>NW_008353036.1:1558-2886 GCF_000622305.1 Nannospalax galili
AAGAAAACAGTAAATCTTTGCAGGGGAGGTGCAGATAGAGTAGGAAATCAAAGTATCCTCAAACTATATTATATGAATATCAAAAAAATCTATAAAAAAAAAGAATAAGGGGCTGGAGAGATGGTTCCACAGTTAAGAGCACTAGCTATGCTTGCAGAGGACCCAGATTGGATTCCCAGCACCCACATGGCACCAAACAACCATCTATAACTCCAGTTCCAGGGGATCCATCGCCCTCTTCTGGCCTCTGCGAGCATTGCATGACACAGGTGCACTTACATACATGCAAGCAAAGCACTCATAAACTGTTCCACCCCCATGATCATCGAGCAAAGTAGGAACTGTTGTGTACATGAATACTGTTTTCACAGAATTATGTGCTTGCCCATAAATTATCAATCTTAAGGTCATTGTGTCTGTGTGTCTGTCACTACCTCTTGCCTAAGTAATGTTACTAGATAAAAAGAGCACAGATGAGTAGAAAATTAGTGCGAATGAGGAAACTCACGGAACTGATGATGTTTTACTCAAGAAACATAGAACGTGGGCTAGTAGGATAGCTCAGCAGGTAAAGGGACTTACTACCAAGACTGACAACCTCAGCTCAATTCCCAGGACTCACATGGTGGAAGAGGAGACTCCTACAAGCTGTCCTCTGCCTCCCACACATGTGCAATGGCACACATACACACACACACACACACACACACACACACACACACACACAGAGGGATGTGATAAGAATTTTTCAAAATTTTATGAAGATAGATTTGTTCATGTTATTTTTGAGGTGAGCTGTTTGAGATAAGAATTTTTCAAAATTTTATGAAGATAGATTTGTTCATGTTATTTTTGAGCTGAGCTGTTGTTGCCATCCGAATTAGGAGATGATGTTAGTAGAAATGTCTCAAATAAAATCATGCAACAAATCCCAGCACAGTTCATTGATGGTCATTCCAGGACAGGTTTTTTCCTTGTTATCAGCAAAGTGGACAAAACTGATGCTTATTATTACTTTGTGGATCCTGGATAACCTAGGGTTACAAAAGGTTTCATAAATCTCAACTCCAGATACATCATGGACAATGCATGAGGCAGGCAGCTATAGGCTTTACTGCCACTCCTCTGAGGTGTTGTGTTTGATCTTTCACATAGACAAACAATCTCAATTTTATTATTATTCATTTTATAGGTAAAGGTATCAGACTAGCACTTCATGTGAAAAGTGGCAAAGCATAATGAAATCAATAAATGAATTTCTGTAGTAAATGATTCATAATAAGTGGGAATATGAATTGATAGGAAGTTATATTTTCAAAGAGACACTT
>NW_008353037.1:0-487 GCF_000622305.1 Nannospalax galili
AAAATTGTTATTGAATATGTCAATGCTGTTGTAATGAAACGCTTCTTCTAAAAAAAATTCATTAAAAAATGTGGATGCTAAAAAAATAGAAATTTGCTCCTTAATAATTAGTAGATGTGAAAAACATTACCATTGAAATTTACCTGACAACTTCATATCCATGCTCAGATGCCAAGCAGCTCAGAAAGTAACCGACTGTGACTAGCAATAATCAGATATATAGAGATTAGAAACACATATGCATCTTAGTGTCAGTTGTATTAAAAATAAATTTTTCTGTATGAAACCATGTATTTTAATAATGAAGTGGAGATCTTTTTCAAAGTTTAAAACCTCATTTAATTTTATGTCTTATAGGGTTTATATAGAGTACAATGAGTACAATAACTGTAATAATTCAACTGTAAGCATAAAATTTTACACCCAATTTTGAAAGAGATGCATCTTAGCTCAGAAAATTTGTTATTGAATATGTCAGTGCTGTTGT
>NW_008353038.1:0-6838 GCF_000622305.1 Nannospalax galili
GAGGCTAGCACTGTTGTCTTGTGGTTTGCAAGTGCCAAAATCAATGCAAACTGCTGTACTAAGATTAGTAAATGTGTGTGTGTGTGTGTGTGTGTGTGTGTGTATCTGTGAGTCTGGTGAAGATGGAATAAGAAAAGCTTTGAGAAGATATTTGACAGTTGAGAAGACAAAGTGATTCCCATATTTTAAGTAAAAATATAGATGCCTTGGGTTTTTTTCAAATTTTTTAAATTTATTTTTATTTTGTGTATATGAGTTTTATGCCTGCATTTGTGTAAGTGCAACTGTTTGGACCCCCTGAAACTAGAGTCTCAGACAGTTGTTAGCAGCCATGTGGGTACTGGGATTCAAACCTGGATCTTCTGCAAAGCAACCAGTACTCTTCACTGCTCAGCCATCTCTCCAGTCCCCACATTTCAGCTTTCACACAGACAAGAAATAATAGAATCAGGGGGAGATGCAAATACTTGAGGTCTGTTTGGTCTGTCCATATAGTGAACCCCTGTTTCTGTGAATTCATCCAAAATTTTGAACTCATTGATGTTTTTACAAAACACATGATGACATTTAATTGTGAATTGTAAAATATGAGTCCAGTCAGGTAAGTAGAAAACTTTTTGACTTTGAGCTACACAGGGCAGATTTGATTTTTTAAAAAACATTCTAACACCTAACACAACAGTTCTTTACATTTATACAATAAAAAGCTATTCTATGAACTTGGCCTAAATTCTAGTACATCATCCATGAATTCACAAGGATGGATGGAATCAATTTTAAATCAGTGAGCTGAGTTGCAGAAATGTGAATAAAGTATAAGCTGTCATTCTACAAAGTTGACTGAAGAAAATCAAGTCTTTGAAAATGTACTGTGATTGTAGTGGGTCTTTAGTGAACAAGGAATCTCCTGAAGCCTAAATATGCCTTTATAAATACACTTGACAATAAAGAAGCAACTGATGATCTTATGAATGAAAATAGCTAAAACTGAAATGACCTTGAAAAAAATCATTGCTCTCAGCTCTGCATAGTGACACAACACAGACATAGAAATATTGCTAATGTAAATAGCTAATGTGTATTTTTCAACTGTACTATGAACATTATATTAATTATTTTATTGGAACTTACACAATCACTGTGAGGTTAGTACCAGGAATATTCTTATTTTAAATGTGGGGTAACTTTAATGATCAGGTTACTGATCATTTGTCATGTTAGAGCTAGAATTTCAATTCAAATATATTTGATTCCTGGGTATAGCTCCTTACCACATTAGCTAAAATATTTAGACAAATCCTAGGTTCCATTGAATAAAAAGAATAAACCACTTGTTACAGTGTTTGGAGTTTTTCTGTATGTATTCCTTGCACTTATCTACATATGCATTCAGGAAGTTGGGCTACAGAGCTAACTGGCTACAGTCATTAAGTCAATGTTCATCAAAGTAAATATATTGGTCTTCACATGTCTATGTCTATGAATATACCTGTAATTTTCCCTTCAATGGGTTTAATCTATTCTATAATCAACCCCCAAACTTAGAATATTACTGACAATGATACTTTTCATTTTGTGATTGTAATACAGTAGGCCTCACACCAATTTACTAATATTATTACTAGTAATATTAATATTACTAATTTTAATAATATTACTGCAAACTGAATGGTTTAAGATAGAAATGTAATTTCTCATGATGCTTCAGCTGAATGAAAGTCCAAGACCAAGGTGTTAGAGACCACAATGTCAGCAGAATTCAAGGCTTCTGAGATCCCTGCTCCAGTCTTAAAGATGCTCATCTTCTTCTCCCTTTGTCTTCATGCTGTCTTTTCTCTGTACATTTCTGTGTCCAAATTTCTCTTCTTATAGGACACCATTCAGATTGCCTTTGCCTTTGGACCTACTCGACTAGAGGTCACATTTCAATTTAATCATCTGCTTAAAGACTTTCTGTTGCTGCTTCCCCCCCAGCAGTCATATTATGAAATACTCAGAGTTAAGGACTCAGATCTCTCTCTCTCTCTCTCTCTCTCTCTCTCTCTCTCTCTCTGCTCTGCTCTTCTATTCCTAAAATAAGGTGGTAAGGCAAGATTAGAAGGCCTCTGAAATTCCTTCTTGCTTCCAACAACTTTAAAATGCTGGCACACTTGCCAGTTCATTAGAGGTTGCCATCCATGAATGAATGTGCACGTTTGCCAGCCTTTCACCTGTCGGTGATCTGCCGGGACACTGGATTTGAAGCGTTCCCAGCTGCACCTGGCAAGCGTGGGTCGGTGTTTTGTGCCACTGCATTTCTTCAAACACAAGCAAGTGGATTGCCAGTAAATATTCCCATCATATTCACTTGAAGTATCGTACCTACAATATTTTTAAGTATCTAAAATAGTTATCATTTCCATTAATTCATTATTGACTCTAAGTATATAGAAAAAATACTGAACAACTGTCTTCCAAACCTAAGGCAAATTATTAGATCAGGCCCAAACATTTTTCCTTTATTTTTCTAAAGACTGCATAATTTGTCATCAGATACTCAATAAAAGTAGAACTATCATTTGGCCTTGTGTTAGTAACACAGACTGTGAACTTTTCTCCCCAGCTAAAAATCAGTTTGGCTGGATGTATTTTGGTGTGCCATGATGAGGAATGGAGAAAGGAAGAGACTGGGAAGGTTCTTCTATGCCAAAAATTTGGACTCTAAAATTGGAAATAAATTTACAAAATGACCATTTTATTCTGGACACCATCTAAGGCACTCAATATAAAACAATTACCACGACAAAAACAATTTCTGTCCTTGGGAAAAACGATTTCTCACGTGTCTGACAGAGAATGGCCCCCAATGTAGAGTCAGTTGAAAAATTTTATGTAGTGATGCTACTGTATCCCTGGACTCAGTTTTCCTAGGAATATCTTTCCTCTTTCAAATTGAATTTAGTTTAATTTTGAAATTAAATCCAAGTTTAACTCATTGCCAGAGATGGAAAAGTGAAGATATACCTTAAACTCTTTAAATATTACTTATAATTTAGAAAGTTGATTTCAAAATCGCCCCTCCCCTTTCATTGAACACACAGAAGGTGGTCTGATGGCAGAGATATTATGAACTGTGTTTTCATACCTGTCCTTGACTCCTTCTAGGCTGGGTCAAGTCAGCATCAGGGTTAGGCCTGAATTCCTAAGATTCTTTGTTTACACATCAATGCAAAATAATATATATTATTTTCTTTTGAAAACCAGTTATCTGGAGATGTTTAAAGTTTTTTCTAGTAGATCTGAATTTTGAGATTTCTTTGGAACTATTTTGAACAGTGGTTTAAAATGGCAAAGCAAGCCCCGTCATTTTTGTCAGATGACTCATTAGCTCCATGGTTCTTAGTGTGGCCCCTAGACCAGGGGCATCTGCAATACTTAGGAACTTACTAACAATGGATGTTCAGCCTACCTGCCTCAACCCCAATCTGAAGGTGAGGACCAGAAATCTAGGTCTTAACACTCTTAGGTAATTTGAATCGTGCTTTGACAATCACTGTGTGATTTTGATCAAATCAGTATTACCCATTTTGATCCTAATTCATCTTATCAACCAAAGTCTCCATAAATAACTCAGTAGCTTCTGGAAAGACATTAATGTAGACAAAGAGAAACAGTCAGTCTTACAATATGGTATAGAGAAATCCTCACTTTTATAACTCAGATTTGATGGAAGTGAATTCATATTTTTATTTTCAGATCTGGCTTCTCCATAAATGGATAGAAACAAGCTAGCCACCTAGCATACCTCATCCAACAGCAGCTCATTTTGCACTCAGAATTGACCCTAAGAACATTGTTCACACCCATTGCTTCATCATTTTCCCTCCATAATAATAGTGCTCACCACTACATAATAATAATGCTCACCTGAATGCAGGTACACAATTTTCCCAAGTACCATGTGAAGAAAAAGAATGGAGACTTTACATTCTGTAACATATGAAACTTCAATAGGAAGAACTAGAGTTTACATGGCAGTAGCTGTAAAAAGACATGCTGTTTCTTGAATGTTTTCATTTATCAATTCCATTTAAATGTCATTAACTATATTAAAAGGCTAAAAAAATATTTGGTATTATAAAATGGTTCTTTTACTTGCAGTGTTAGGTGGCATATCTACGGGGTGGTAAACAAGTGCTCTACCACTGAGCTGTGTCTCCTGTCTTTGTACCTATTATATTTGTTTTAAGAGAAAAAAGTAGTTTGTTAGAAATCCATTTTAAGTGATTTTCTGCCTCTTTCATACTCACAAATTCAGAATTATGGGAAGGAAGGCAGCTACAGTTTTGCTAAGTATGAGAAGTTGTAGAAATACAACATAATCAAAAGGTTTTATGTCCTAATACAAGTGGTTAGAATTCTAAGTAGCTTTAAAGTTCTTGCCTTTGGTTTATATTCAGACATAAAGTAGAAAAGAAAAAACATGTAGACAGATAATAGCACCACAATAGCTGCTGTGTCAGCAGTGTTCTGAATGCAGATTGATAGATGAAGGGATTCTCTCCTGACATCTGTGTTTATGTGCCACAAGTAAGACAAACAACAGACCACACATATATTTCTTGTCACTATCATGTGGCTTATTACAACTCAAAGAAATATAAAGCTACTTTTCCTAAACAGGACAAAAGTGTGGACCTAATAAACTTTGAAATGAAGAAATTCTGAATTTTTATTGAATGTCCTTTAGAGCTTATTTCAATTATCTCCTTTTAAACACCCCATTCTCTGGTATCTAAGTGCCAGGGAAGTAATCCCCTGTGAACTCTCACTGACCCTTTCTATGATCCAGTTTATGGTGAAGAGAAAATATGTTAGATCTCTGGGAAGAATGAGACCAATATGTAAGATGTGGATTTAATTGCTTAAAGAGAATTGGACCTCTGTCCTCCTTATGCCAATAATCAAAGCTTTTTCTCATTAAGGATTCAGGATTGCTTTCACTCACACCAGACAAGCCTTCATTATTTGCAAAATCCAGAAGAGCTGTTCTACTTTCTCCCACTGTACCAACAAAAGCCAAAGTTATATAAAGAATAGATTGATAGATACGAAGCAGTATGGGTGGCTCACTGTGAGAAAAGCCTAAAACCAATATTTAGGACATTATTTGAATTCTTGCCTTCATAGAAAAATATAGAAACTTTAAGTGTTCTATAGGAAAATACGTTAGTCATTGGAATGACCTGATTTTTATGCACTTCTGTTCTCATTTAAATACAGATAAGGTATATATTTACAATAATTCAGTAGTTTTAATGAAGAGACAATAAGAAAAAATGGTCATCTTTAAAAGTAGCCTAAAAAGAAAACCAATAGGGTTATTTTCCTTCTCGACTCTTCAGCAAGGTAAGATTGTTTTAAGGAAACTCTGAGTTGCATCAGGCTGGAACAAATAAGACATTTTAATTTATTTATTCATTAATTCATTGACCACAAGGTTTCCCTATGCAGCCTTGGTTGACCTACAACTCACTATGTAATCCTCAAACTTGATACAACCACCCTTGTGCTGGGATTCTAGACATTCACCACTACACTCAACCATGGAAGGCATTTTACATTACGGAGAGGTGTGGTGGATGAAAGAGATCATTAAAGTTCATTGGTTCCACCAGTAGTGGTCCTCCTTCAAGGAAAGTGGTGATTATGTACCTAACCTTCACTCAGATGTCTAGTGAGACATTCAGATCATATTACCTGCATATGAACTGCTCAGCTTTCCCAACCAATTTGTTTGATTATACTTGCTGGCTTACCTCCATGAAGCCAACCCCATCCTCCCAGCTGCTCAGAGCAAAGACCTCTGGGACATCTCTGATTCCTCTGTCAGGCTGGAACAAATAAGACATTTTAATTTATTTATTCATTAATTCATTGACCACAAGGTTTCCCTATGTAGCCTTGGTTGACCTACAACTCACTATGTAATCCTCAAACTTGCTACAACCACCCTTGTGCTGGGATTCTAAACATTCACCACTACACTCAACCATGGAAGGCATTTTACATTACGGAGAGGTGTGGTAGATGAAAGAGATCATTAAAGTTCACTGGTTCCACCAGTAGTGGTCCTCCTTCAAGGAAAGTGGTGATTATGTACCTAACCTTCACTCAGATGTCTAGTGAGACATTCAGATCATATTACCTGCATATGAACTGCTCAGCTTTCCCAACCAATTTGTTTGATTATACTTGCTGGCTTACCTCCATGAAGCCAACCCCATCCTCCCAGCTGCTCAGAGCAAAGACCTCTGGGACATCTCTGATTCCTCTCTTCTTTTCATCCCTTGCATCCAATCTTAGCATAATCAGCTCATTCAACTCTCAAAATAAATCTCTAATCAACTATTCTCACTATTACATCTTTTAGGAAACCTAGAGCTTCCATTACATCTGAACATACACTCCAAATATATTAACATTGAAATAAAAGAGTCTTTGAAAAGTCCACAGTCTATTCATGCATGCCCATACTCTGCTGACAGTAGCCTTTACACTGGTGCTTCCTGCTTGCAGTGTGTGTCTCTCCCCTTCAGGTACCTCCATGGCAAACTGCCTCTGCTCCTTCTCATTTCATGTTCTCAGTGAAGTCTACTGAGAAACACTCCCTACTACTCCTAATTCTCTTTAACCCAACCTATGTTCATTCATATTTGTATATTAATATACCATATGTGTTACTCATTCACTATGTTTTTGTTTATTGACTCTCAAGTTAGAATGTATGAAATGAAAGGGACTTGGAGCTCTCACATCTACTAATGTACTGCTAGTGCTTGGAATAGCATTTACTATA
>NW_008353038.1:7040-11490 GCF_000622305.1 Nannospalax galili
ATATGTCTTTGATCCACAGAACATAATTACCAAATTAAATGAGTCTATCATTTATTTTTGTTTTTTCATGATGAATCCCTTTATTTCATGTAATTAATATATGATAATGGATTTTTATCTTTTATTTTAAAATACTTTATTAGCATTGCTTTTTTTAAAGAAATAACATTACACTGAAAAAAACTGTATAGTTTGGAGAATTTGGAAAGGAGTGAGTGGGAAACTCACCTTGCATCAATAGTGACAAATTTTACATTATTGCTGAAGCTTGGTAGTACCATTTTGTCAGTAATTAATATTCAAAAATTATAGCAGACAAAATTGCAAATTTACATTCTAAAATAAAATTGCATACCTTTAGTTTGAGAATTATATCAGTTTAGTTATTATAGTACTTCCACTATTTTTTAACTTTCCAGACTGTGATTTTTATCTCTAAAGTTCAATTAGGTGTTTTACATTTTCCATAGGACATAACTGAAGACACACAGGGCCTATAAAAGAATGAGAGAAAAACAATGGACAACCTCTTAGTGTCTGGGAATGGGAGCAGCCCAACACCAAGGCCTGGATGCCTAGAACCACATGTGGAGTCAAGGCCATAGGTGACCCTCAGGTGGTTCATTCTAATTAGCCTTCCCAAGACCAGAATCTGAAAATTACAGAGACCTACCCTATCATAAGTGCAACAACCACAGAGGCAAAGCCATTACCATGCACAACTGGGCCCTTGGGAGCAGGGGGTTGGTCTCTGTGGGGAATTCAGCTACTCAAAGAAGGCCGAAACTGCTACCCAACATCAGGAAGTCCTCCAACTCTTACCCTACTCCACCATCAGCCTACGACCAGAATAATGTGGAGACATAGCTCATGGTTGGAGTCCAAATCTCCAGGTTCATCTGATGGGACCACAGTTCCAGGTCATAGGCAATCACAACTCTGGCTCCCTGGAGAGAACTAAAGTTCTAGTTCACAAGAAGGGACCACCACTCCAGCTCCCAAGCCAGGAGCACAGATCCAGGTTGCTGAGAGAGGACCACAGCTCCAGATCACAAGAAGGAAATTACAGCTCCAGTTTCACAGGAGAATATTACAACTCCAGCTCACAAGAATGAACCACAGCTCCAAGTTTATTGTACTGAACTACAGGTCCAATTCACAGGAGGTACGCACAGCTCCAGGTTGTTGTGAGGATACCACAGTTCCAGCTCACAGGAGGGAACCACAACACTGGCTCACTGGAGGAACAACAGCTTTAACTGACAGAAGAGGACAAAATCTTTGTCTCACTGATGAGGACCATAGCTCCAGTTCACAGTAAAGAACTCCAGCTTCGGGTTCATGGGAGTGGTCACAATTTCAACTACACTTATTCCTACTATTTTCCTGTCTCCATTACTCTGTCCACATGATTATATTTGTGTTTAAGAGAGCACTTTGGCTTCTGTTCAGTGAATGGAGGCAACAGTTTCTTTCTGAATTTCTTTCTATAGGTACATCAATATTGGAGAAAACTACATTTCGTTTTTGCTCAAGGAGACAAATGGATCACATGGTTTTAGGGTTTTGTTTTGCTTTTGTGGTCAAGTTTCTAGTTGGCATTATTTGCATTGTGGGGTACCCATGGCTGCCTCCTGGATGCACCTGCCCATCCTCTACATCCTGAGAGAGGTTGTCGTGGCCTGCACATGCACCCTCTGCCAGTACAGGCCCGGAGAGTACACTTAAATGAGTACATTTAACATAACTGTCAAAACTTGATGAGAACTGTCATATAAGCCTCCTGGTTCCAGACTACATTCTTACTCAATTATATGTTGATGATCAAATTCACCTTCGCTGGAAGCTAAAGCTATCCATCGTCTAGCTCTACCGAACTTGCCAGCCAACAGTAAGAAAGAGACACTAGAAAATAATCTCATTGAAAAATAACTGACTTGTGTGCTGTGAAGATGATTACCATGCCATTTATACCCACTTTGGAAATAACCTCTCTAACACTATTATATCCATGAACTGTACCAACGAGTGATATAATTAGACACAAAGGAACACAGGAAGATAGTAAGAACTTGGAAACTTACTAAAAAAGTAGTGCCAAGATTAAATCCCAGGAAAAATATCATTCAAAATTAAGACATACATTTCAGTAGTTGGGTTTTAGTGGAAAATAGGTATAAACTCTTATGCCTTCTAACTGTAGCAAGCTTACCCTTATGACTATAGGGCTTTGGCTTTGAAAGACATGAACCTGACTAAGATTCAACAGCAATACTGGAAGCAATCATAAGTTACTCTATGTAAGTTACTCTAGCATCAGGAAAATTTCAACAATCATGTGCCCATCCCTTAGACAGTCTGAACAGGATCTTGATGCTGACTCCTCCCTTGATGTTAGCCTTGTAAAGTGAGAATAGCAATAACATCTAGCTCAGAAAGCTGAGAAGTATAAATGTCAAACATCTAGCACAGTGTCGGATGTGAAACAGCTTAATAAATGCTCACAATCCACTTACCTCATTCTTTACCGATGGGTATGCTGGATAACTTTAGATGCCAACTTGACACACTTGGGTAGAGAGAACATCAATTGGGTAGTTTTCGCTATCAGGTTGGTCTCTGGGCATGTTTATGAAGACTTTTCTTGATTGCTGTGTGATATGGGAGGGTCCAACCTATTGTGTGAGTAGTGCTATCCTGAGCAAGTGTTCCTAGACTGTTGAAGAAAGTAGGCTAAGCACAGACCAGAGGAGTAAGTCAGTCATGAGAGTTCCTCTGCAATTGGGCTTCAGTACCTGTCTGCAGGTTCCTGCTCTGCTTGAGTTCCTGCCTTATTTTTCTTCAGTGATGGACCTTCAACCTGAGAGTTATAAGGTGAAACAACCCCTTTGCTCTCAAATTGGTTTTTGGCTAGTATTTCATCAAAGCAATATGAAGCTATCTAGAACAGAAGTTGGTGCCAGGATTGTGGGGCATTGCTGTGATGAACCTGACCTGTTTGAGGAAGGACTGTGAAGGGTTTTTTGTTTTGTTTTGTTTTGTTTTGTTTTGTTTTTTAGAGCTTTAGCCCAGAGAAGCCATTGAGTACTTAGAGTTTAGTGAGTTTAGTGAGCTGTTCTGTGGGAATTTGGAAGATAATGGTGAAAGAGGTATATACTATGAAGTCCTGGCTTGTGAAGTTTTAAGGGATGCAACATCTACAAGAACTATCTGTGATATTTTGGACTCAATAGAAGCAAAACCTAAAACCATCACTTTTTTTGAACAATAAATGCTGGGAAGATGAGGCTGAAGATTAGCTGTGATTAATGAGAACAGCTTCATTGAAGTGAAATCTCCTGGGAAGTATTCCTTCAAGGTCACTACACAGAGGCTATGGTAGAAAGGGGGGTAAGGCTTCATCTCAAGCTAGAAGCTGGACATAGTAATATGTAAGCGTTTCCTACATAGTGCTGGTTTTGGTGACATGAAAGTTATAGAACTGAAGGAGTCATAGAGAGACTCCAAGGCTTTGCACCATGAGAGACCAGGAGAGTCCACTGGTGAAGGTGAAGCCTCAGTTACATGGGAAACCCTAGGATTGAATGGATATTCCAGGACCATGGGATGACCACCAAGGGCAATGAAGGGATGGAATGGAACTGGCCTTGAGACTATGACACAAGCTATATGTGTTGTGGATGGCAGAGCCAGAGAAACAGAGCTGTTGCCCAAGCCCTTTGGAGCCCAGAAGATCCTGAATGAATCCTAGATATTTATGCTGCTGAAATTTGGTTTTGCTTAAGTGTGCCTGGTTCTTCTCTTTTGAGATAAGAGAGCACTTAAAATGTTTTTCTTGACTATCCTCAGACCTCTTGGGGTAAGTCTATAGCGCAGCTCTCCGCACCGGGACTATAGCTCCGCGCCAGGACTCCCTAAGCCACATTCACCCTTCCATCCCCCCCCGCCTTGCCATTCTATACTCCTAGTTTGAGCCCTGCGCCATTCCTAGTCTTGGGGCCCCAGACACCTGGGGAACCAATACTGCTCCCTGACCCTTCTCACCCAGAGCAACCCAGTCCCCTTCTTGGGCTTCAGGAGCACCACTTTTGGTCCTGGCCCCGCCCTCACCTCTCACTGCTTCCCTGGGCCTGCACCACCGGCTAACTCTCCTAGCCTGCACTACTATCCTCAGGCCTCTTGGGGTAAGTCTACAGCGCAGCTCTCCGCGCCCCGGGACTCCCTAAGCCACATTCACCCTTCCATCCCCTCTTGGGGCCTCAGACACCTGGGGAACCAATACTGCTTCCTGACGCTTCTCACCCAGAGCTACTCAGTCCCTTTCTTGGGCTCTAGGAGCACCGCTTCTGGTCCTGGCCCTGCCCTCATCTCCCTCTACTTCCCTGGTCCTGCAACCCCCGCCAGCCTCTTTCTGGGGCTGACAGCCTCTTTCTGGGGCTCCGAGGCTTAC
>NW_008353038.1:17359-26731 GCF_000622305.1 Nannospalax galili
ATGAGTAAAAGATTATATAAGCGTAATAATTCATCTGTAAACCTAGAAATGTACAGCCAATTTTGAAAGAGATGTACCCTAGCTCAGAAAAATGTTATTGAATAGGTTAATGCTGTTGTAATGAAAAGCTTCTTTTAAGTATGTTGTTATTTTAAGGATATTCACAGTTAAGAGACTTTGGAATTTTAAATAGAACTTGGACTTTTAAAGTATTGGAAATTTTAAGGATGGTTATATTACTTTATGTTGTGATATTAGTATTAACATTCGACTTTGGGATAAAACTGGAAGGTTATGGTTTAATAGTGATGCTTGTCAAGTTGACAAGGGGTCCATTGTGCTAGATAATTTAATTGTCAGCTTGACACACCTGGAAAGAGTGAACGTCAGTTGGGGAATTTCCTCTATCAGATTGGCCTGTGTGCATGTCTGTGAGTTATTTTCTTGATTGCTGAGTGCTGTGGGAGGGCCCATCCCACTGTGGGTGGCAGCACCCCTGGGAAAGTGGTCCTGGGTTGTTTAAGAAAGCAAGTTGAGCACAGACAAGAGGAGCAAGCCAGTTAGCAGAGTTCCTCTGCAGTCTGTTTCCATTCCTGCCTCCAGGTTCCAGCTTTGCTTGAGTTTCTGCCTTGACTGCCCTTGAAGATGGACTATGACCTGGGAGTTGTAAAATGAAATAAACTCTTTCCTTTCAAGCTGGTTTTGGACAGTGGTTTTATCATAGCAATAGAAAGCTAACTAGGAAAATGGGCTTGTAGAAATGCGTCTTTTCAGAAAACTCTCTGAACTATACCCCTCTCATAAACTGAAACTTGCTATATTATCCTAAATATTTTTTTAATTTCATTTTATGTGTAAAAGTGTGTTGCCTGCATGTATGTGAGTGTACCCATGTTGTGCAATGCCGCAGAGGTCAGAAGAGGGCTTCAGATTCCCCCCGAACTGAAGTTAAGGACGATTTGTAGCTGCCACATGGGTTCTGGGAATCGAACCCCAGTCCTCCGCAAGAGCAGTCAGTGCTCTTAACTGCTGAGCCATCTCTCCAGCCCCTATCCAAAATATTTTGAATGACCAAGGTTCCAATATAGAAAACTGTGAAATGTGTTTGCTTTTAGAGTAAAATATATTACAATTAGATAGGGTTTTTTGTTTTCTAAATGAAAACTTGTCTGGATCAAGCTAAGATTCTAGACCTCAAAAGACTGGGAAACAGCTACAGTAGCTGATACCAAAAACTAGATGTCAGATCACAAATACAATTTTGCTCTTTTATTTCAATTAAATTTATTAAGCACTAAAAATCCATAAATATCCACACCAATTTAGCAATTCTGTTGTCACATTATATTGTGAGATTTTACTAATTACACTCTTTTAAAAGTATTCTTAAATCTGCTGAAGCATTTGGTGAGCTAATAAAAGTCCATTTGGATGTTGAGTGTGACAACCAAAGATATACACTGTTAGAATGAACACCTAGGTACCAGGTGAGTAATATCTTTCAATTTCTGGCACATTAAACTTTTCACTTCTCTACAATCTTATAATTTCTTAAAACATTTAAAAATGCTTCATAGTTGAGAAAAATATAAGTGATGGGAAGAAATACAAATGCACATTTTTCAGTTAATGGACAGTGGTGGTGCTATGTTCAATTCGCCACTTCTTTACTAAGGAATGCTATGCACTAAGCTAAAGTGACACTCTTATCACAGAGATAAACACCATATGGTCCCTGCCTCCAAGGAGGTAACAGAGACATGCCAAAAAATAATTAAAAGAGCAACTGGCATGAATGACTGAAGACATGCTTGCAGGAAGTATGGTTGTAAAGCAGCCGAGTCTAAGGGAGGCATAAAGGACCCTCATACAGATGAAGAAGCTTCCTGGGGGGAGTAAGACAATCTTAGGACTACAAGGGGAAAGAAGCATTCTGTGCAGTGGAGCTGGCTGTACAAAGTAACAGTGGCAGGAAGACATTGGTTGCATCTACATGCCCTCAAGAAGTTCTGTTTGGCTGGGATGTAGCTTTAGGAACTTCCTCTTATCATGTAGAACTTCTGAACAATGGACTTTGACATAGTCGAAGTATTTATTTTTCACTCTTAGTTTTGATATTTTTTAAATTAATACTTCATTAAATCCCGTCACTTTTTAATTAAATGTTCTGAATGTCTCTGTTTCAAAATAGAGAATGTAGACAATAGTGTTCACTTAAAAATGATGCACAGGGAAGGGACTGGCTACCTTATATCCTCCAGTTCCTCTTATGTAATTTTTCACTCATCGAACTTCCTTCTGGCATATGCTAGGTGATTTTGATCATTTCAATATTTTTGTTCCTGTTGCTACTGCTTCCTATCCCCATTATACATCTGTATTGAATTCTACATTGAATACTTTCCACTTAATGCTAATTGAAAATAATTGTATACAATTGCATGGCATATTATTTATTGAAAAATGCAGTTTGCAATGTGAGACTTTTCCCCTTTTTTCTTGGTTAATAGAAGGAGCAGGGAATGGAGCAGCAGCATAGGCTTATGTGAAGGAGTTTGCACCCCACAAAGATAGGTTTAAGGAAAACTATGAAACACAAATACCAAAACAATGACCACTCAAATACCTCACATGAAAAGGAAAGGGGAAAGGAGAATTATCTCTATCAATACTAAGATGTATGTAGTATGGCTCTGGTGTGTTGGCATACTGGGTAAATGCAGAAGGCATTTGTCTGGTGTATGAATAATGTTTTTCTCTCATCAGAGCCTACTATTAGAGAAGCAGGAGAGATGAATACGGAGCCTGGAAACTCAATAGTCTGAAGGCTGTCAGAAGCTGTAGTGACAGGGTGATAAATACAGATAAAATGCTCCATGGGCAGCCATGGAAATCTAATAGGTCAGAGATTGAAAGTAAAAGAGATTTTACAAGAACACTTGAGACAATCCCTAAGATTCACAGAAATAAGTGGGAAAAACCTAGAGAGTAGTGAACACTGTTAGATATTTAGAGAAATCTCGATGAAATTAAAATTATTATTATTTTGTTAAATATTTTGATACAGCTCTAAAACTTCTGTATAAATAGGACAATTGTATAGGTATGATCAGACAATATAGTCTTTTCAAACAATAAGTATTTTTAATTGTGTTTAGTGAATTTTTCTGTGTCTTATAGAGAATATCTAAAAGAATCTTATTCATCTTTATATTCCTGTCCCCACCCAGCATAGAACTGGGGCAGCGAACAGCAGACCCCAATCTTAGCTGAGGAAACACTGGGGGCTGATTATTGCTGGGTGAAAAAAGAAAAGCTGATCTTCCTAAAACAAGAGACTCATCTCTACTAGACCTCAGTGGATGGACTGGAACAGGGGATGACAGAGCATAGGGGTTCCAGTTGGGGGGGAGGCTATGGGAGCATGCCAGTGGAGACAGGGGTATAAAGATGATTAAGATTCTTAATCTGACACCACTTGTGCATGTTGGCAGAAAAAACTTAAAGAAATTCAACATATTTAAAAAAATGTGTGTGTGTGTGTGTGTGTGTGTGTGTAGTGTAGTGTATGTGTGTATGTGCTTGTGTATGTAGAAGTGTGAGTGCACACATGTGTGAAGTACAGTGCTTGATGTCTGGTGTCTTCTCCGATTTTTCTCTATCCATCTAATTTTTGGTTCAGTCTCTCACAACCAGGAGCTCACTGATTCACTAGACTGGCTGTTCAGTGAGCTTTGGGGGTTCATCTGTCTTTGCCGTCTCCAAAGCACTTGCTTCCTCCAACTCAGTGTTGAGGTAGAGATGCACACTACCATGCCTGACGTTTATATTGTTGCTGAAGATCTGAATCCAGTCCTCACACTTGTACATCAGGAACCTTACTAATTGAGCCATGCTCCCAGGACCCAAACCATATTGTTTAGAGAAATAAGACAGGAACAATAATAAAAATATATTTCAATGGCATGATGTGAGAGAATCTCAAGAATTTAAGGTTCATGTGTGTTCTAGTTTGTTTCTCCATTGCTGTGACAAAACACTCTGACCAATACCAACTTGTGGAAGAGAGGGTTTATTTAGCTTACATCTTCTGGGTCACAGTTTTTTATAGAGGGAGCCCAAGGTAGGAACTCAGGGCAGGAACCTGGAGGCAGGAGCTGTATAGAGGGAGCCCAAGGTAGGAACTCAGGGCAGGAACCTGGAAGCAGGAGCTGAAGCAGAGGCCATGGAGGAACACTGCTTACTGGCTTGCTCCCCTGGCCCCTGCCCAACCTGCTTTCTTGTACAACATCCTACCCAGTGGTGACACCACTCATAGCGGTCTGGGCTCTCCCACATCACTCAATAATCCAGAAGATGCCCCGCAGATATGGCCACAGCCCAGTCTAATAGAGGCAATTCACCAGTTGAGGCTTCCTCTACCCAGGTATGTCAAGTTGACAACTACAGCTATCCAGCACTATGTGATCTTCAAAATACTACTCTGTGGTGTGTCTTTTCATCCCTAGGATTCCTCTGAGAACAATAAAGCAGACATGGTAAATACCCCTCCTACCTTAAAGTCTTAACTTTTCTACATTAGAAGGCTCAGCTGTCACTTGGCTTATAAAGTAAATTCTTTTTTTCTGTCTTTAGCATTGTATTTATTTCCTACTTATGTTGCTCCTGCAATTTGTTTGATTAAATTATACAAATTATATGTATAACATAAATTATAACATGGCTTTATAACTTTAATTTTGTTTTATATATATTTTAATTGAACTTTTGTAATTTCATACAACAGTTCTTAATCAAATGTAGACCCCCTTCCCCGCCCATACCTCCCCAAACTCCCCACTGAACCTCATGCATTCTTAAGGTATAAGAACACCAGACCATTGGCCAGTTGAAGGATATTTAGGTTGTTTCCATTCAACTAATGAATGCTTGATGAAAATGTGGTACATCTACTCAATGAAGTTCTACTCAGCAGTAAGAAAAGGTGAAATTATGAAATTTGCAGGTAAATGGATGAAGCTTGAGAATGTTAACTAAGGGAGGAAACACAAATGCAAAAAAGCAAGCAACATGTGGTTTCCTCATTTGTGGATTGTAACACCAATCCCTTATATGTGAGTATATTAATTCTGGTGTAACACCAGGGGCCAGGGAAAGGGAAGGATACATGGAGGTAAAGGAAAAAAAACAACCTGAAAGGGGGATAGTAGGGAACAGATGTTACCTGAAGGAGGTGGAAAAAGTGGGAGTAATGGTCATAGAGGAGAGGGGGGGGGACATGAAAGGGACCATGGTGTGGGGGAGGGAGGAAAGTCAGGAGAGGAAAGATGGTGGGAGGTATTGGGGGGAGGGTGGGAATAATGAGGGCACTATGACTAGAAAGAGAGGGAGGAGGAAGGCCGATGGGAGAAAAAAGACTAGAGATGAATGAATCTCAGGGGGCTAGGAAACCTAGAGGGAAAAGTGATGCTTTAGAAACCCTGTGAGAAATGCACATACAGTGTCTGAACATTAATACATATGTATACCTAGGAGCTGCTTGGTAGGGAATTCAGTGCCAGATATGAGACCGCCCTTAAAGTGACAAGCATGCCATTCAGCACTGATCAAAGAAGCTGCTTTTTGCAACAGCTGGAGGCTACTGCAGAGTTGCACATCTGGTCAGGCACAGAGAACATATACCTGGGAGATGCCTAGTACTAAGTGACACATCTGCAGTCAAATCTCTAAAACCAAGGCTCATGGAACATGGCAGAATAAGGGGTAGAGAGAGGGTTAATGTACCCCTCAACTCTGACCAAGGAGGCTTCCATGTACAACAGAGTGCGATGTACACAGAAGGCCACAACTGGACAAGTTTTGGAAAATAAGAGACTGTAGAATGTAGGATGGGACTCTTATATGGAACCTCACCCACCCCTGGCTCAGGGACCATTGAGGAAAAGAAGGTGGAAAGATTGTTAGAGCTGGGGCTGGTTCATGAACATTAGGAGGTGGAGGCTTGCAGGTCACAAGAGACTTACTCATGTGAGCCTGCGGCAGCAGTGGCATCAAATGTGAGGCCCATGTCAGCTCAATTAAACAAGGGCCCAAAGGGGAGGTGAGAAGTAGGTGGTGGGCCAGCACTAAATTGAGAACTATTTAAGGCTGATTGCTGCTGGGTAAGGGAGAGTATGATTTACATATGACTAGATTCCAGTGGACACATTTACACTAAAGGACATTTGGGTACAAACACCTGAATGAATAGGACTCAGCATGTATGACAGAGTGTATATGGTTCTGTGGGGGATAGGGGAAGGCAGAGATGGGGGAGGAAGTCTGTACTTGAGTGGGAAATGTATGAAATTTTAAAAGCTTAACAAAAAATATTTTAAAAAGAACACCAGACCCCAAAATCATAAAGATGAATTATGTTCTCACATATTCTCAATGCTCCAAAATTAATTCAAGTTACCACATTTAGCAAATACGAATATAGGCAGCAAGCCCCAATCTTAGCAGAAGAACTACTGGCAGCTGATTATTCCTGGGAGAGGAAGAGATGATCTTAAAAGGAGGGATTCAAGATAGGCTGACTAGACCCCAGTTGATAAACGTGCACAGAAGGATGTTTGGGAACACTAGTTTGACTATATTGGCCTTAACACAAATAACAGAAGGGATGAAATCCAGTGGTGGGCTAAGGGAGGGTGCCAGTGGGGAAGGGCATAAAGATGATGGTGTACTCTGTGAAATACATAAAACTTCCATAAAAAAATTGCAAACAAACAAACAAATAAATAAATTATGAGTCCTCAGGGGAGGAAATAGATGTTCAACTAAATCTGAATTTCATGTATGTAGTGGGTCTTCAGTAGAAATATATCCCAAAGATTTATTTTAAATGTTTTGTATGTGGTTTAAATGGATTCAAATCTATCCAACCATCCATCCATCCATCAAATCATACTCAATATGAAAATTGCAGTATCCACTGTATTGATTTGTGTTAAAAAGTATAAAAATGGGGGCTGGAGAGATAATTCAGTGGTTAAGAGCACTGACTACTCTTCCAGAGAACCCAGGTTCAATTCCCAGAACCCACAAAGTGGCTAACAATTGTCCATAACTCCAGTTCCAGGGGATCCAACACCCTCTTCTGACCTATGGAGGCACTGAACAACAGAGGTGCATTTACACACATGTGGACTGTACATTCATACACATATAATAAAAACAATAAATTTTTTTTTGTCTTTTTTGTCTTTTGCCTTTTTGTCTCCCTGTAGCCCCAGCTGTCCTGCAACTCACTGTGTAGACCAGGCTGGCCTTGAACTCACAGAGATCCTCCCACCTCTGCCTCCCGAGTGCTAGGGTGAAAATGAAGGAAAATATAAGGGCTGATATGCTCCCCACATAACCATTTCCTCAAAGCATTAGATGTTAACTCTGTGATTTATGCTGTTTTTACTGTGCCAAGTAGAAAACATGCTCAGTATTCTCTAAATTGTTAAGTAGATCTCTAAAATAGATCTAATATTGGATAAGAGTCTTCAAAGACATTCTTTTCATCCCATGTACTTTACTGTAAGCTATTCTAGGGTTTCTCTAACATGATTCACTCTAAAAACAAAAAGAAATAGATGTTTATGGAGACTAGTGTTTGCCGATGCCTGCCTACCAGAATCATTTAATCCATGCTTACTCCTAGCTCTTTCTTAACAAAAGGACAAAAGAAGACATCACCATGTCTAAGAGACACTACAGCAACAAAATCACTTTATGCCTTTGGAATGTAAAATGACCAGGTCAATGTATAATTAAGAAATTGAGGCGCAAACTGACTTCTGAGAATTTAAGATTGTTCTATGAGATAGCTCAGGAGTTAAAACACCAGTTGTTCTTGCCAAGGACCTGGGTTCAAATCCCAGAACCCACATACATGGCTCCAGTTCCAGGGGATCTGATGCTCCTTTCTGTCCTCCATGGGCCGTGTATAACACTGGTGCACTTACATACATTCAGGCATTACACTCATATACACAAAATAAAAATACATTTAGGAAATTTATTATTTAGATCTTCTGTAGCTAGCAACTTTATTATGATTTTCCTGTAGGTTTTTTATCTAAATACACTTCAAAAAGTGCTTAGTCGTTCCTGAACTACCACAGAATCTGCTGGTTATGGAATCCTTGACAGGGTGTCGGGGGAGCAAGTCATTAATGTTAAACATCATTTAGAAGTGCTAGACATACAGAAAGGTCATAATAAATGTTAATTGCTTTAATTCCTTTTCAAAATAATCTTATACATAGTATGTTGCAGAGATAAATGCAAATAATTAACCAAGCGATTCTAAAACAACTGAGTATCCCATTTTCCACAGCATGGTGAGAAAATTTAATAAATGATCACTAAACAGTGATGTATAAAATAATTTATATTTAAATTACACTTATTACTGATCATTGTAATTCATTATCTTTGGAAGATATCTCAGATAGTTAAAAAGGTCAGAAATCACATTGGGAATTTGAGCATGGGTACTAAAGTAAAATTCTCTCATTCAATGATTACATTTCTATTCAATTCTTCCAGGACCTGATAATTCTCCAGAGTAGTGTGAAAAATGAGATAGACATAGAGTAGCAAATACAGTGAAATCTCTAATAAAGAAAATAAAGGATCCAAGAGGTGTAGCACCTTCCTCAAGTTCAGCCAGTGAGTTGGTTACTGGTGGGCATTACCACGTTGCCTTTCTTCCCCATATCCCCATCACTGGGTATTCATACCATATGCAAGCCTCTCTGGTTGAAGACAGGCTAGACCTAGTGATTGGTTTTTAATAAATAAAATTAACAGAAGAGCTAACATTTGAGTTTTTTTCTCCATTGTTTTCATTTTGATGGAAACCAGTTGTCAAGTTGTGATCAGCAAAATGAAGGGGCTAGTTGGCAAAGAATCTTAGCCTCCCACCAACAACCATGCTAGCTAGCAAGTTTGGAAGCAGACCATCCAACCTCAGTCAGGTTCTCAGGTGAATGGTTCCTTAAGTAATAGCTTGACCACAACCCCATGAGAGACTCAGAGCCAAAAACATCCAGCTAGGCTGCTCTGGATTCTTCTTCCTTGAAATTGCAAATGGCGATATTTTTTGTTGTTTTAAGCTACTGACATTGACGTAAGCATGTTGTGTGGCAGAACTATGATGCAAGCATAACATTGTTGCTGATTAGATAATAATTTCTTGAGCAAAGTGGGCAACAACTGTTTGTTCCTGTGTTTTCACAACATACCAAGTAAATAAATAAATAGTTTCTAGATAGGGTATTATGAATGGGTAAAACAGTTTGTGGGCTTTTTTTATTTATTAGTTTTTATTTACTA
>NW_008353038.1:26909-30735 GCF_000622305.1 Nannospalax galili
GAAATTCCTACCCGAAATTGACTCATTGCTTGGCTACAGAAATGAAAGCTCTGACAGGACAACCCTCTTTGACTACACTGAGATGCTCTGTTTCATCTCAGGTTTAACCTAACCAGGGCACACTTCAAATCCACCTCTCCTGTTTGGAGCACATAAATACTTCTTCCAAATTCTGCAGGTGATGACAGTTCTTACAAACACATTATTCACAGGTCGATTGGATTCTAAATATTGTGACAATAAAACACAGAATTGAGTACTGAAAATAGATTCTATTTGTTCAGTCACAAATATTTACATAGCAATCTTTTCAAGCAGATCAGTACCTCAATCCTGACTTTACACTGTGAGAAAGCAAATTAATAGTCCTCCTAGGTCATTAAAATATATCAAGAAGCAAAATTTGGAGATCAAGATGAATCCATGCTGAGTCAAAGTGATATTAGGTAATCATAGGCAAACAGAGAAAATGTTGCATAGTTGGTTTCCATGAGACCCAAGAGACTTTGGACGTCAAGTAAGGCTGGCCATGGCTTACTATTTAGGGAAAAGTTGATAAATACAAATGTGTTTAGAAAAAGAGATGACTTTCTGAAGAGACTACTTCCTAGAGGGGAAGCTATGGGGTTAGATGCAATATAAAACAATGGTTGCCAGGGGAAGGGGGCACTTCTGATTACAATGTGGCATCTTCATTTATATTGTCCTCTAAGTATCTTTCCTTCATTTGAATTTCCCCTAGCATTCCAGAAATCATAGAAGAGACCTAACTAAAACATGAGAAATTGTGTCATAAAAACTCCCCTGCGTGATATTGGGAGTCTTGTCTTGTGCTTCATTTAGTACAGTAAAGAAAAGCTACATTTTCTTTCATAAAGTTAACCTGTAAACTATGAGTCTTCCAGGTCTGCAAGCCATTAGCCCAGTATATTGCACATATAAAATATTGATGAGAATTTCAGGATATAACCCTTTTTTAGACGATAACCCTGATTTAATTGTTAGATCGGTGACTCATCTATTTCCATTGTTATAACAAAAGGTTATGGTTATTAAATTATGGAATGCCATAAGAATTATTGATTTTAATTCTATGAGTACATAGTATGATTCTACTGATCTACTAATTCAGCTTCTTGCTGATGACTGCATTTCCAGTGTCTCCTCCCTGAATCACTGCTGTCTGAACATAGTAACATCAGACTTATTAATTATGTTATGCCTAACATGCCAGTGGTGGTTATTTTCCCTTTGCCACCATCTCTAACTTCTTATACTTGGAGTATTTTTTCCTTTTATGCAGCAGTTAGTAAATTTGAATTGACCTTTCTATTTACTGTGTATATAGAGTTTAAAATATTCCTTATATTATTTTTTAAAACTTTTTAAGGGACACCTATATGTGTAAAACACAAAAATGATCAAATTTCCTTATTTATGTCTCATTCTCCAGCAGTACAATTTGGTTTTTAAAAATCAAGTATGTCTACCTACCCTTTCATCCAAATAGAGCTATAAAGGGAATCTCTCTTTACTTGTCTACCCTGTTTCATGAGCTCTTTTCAAAGAAACACATTCTAATCTCATGACACTAAGGCAACTACATAACATTACTGTCGGTGAAAAATCTAGCCAATTACACATTTTCACAGGCTTACTATTAAGTTTCAAGTAATTGCTCAACATAATTGCTTGCATAACATAAGCTATTAACATAGCTTATCATGTAATATGTGGCTATTGAATTTCCGTCTAAGGGGTTATTTAATAATAGCATTGAAATAAAAACTGAAATTTCTAGACTTGAGCAATATCACTGTTTTACATGCTCTGCAGTCTGTAATAGGCTATTAGATAAAAGATAGTAATGTATTCTGGAAGAGCAGCCCCGTTGACAGTGAATAAAGGGCATGATTTTATTCTAGCTTCAAAAAGAATGCTACCTGTATCTTTCTTAAAAGAATTATAGTCATTACAGACTTCAGACCTGAGTCCCTTTGTAGTTTGCGTGTAGTTTTAGTTCTATACAGTACTTTTAGTGTATCTAGATATATTTTAGAATATATAGAAAAATGTCTAGGAACACAGATACTACAAAATAACTAAAGTATCTAGAATCTAAAGATAAAATTACTAACATTTTATTTGTAGAATAAAGAGAAGGAAGTAATAACATAAAATTTAGTCTTCAATAACACAAAATTTGGTGTATACAATTTTATCTTCTACTAAAATATATATTCATAATACAAATGTCTAAAACTGTTAACCTTATATATGTACTTTTGATACTCAAATATCACTAGGGCAATATGGGTTTAAATATCAATGAACTTTTGCTATATTTTCAACACTTAAAAATACACTAATAATTCTGATTGACTCTGTGATATTTCTATGATCACCTCAAGAGCAGACAGAGATTCAGAGTCATAAAACACATGCCAAGCACACTCTATTTCCATGGCTGTTTTACCCTGAAATGTACCTTTATAAGAGGGAATTTGAAAAAGATCCTTTGCTTTTGTTTAAAAATCATAGCATAATGTCAAGTTACCATGGTGATATTTTAAGTGACTTATAAAGGATTTAATAGTGGCATGAGTGTCCTGTTTATAGCGGTCATTTAAAATTATTATTTGACAGAGGAATAAAACATTAAATGCATTTAAAATTTTTATCAATTTGAAACATTGAGCAAAATGGAAAAAAAGATGAAATTTTTAAAGAGCTTCATAGACACAGAAAAGAATTTGAGTATGATGCTGCACTTTGGTCTGCAAAAAAAATCGTATGAATACTAAATGTTGAATTTCACTCCAGCTTAGCTGTCTTTCATCTGATGCTAGAATAAGGCAAGCTTCCTTTGACAATTTAGAACAGATCAATATTGTCACTCAATGTTTTGAACGGGTCAGAGGGAAGAAGCATATATGACCCTCCCAGTGCCCTCGGAGTGGTTCCAGGGATCCTGTGGAGACAAAAGTCTGTAACCACTCAAGCCCATTATACACAGTGGCATGTCACTGCATATAAGCTAAACATCCTCTCATGTACCTTAAATTAATTCTAGGATGCTTATAATGTCTCATACAGTATAAATGCTATATAAATAGTTGTATACTGTATTAAGAAAAAAATCTGTACACGTTGGTGCAGATATCATTTAAAAGTGTTTTAGGCTTTTGATTGGTTGAGTCTGTGGGCATACAGCCAACAGATACAAAAGGCCAACTCTGTATTATAAGTAAAACAGAACTATCTCCCTTATTGGAAGATAGATCATTTGGGCCATCCAAACACAGTGTACTCATTTGAGAACTAAACCTCATTAAAAAACAAAGGGAGACATTGCAGCAGCTCATTTAAACCCAAAGAAAGGTCTTCTTTATTAAGGCATCACACAGAGTACAAAATAAGAAAACCGATTGACAGAAAAGAGAGGATCTGTCTGAATTTTAAAAGGGAAATTAAGCACAGGATCATGGTTTGCTCATCTATTACAACCAAAGCATTATTTTACCAAAGTAATGGGAGACAAGGACCTTGTTTCCATGCAAAACCTGGACTGAATGACTGAGGAAATTCAGCCAGCTCCATTAAGAGCAATACCTGCAAGAAGTCTGGAAGTACATTTAGTGAGCTTCTTGAAGTTAGTGTATCTTATGCTTAAACAGTGTATTTGGTTTGAAAGTGTTGCAAGCATTATGGGTGCAAGGATAGTTAGAGCCAAAGCAGTTTTAGAAGAAAGTTGAAATGAAGATCTATTTCCCTGTGGTTTAAGCCTTGAGCTTGGACATCTTAAGGCCTGAAAATATAGGACTTG
>NW_008353038.1:30872-69933 GCF_000622305.1 Nannospalax galili
TAATGTGTGTTGTTAAAATGATTTTGAGGAGTGAATTGTGTCTAATTTTTTCTCATTAAAAATAATATGTGTCACTTATATGATATAACTTACATGTTTATAATGAAAAAAACCTTACTAACATTTTTCAGATTGCTATTGTCTTTGAAGCTCTTTTTTTTTTTTTTTTACCGTTCTACCCTGCAGATAAAAGTATCTCTTAGATCTAATCAGTGTTTCCTATTATATTCTTGGGTGTGGGTTTGTCTCTTAAATTCTGGTCAACCTACCAGGTATCACATCAGTAAGAAAAACTGACTCTCCCAGCATCTATCAAAGGCCAACTGATCCTCAACTAGGGCTTGGGGCTTCTTGCCCACCTCCCCCATTCACGTGACTCCATAGGTTCTGAAAAAGGGGACAAATAATAATAGAGAAAGTGAAATTGGGAGCAGTAAGGTGGGAGTTTAGATGGGATTGGGGCTCTGAATATGATAAAATACATTACATGAATTCTCAAATCAATAAAAATATTTTTAGGCTGGGTGTGGTGGCACACGACTTTAGTCCCAGCACTCTGGAGGCAGAGGCAGGTAGATCTCTGTGAGTTCAAGGCAGCCTGGTTTGCATAGAGTTCTAGGCCAGCTGGGGCTACAGGGAGATCCAAAAAGATTTTTTTTAAAAAGATGAAAAAATATGTTTTTAAAAATTATCACTTGGCACAGACCTAATTCTGGGTGGCAACCCCTGCAACAGTGCCAATGTATGTCATTATGTAAAAGAAAGTCATTTTGTCTCTCCGCCTTTTTAATTTCTTCACTTGTCAAAGTAAGAGTAGCAGGGTATTTTATCTAAATTTAAACAAAATTCAGAATTTTTAATTGCTTATGGAGCCAGAGGTGTGGACATCTATTACATAAAATGATATGGCTTGTGGAGGGGGCTGTATTTGTTAAACTAAAGAAGAAAGCAAAGAAGAGAATTGCTTAGGTTCAGAATAGTTTTATTTTCCCTATGACACATGAAGACACTGAGAGGGGGGAGGAAGGAAAAGCATGTTATTGTGCCTCCCCTCCTTGCTGCCTTGCTCTACCCTGCCAGGCTGGCATGGTGGACTTGGTTTCCTAAGGAAGAAGGAGGTAATGAGGATCAGTAACTAAAAAAGATGTGCTTATTCATTAAACATGGTGAGGATAAGCCTGCCAGAGAATATGACACTTAGCTTCTCCTTTGGGGAGGGAGATTTCCTCATGATGAAAACAGCTCTCTACAGTGGGCTTCCCACTCACAAACATATTCTTGGCTTTTCAAGACAAACCTCAGTTTTAAGAAGGTGGTTGAAAAAGAGAAACTTTACTCTGTTTTGTGTCACAGCAGGAGCATTGTGGATCAACAAAAAACAGAATGTTGTTCTCTTTATCACATGAATTCCAGTCTCTGCTTGTAGTCTAGACGACCTGTTTTAGGTAAATAATGTCGTCTTCCCAGCATCTGCAGTAGAATTTGTTCAGAAGGGAAGGTGCAGAGACGACAGTTTTCTACCTCAATTAGTGAGAAACAAAAGAAGACAATTGCAGTGGGATTATTCTGTTAAAGTATATGAAGAATGATATTGAAAAATCACCTCTTCCTGCACAATCACAACTGCTTTAGGAACAGTCTTCAATGGGCAAACTTTTGTGAGAAGAATGAACAGAATTTTTTTCTGGATTATTCTAGAGAGGCTTTTGCCTACAGATATTTAACCTGATTTATTTCACATGCCTACCTCTTTAAACGTATTCCCATAACCAGCACTGTCAGATGATGTCTGTCTTCACAATGGCAGGCTTGTGAGAAGACTAGTGGAGAGCTGCTTTTCCAAACAGCTATTCTGAATGGGTGTGTTGGACACAGTTTATTGCTTCTCATGCTCTAAATCCCCTCCAAGAAGTGTCATTGACAGTTCTCCAGCAACTGCATCTGTGTGGCTAAAACTTATTCTAGTTCGATAACAATCTATAATTATGTATGCCTGAGTAAATCTTTTATAATTACCAAGCTCAGAACCAAAGCTGATGTTTACTGCATTTTTCTGGAATACAAAATTTCCAATTCATATGAAATGAAATACTCCACAAAATCTTTTCTTTTTTAAAATATTTTATTATTTTTATTTCATGTGTATGAGTATATTGTCTGCATGTATGTGATTGCACCTGTGTTATGCAATGCTGTGGAGATCAGAAGAGGGCTTTGGATTCCCCTGAACTGGAGTTAAGGACGGTTTGTAGCTGCCATGTGGGTGCTGGGAATCAAACCCGGGTCCTCTGCAAGAGCAGTCAGTGCTCTTAACTGCTGAGCTATCTCTCCAGCCAAAAGAATCTTTTCTTATAGTGACTAATCAGAAGGTAAGCAACTTAAAATCATTGAACAATGATAATCTTATATTGTTCTTATTTCTTTTAAAAATAATCTGAAAAAATAAAACTATGCCAAATAAAATAACTCAAGTGGCTTAGGTTAACAATATGATGAAATATTTATGAACACCCTGACAAGGATCTTGTAGGATAATATAGCTTTTGTGTGTTGGGGGTGGGGTGTGCTTGTGCTTTGGATTGAATCCGTACTTCACCCAGGCTAAGCACTTGTTCTACCATTGAATTTACCACATTTGAAACTCCAACAAATATCCTTTTATACAGCTAGGGATACCACTTTATATTGTCAGGGAGTATATAAAATACCTTATTTTTACAAGTATTAAAAAAATATTTCCTGTTCTAGGGAGATGGTTCAGTTGGTAAAATGCTTGCTGTGGAAGCATAAGGATCAGTGTTCAGATCACCAGAACACACATACAGCTGGATATGGCAAACCTTTCTGGAGAAGGGAAGTACATAAAGGAGAATCCTTGGAAGCCTGCAGCGAACAAGAGGCCCTGCTCAAACAAGATGGAAAAGGGGAGGATTGACAGAGCAGATTGTTCTCTGACCTCCACGTACGTACTCCAGCATGTGCACATCCATCTTACACACAAACACACATCACATACATACATATCCCTCAAAGTATCTTTAAAATAGTCATAAAAATGCACAGAGCATTTTTATTTATGTATTTTGACCATTTGAGCAACGTGTTTCTGAATAATGAATTGACCATTGCAGTTTCAAATGTCTGAAATGGTCAACAGACCACAGAAGAACATTTCTTTAGACACCTGCTTGAAACCAACAGCTTCAATATGGCCAAGAGCATTTTGATTTTTAAGAGTAGGCAAGATTGGGTGTGATGTCACATGCTCCCAGAACTCAGAAGATTGAGACAAGCTTGTGAGTTCAAAACTAACCCAACAATATGACAAGGCCCTGTCTTAATAAAACATGTAACAATGGTGGGTTATCTCCCTTAGCTACAAGTGGGCACTACAGTATTGCAGACCAAGATTTGAAGTTTTACGTGCGAGCAGTATTTTCTGATTAGAAAAAAAATCATCAATGAGAAATAATTCTCTAACATTTTACATGGACTTAAGCCTTTGTTTTCTCCCCCTCTCTAGAAGGCTTTGCGAGGGAACTGACACTGATTCTGACCATTCCAACAGTTATCAAAGTGCCTGAAAACAAATCTTGAGTCCATCACTCTTGAGTCTAGCCTAAACAGACAAAAGAAAAATGAGGAGGAAACCAACAGAGGGATGCTTTTGGAAGCTCTCATCAAGAAATTCCAATGGACTCTGATATGAACATTTGTCATTTGCCCAGGTCTGACCTTTTTCTGGGTCCTTATCTGGAACTTATAATTCTAACTACTCATGCCTTTACTTCTCCTTCACAGCTCCTAGACACCAATAAAGGACTTTCTTTTCTCCCTACAGTTAAGAGTTATGCAATTTGGGAGTCTTTTAGATAGGCCCACTGAAGGGGGGTACCCCAATTGCCTCTTGCTGAGTCCCTGTTCAGCATGGAAGAAGCCAGAGCAGGCTGCGTCCCTATTCCCTATTGGCAATTTGGGTAACCTCTTCAGAGGATGGTGTGATAAGAATAGGAGGTAGGAATTAGCTAGGCAGTTAGGGTAAAAATACCCCAAAGAAAAGTAGCCAGTTTCTTGGCTAAAAGTCAAAATGTCTTTGGACCTCTTAGCAACATACTCTGCTCCAAAGGCCAAAAACGTCAAAAGTATTTGGGAGCTCTTATCTAATCCCTAAAAGATTTTAGGGTTACCTCTTCAGAGGGGGGAATGCTAGAGTATCAAAAGCCCCATTTAAAAAAAAGAAAAGAAAGAGTACAAGAAGTTGTCAGGAATAAGTGATCAGGAGATTCAGGAGAAGTTGGAGGGGAAGGAGAGGGCATGGATTTTAAAACACTTTATATGCATGTATGAAATTCTCAATAATTTTTTTAAGTTTAAAAAAAAAAACATGTAACAAGCAGACAAAGAAACCAGAAGATGAATTTACTAAGGAAATAATCAGAGATCAGTTGGTCAATGTTATTTCAGATCATTCTTTAAGAAACTTAGTTTCTTGATTTTACCCATTATTACACCAATTTCACTTACATGTCTTCTGGGAACTTGAAATTCTTTATGTTCAAAATGTGAATTTTAATAGTTCCCTTTCAGTCTAATTCTTTGGGATTTTTATTTTACCATTTGGCATTCAATTTCTCCCACATTTGATATAATTTCACCCTTATTTAATATAGTAGGTTTCTTTTCCCTCTCTCACTTTCATTCCCCAAATTTCATCCAACTGTTACATGTCCATCTACAGAGCATCAGAGAGCTCACCTGCCTTATATCTCAAATATCACTACTTTGGTGGTAAACAGGGTCCTTCTCACTGAAGGTGTTCCCAGAGCCTCCTGACTATCACCTGATTGTTGTAACTGGGGAAGTGAATTGAAAACATTGGATACCCTGGAACTGGAGTGATAGACAGTTGTCAGCAATGATGTGGGTGCTGGGAACTGAACCTGGGTCCAATACAAAAGTAGTCAGCGCTATTAACCTCTGTAACAACTCTCCAGCCCCCAAATTACACATTTTAAAGAACAAAAGTTGCAACTGAAAAATTTCAGTTTATAGGTATTTTATGTTTATAACTTGGAGTCTTAATTTTTTATATAAGAAACACATGTCAGGGTAGATCATGATGATGCTGATACATGTGTTTAATCCCAGAACTCTTGGGAGGTAGAGGCAGGTGGATCTCTGTAAGATCAAGTTCAGTCAGATCTACATAGAAATTTCTAGGACAGTTGGAGCCTACAGGAAATCTCTGTCTCAAGAAGGAAGGAAAAAAGGGAGGAAAAGAGGGAGGGAAGAAGGAAGGAAGGAAGGAAGGAAGGAAGGAAGGAAGGAAGGAAGGAAGGAAGGAAGGAGTGTCAATTCTGAATTCATGAAAATTTTCTTGTATGTTTTCTTCAAGACATTTTAGAACTAGAACTTTAGTCAGGGCTGCATTTTGAGTCATGCTTATACATGGTGTGAGTTTAGAGTTGGTGCTCGTTTCTTCATCAAGTTTTATATTTTTCAACACACGTGATTGAATATTTTACTATTTTATTGCCTGACATCTAAGTCAAATTTTCCCTATATGTTTGGGTTTGTTTCTGAACCCTATTATCTTCTCCCATCTGTATTTTCCAGTGTCACATGGTATAATTTTCCTCTGCAAAAAAAATCCTGACACATACATTCCAATAAAGTAATCAAACCTAATACCATAAACATCCAGGTAAGTCAGTATCTGATAATTTTCATTAAGGGGAACAAAATGTCATGAATAGAGAAAGGAGAGAGAAACTAGAGCTAAAGAACTGTTAAAGTTTAAATAATGAAAAACTCAGAAAACTAGATTAATGTGTGAATTTCACTGGATGACATTATAAAACATTCTTCTCTAGGCATGACATGGTGGTTGTCTTTTTGAACTGTCAGTAGATGTGATTAACTGAAAGGGACCTCAAAACAGATGTGCATGGACAAAACTCTCCCAGAAGACACAGGTCATTAAATGACAATCCAGCTTCAAGGGATGGTCTAACTCCTGATGAATGCCTAGTTAGGGAGGTCCCTGAGGTTCCCAATACCATGTGGGCAATTGCCACTTGTACTGGATGGCTTTAGTTATCAACTTGACACATCTGGGTTGAGGGAGCTTCAGTTGCGGAATTGCCTCCATTAGATTGTCCTGTGATTTTTGAGTGATGTGGGAGGACCCAGCCCACTATAGCCAGTGCTACCCCTGGACAGGAGTTTCTGTACTGTATAAGAAAGAAGGCTGAGCATAGGCCAGGGGAGCAAGTCAGTAAGCAATATACCTCTATGGCCTGTGCTCCAGTTCCCGCTTCCAGGCTTCTTCCCTGAGTTCCTACTTGGGCTCCCTGATGAATTGTGACCTGGGAGATGTAAGCCAAGTAAACCCTTTCCTCCCCAAATTGGTATTGGTCAGAGTATTTTGTCACAGCAATGGAGAAACAAACTAGAACATCACTGATCTTGGTTGCCCACCAGAATTAATTGCTAGGACCCTATGTTAATGTCTCAAACACATTTATCATAGGACAAAGAAATATCAAGCTGAAATTGGGCTGCATTGCTTCCTTACTATTTAGCCCTCAAAATGCCAGAAGGTGATATACAGGCTGTGGAAGGAGAATAGTCACCAACCATCTTACTCAACTGTAGGCACTGTATACAAAATACAATAGACCAGGCAAAATGAGCTCACTGATGCAGTAGTTGCAAGTGTGCTAAGGGGATAGCAATTCTGATTGGATTTGTTGCCTGCTTCACAGAAAGGAATTCATGTCTGGTCATATAAACTCAATCAAAAGTCCATGACTAGGGATGTAATAGAGCCTAGTGGAGAGCTATTGCTGTTGTTTTGCTAATGGACATGATGTCCCTGTCAAATTATCTTCTATATAATTATATATATGTCCATAAATTAGTATCACTATGCATTTGCTATAGACAGTTAATGATTCTATATGAGAAGTACCCACAAACCTCTACCCCTCCTCAAGGAATTATAGACATTCAAAGGCTGTTATGGGTAGGGCCTCAAAAGGCCATACCCTTTCTCCAAGAATTTATACGTAGCTAATAGTGACTAAGGAGGAGACATTTTTTTCCAGTGGTATAATAGCTTATCAGTTGCCCATGCTCCTGTAAATAATCCTTTACCCAGGTTCAACCTTAGTGAAATCATTTCTTTGGTTTATCATCGATGCCTTATCTTTGCTGAACAGACATTTGTTTCTCCATGAAAATTTCACATAACACTTGTTGCTTGAACATTAGGCATGACACAACCAGAGATGAGTTTGGGAAGAACAATTGTTTTGTCTTTGCTGTGAATGATGAGACATCCAACTAAAGCTATGCTGTCTAAGGATGCTGTTCACGGGGGCAGTCATAATAGACTGTCCTTCCATGTAGTATGAAATGTCATGCATTCTTTCTGCAGTAGCAGTTGCAATTGCCTCAGCTATGGTAAAAAAAAAAAAAAAAACAAAACATGCAACTAAGTCCATCTGAAGATGAAGTATCCATGTGGGACGGGGAACCCAGAGTGGCTGTCTTCCTCTATATATTGTGGAATGGGATGCCTTCTTGGGGTCTACCAAGTGACTATGGGGACACCACCAAAATAGATGATGAGCTAGAGAATATATTACAATAGTTTAGTTGGAAGGACCATCTATGGAGCAAGATTGTAAACAGTCTGTGACATCAATTGCATGGCCTTTGCATCTTTGCATGGCCATGTCTGGACAATTAAACATGTAGCCAAACTTGACCTGTCTGATCAAAAATAATGTGTACTTATAAAAGGAAAATTATATGGATAAAAGACACATGTATACTATCTTCTGTCCTAGTTTTGGATTGGTAGGACATAAAAATGACTTTTACAATATGGATATAATCTGGGCTAAAGAATTTTATCTAACCTTGCAACCGAACTTTACTGTTTATAAGAAAGTTCACTGATCCATGTGTCTTTCTTGTGACCTGAGCATATGACCTTAATCCTTCAGGAGCCATCATTGCCCTCCATCCAAAACAATGAATATATGTATGCATGCATTACATGTCAAAGCACTGAAAACAGTATGTTTTCCCATTTTAAAAAATGAGGGAATTTGAGTGTATGTGACCATACTAGTCTAACAACCTACTGACAAGTTATACATACAACTAGTCCAAGGAACAAAATATATGCCTAGTCAAAGTTTATCTGAGAATGTTTGGTTTTTGCACAAGCATTATCTACATAGCACATGGTAATTAAAAGTACCAGAATGGTGGAACTAACCTTCTTGGATATTTAACAGCCATACTTTGAGGCCTCTAATAATCTGGTCAGAGGGACATAAAGGACAGTTTCTGCTCCTTGCCCTCCAAGGTTGAATAAGTTCCAGGGGACTATGGAGAATCTCTCAAAATGTCCTATTAACTGTGGTGAGTCACCTGTCCTCTTGATCAAGGAGGCCATGGAGACCCCACCAGATGGACTTGAACCAGTGTCCTGTCTACAAAGAGGAAGGTAAATACAGAGGAATTAATTCTTCCATGCTTCCAAGTGAAGCCAGCCATGGTCGAGTAGGACCTTTAACTTATCTTCACATAGATGGAACTGTTAAAAGAAAGGAGACAGGGGAGCCTCCCAAGCCCATGTGACCCCTGAGGAACAGATCCTCAAATGACCTTTGTTAAAAGAAAGGAGACAGGGGAGCCTCCCAAGCCCATGTGACCCCTTAGGAACAGATCCTCAAATGACCTTAAGAGTGAAAAAAAAATGGTTAATCTGGAACAACTGTATTGTCTTGAACACCCAAAATGAAAGTATAACCAAAGATGAAAGGGATCAGCATAATTCTTGAAAAAAAAAATGGTTAATCTGGGACAACTGTATTGTCTTAAACACCCAAAATGAAAGTATAACCAAAGATGAAAGGGATCAGCATAATTCTTTAAGAGTCCATGTGTGTAACTAAAGGCTATGTAACAAGAAACAATGCCAGACAGAAGATACCATCCTTTGAGTTTTGGCCAGGGTGGCCCAAGAGACTCCCAGACAGTAACCCAGCATAGAAATGGGAAAATGAACAGCAGACCCCAATCTTATCTAAATGAATATTGACAACTGACTGTTGCTAGATGAGGAAGAGCTGATCTTCTTAAAACAAGGTACTCTAGACAGGCTGACTAGATTCAGCAGATGGACTAGCACTGGGTAATGGCTGGGGGCACTGATAACACAATGGACAGTAACAGAGATGACAGAGTATATGGGCTCCACTTGGGGAGGGGAGGCTATGGGAGAATGCCATTTGGGATGCAGGTATAAAGATGAATAAGATTGTTTGGGGTGTTCTGTATGAAAGACACACACACTTAAAAAATCGGTAAATAAAAAAATGAGAGAAATTGAATGTGTGTGACATTCTAGACCTAGGGGCTAAAAGGCGGTGATAAGATGATAAGGTAAGATGAGATGAGATGAGATGAGATGAGATGAGATGAGATGAGATGAGATAAGGTAAGGGTGGGTCCTGACTTCTACTTCCCCATTTCATGCTGGAGATATTGTTTAAATAAAGAATAAGCAAAGCCTTCGCTCAAGAGTACAATTCTGAGAGGCATCTAAAGTGCTTGGCAGTTTGGGTCCACTCTTGGCCTTATGAAACCTAAGAGTCGGGTAGTTTCTTTTTTAATAATAGGTATAATGTGGCTTAGAAACGCTGTAGCAAGAAGACTGAAAAATAAATAGAATCGGGTGGAGTTGATGGCTGGCTGTTTCTTATTACTAGAGACAGAAGGGAGGCATAAGGGGAAAGAGAGTACTAATTAGATCTGCTCAATAGCATCCCCTAGGATCCTCAAAACTTGAAACATATGAGAAGAATCAGATAATGAGTAGATAGTGAGGTAAAAGTGATAGAAGACAACCCTCAAGTCTGACCTTGAATATAGTGGAAAGGAAAGCCTACCTTAGAGCATGCTGATATGGACCTAAATAATAGCCCAGTACTGAAAACTATGATAATCAGAGAATATTTTTTCTTTATACTGTTTGAATTGGAATAAGCTCTTAATCAAAAAGAGAATGAGTCCATTGCAATATAGCTTGTGATGGGCTAGGGAAATGGAGATGAATGAAATCAGTGTGAATGCTATAAAAACAAGGAAACTGAGTAATATAAGTATCCATCATTCCTTAAGACAACAGATGCATAAGCTGAAGTAATGTAGGAAAAATAGTCCATAATAGAGTGGCTCAAAAATCAGCCTGGTGTATATAGCAAATTATTAGTCAGCTGAAACCACAGGGAGATGCTGTCTCAAAACAACACTATAACAATAATAACAAAGAAGCAAGTTGATTCAGCTGGAGCCTTGAAACTGGTGTAGAGTTTGAATAGCTTTGCTGAGCCCCGTTATAAGAAATAATATTTACAAGGTATGAGAGACCTTGGAAGATCTGAATGATTTAGTCCAGTATAGAAATTGGGTTTATAGTATAAAGCACTATAACAATCAAGAGTGGATGAGAAAGATAAAAGGCAGACAAATGGGGCTTGTCAATATTGTTCAAAAACAAATGTGACAATACTTGTATAGAGACAGGGTTTTGTAGTTAGCATCAGTTGTCAACTTGTCAACTGGGGAGAGGAATTTCCTCCATCAGACTGTCTGTGGGGATATTTTCTTCATACTACCCAATGTAGAAGGGCCCAGCCCACTATGGGTGGTACCACTTCTGGGTAGGTGGGCCTGGGCTGTGTAAGAAAAATAGCTGAATGCCAGAATGAAAGTAAGCCAGTAAGCAGAATTCCTTGTGGTACCTGTTCCTACCTCCAGGTTTCTGCCTTGAGGTTCTGCTTTAGCTTCCCTCAACCATGAACTATAACATGCAAGTCAAATAAATATTTTCCTCCTGAAGGTGGTTTTGGACAGGACTTTTCTGCAAAAACAGAAATCAAACCAGGGTACAGAGTTCCAAATGAGAAAGTTGACAGAAATCCAAATTTAATACTGTGAACCTCAGAAGGCTTTAAACCTGAGCAAAAGTTTAACAATATAAATGATAGAGCAATGCAGGTTCAAAAGACTAACCTTATCTCAGAAGTGGGTAGTTACATACCACCCCAACCCAGAGCAATCTGCCTACATTGACTTGGAAATTGTTAATCCAGCTAGGGGCCGTCTCTGTAGCCAGATGGGGCCAATGAAGAGGCAGGAGTGAGCCATGGTTCAGCCCTAGAGATGGTCAAGCCTCAGCAGGACCCTAGTGTGAAAGAAGGTGAGATGGTTCATGGAGAATGATGGTGAATTTTGGAGTGATAAGATAATGCCTTCCATCCATGTTACCATACCAAGCAATGGATGAAACAATTGATACAAGTGAAGGAAACTTTTCATGTTGTGTTAGACCTTGCTAACACTTTTTTAGCTACTTACTCCTAAAATTAGCTGGAACCTAGCTTGGGCTGGTGGGTGGAGGGCCTTCATTGCTTGAGTTTATCCTTTTCAAAAAGATTGCAGTTCATAAGTAATATAATGCTAAATTTTTGAGTGTTTATAGTTTTAAAAGATCATCCGAATGACATGCACCCATACCTAAATGAGCAAGAGTAGGAAATCAGTTCAGACAGGAGCACTGGGTAGGCACGTCTGTGAAATTCCTGCGATATCTATAGTTGTATAAGACAGATGACTCAGAACAAGGCAAATGAGAAAAATCCTCCAATAGTCTGTGCCAATGATTATTGAAACAAAAGTTTAAGAGATGGAATAAAAGTGCCTATGTATATGAAATATTCCCAGAAGCCACACGTTTATTAAATAAAAATCCCAGTGAGGAAGTAGGCTATACTCCTGTAAGATTTGGCCAGGGAGAACCCCAAAGTCCTTCAAGAAATACAGGTTAATGTCTCTGCTGTTGGTAACATACTTGAAGTAGATGGTAACACTGTAAGGCTGAATGAATCACATACCTTGACTGCAGCACATAGAAAAAGCAAACTCTTCCTCTCTGATGGCCAGCTTCAATAGTATCAGGAGGTGCTATGTATGGTACTGAAAGAAAAATGTCACCAACCGTCTTATTTGGCTGGCAACTCTGAATGCTATACTACCATCGTGCCAAGAAAGATGTACCCTTAAAAGCCAATGATGGCACTACTATAATAGATACATTCAAAAAAACCTTCTGATTGGATTTGAGGCCAGTTCCACAGGAGGAAGCTTATATTTGGTACTGTAAGTCTGGTAAAAAGAATGTAGCTGGAGAAGCAATAGGCCCCAGTGGAGAAGCTATTGATTGTTGTTGTCTTTCTAATAGATTTGGTATGCTGTCATGTTGCCCTCTAAATATTTATGCTTTTGCCTATAGATTAGTGCTGCTGTCTTCTTTGGACAGAGAAGGTTCTTTTTGAAATGAAAAATGGTTACTTACTGCAGAGACATAACTGCAGAGAATAAGTGACAGCTGAGTGCTGAGCCCTAAATGAGACGTCTCTATATCTCCCTCCAAGGTTCAGGAAACATCGTAGAAGGGGGCTAGAAAGAATTTAAGAAACAGAGAAAGAAGCAGAGTTGGGGGACATTGTCTTCCAGACATGGCATGACTGATGTTCTCTTGAACAATCAGAAGCTGTGATTTCTGAAGGAGACCTCCACAAGTTTGGGCCCATTACCCTCCCATCATGGAGGAGGGAAGGGACTCATGAGCCTTCATTCCTTTTCAAGGATTTTTAGATACTTAATGGTTGCTGGGAGAAAGAGAGTTTTTGTTTATAAGATTTTCTTTAGTGGTGCAGTTGTACATCAATTGCCCATGCTCCTTTAAATTACCTTAGTTAATCTATTGTAATCTTTTCAACAAGCTGGACTTGAGTAGCATCATTTCTTTGGTCTCTTATCAGTACCCTATCTGGAGTGAACAGGAAACGTTCATACAAATGGTGGAATCTTGAAAAATTTTTTTTCTTTTGTTACAAACAATTTTGTATGTTGTATAATGGTACTGTACCAGGGTTAATTTATCATTTTCATAATTGTTCTATGGCATGTAATTCATAGTCTTGGATCTTAGGAAACACAAACACACATAAGTGCCTCAAAAGCCAATGATAATATAAACATGGTTGATTATTAACAATTGGGAAATCTGAGTGAAGAGTAAACTTAAATTCTTTGTGATAATTTTGCAATATCTCTAAGGCCTAGAATTATTTTAATTCACAAAGTTACAGAAAAGTGTCATAACGCCAAAGAACTGAGAACTAAAAAATTAACTATTCAATTTTTCAATGATGAAATAGGCCTTAAGATTAAATATAATGTATCAGTACGTGGTTACCCAGAAACACTAAAGAGAAAAGCATTAGCAATATTTATCTTTCAAAGATGAAACTATGCATGTGATTGTAATTTTCTATGTATATTTTTGCATCATCATGATACTATAATAGATATGTATTATTTTTATCACTAGAAAAATATTACATGTGCTTTATAACTAATTACAGAGTTTAAGACTAAATATCCCTTACTTGGACATTAACACGTTTTGTATTGCTTCCCTCTTCTGATAATTAGCCTATCCTTGAGTTACACCAAGAAAACTATTTTAACTCTTAAAATAATTTGCTTCTGAGAGCATAACCTCAGACAGTGTAACTTATTTTTTTTTAGAATTACAGTCCTCTATAAGCAAAAGTGACTAATATTTAAAAGTAAGGAACTATGAATGAAATTAACAGGTTAAAATAGATTTAAAAGCAGTATGATCCAAAACAAGTCTTAGTTTTCAAGTTTTTAAACAAACATAACTGAGGGGGAGTAGAGGGTCCTGTGTGAAGGAATGGGGAAGGGAAAGGTGGAAATGGTTTAAATATAGTACTCATGTATGAAATTCTAAAAAAATAAAAATTACTTTAGAATATAAAGAAAAATATATAAATACCAGTAAACATTTCTTATGTTTATTATGGGCATGTATTATTTAGCATTCTATCACTAAGAAAATACCTGAGATATACAACTTAAAAGGAGAAAATAGTTATTTAGCTTTATGGTTCTGAGATTTTGTCCATGGTCACTTGGTCCAGTTGCTTCCAGGGTTGTGGCAAGACAAGAAATCCTTGTGGAAGAGCTTGTTGAAAAAAGTCCTCAACTTACAGTGGCAGGGAACAAAGAAAAAGAGGTCAGAGTCCTGCTCTACCTCTGGAGGCCAGAGCCCCAGTGACCTGCTTCCTCTCACTAGGCTATACCTGATAAAGTTTGCACCAGCTCCAAAGCACTCTCCAACTTATGACCACAGAAGTTCTCAGGGACATTTAGGATCCAAAGCATCATGTACTGAATTATATCCTTCCCCAAATCTTAAAACTCAAACCTACTCTGACAATAGTCTGGAGTTAAGTTTTCTACAAAGGTGATTGAGCTTAAGTGTGATCATTAAAGTGAACTGAAATCCCTTATGACCACTGTCCTAAGAACATTAAATTCTGATACAAGAGAAGAGTTAAAAAGGCATGGGGAGAAGATAGCCATCCATAAACCAAAGGAAGAGCCTGGGGATACATCCTTCCTTCAGACTTGAGAAGAAACCAATACTGTTGCATCCAGAAATGATTAAGTCACGCCTGTGACATTTTGTTATGTCAGTCTTGGCAAACTAATATAGGATGACAGGGTGCATTAGATGGGATCACATCAAAAAAGTTAGGAAGTGCTGCTATAAAATAAGCTCAGTAAGTACTTATATTTGCCATTGTTGTTATTAAAATATAGAACTTCTCATGTTTAGATGTGAACTTTTTTTCTAAATGGCTATCCTATAATAAAGCATAACTATTTTCCCCATTGATTCTTAATGCAAATCAAAGACTGTGACCTGAAAAATCTCTCTTAAAATAATTACATATTAAAAGTGACCTTAGAGTGAGTTTAGTCTAGGACTTATATTTTTAGTTAAGTTAACTAAGTAGAGATTATATATTTTTATTCTCATTAAAAGCACATCAGAGGCAAACCATGGTTATCACAAAGATGTCCAGATGTTTCAGAATTATTTCAAATTTATTGTTTACATATAAGTTTAATTTATGTCACAAATCTGCCATTTTTTCTGAAGATTTCTTACTCCTTTTCTTCAAAATAAATTTATATTTCCCTACAGTCACTTTAGAAGCTCAACCTTAATTTTCCCCAATATTTGTATCATACACAAAATAATTCTGCCCTTTCAATAAGAAGAGTACATATATTATACTGTATATTTCTAGATTCCAGGAAAGATTTACAGCCTTCGTTTAAAACCAGCACACACAGTTTCTACCATGGCAACTTCTGCTTCCCATTTTACAAGCTAGGTCTAACCAGGTAATCCAAGTACAGTGGGATTGTCTAAAGATTGATAATCACATGCAAATGCAGAGGCAGGCCCACGCCATATAGTTAAGATAGGAAAGATACTAACTTAGTTGACAGGTGATGAAGGTCAATAAACTTCTGAACCTGAGATCAGAAAACCAAACCAAGAGATAAAATGGACAGTCGGTCTTGAATGTGAGTGAAGTGAAAACAGATCATAAAATGCCCCTAAGTAGAAGAAACAGGAGCAGTCACAGAGACAGGGATGTACAGAGATAGTGACTAGTATATAGAGACATCATTCTCTGTCATGCTGTGTCTGTGGGACACTCAGGAACAGCTACTGAAAAAAAAAAAAAAAACCACACACACACACACACGGTGGTCAGACCACACATCACAGGATAGCAGGAGGCGTTTGTTGAACTGTTTGTTCATCTTTCTATTCCTTCCTTACCTTGAAAGCCACTGCCAGCATTCTGAGAGTTCACAACACAACTTGAAGGGGAAGCAGACAGAAAAATAGAAGTAAAAGTCAATAGTAACTAATTTGTAAAGTTACTTCAGGTGTTCTTTTATCTGAGTGGTGTTCTCTAAGGTTGAGAAAACTTGATCTTTATTTGAAGTATGAAGTCTACCTCAATATGAAGAGTGACAGGGGAAATCTAAAAAACATGACAATCATTACTTTTACTAATGTTTATTGGCCTTATTCCTCTGGTTAACTCAATCTTATAACCATTTCTTACATTTAACTTCTGTTTTGTACTTTCTAGTCCAGGCTCCTTTTCTTGATTGTTAATATGTTCAATGCCCCTAGTTTTAGAATCCTATTTTGTTCTTGGCAGTTCTCCAAGTATAGGAATCCTATACCTCAGATGCAGATCTATGACTAAGCACTGGGTACCAAGGAATCCTGGGTCTCTTGGTGATGAGGCCAGCCAGAGGCATTTGTTTGCTTTAGGTGCTATTCCCTGTTAGAGGAGGGCCTACACCTTTAGGCTAGATCCCACGGCCTGAGACAGAGTTAAGATGCTGTCTGTGCTATTGTCTAACAGCAACCCCTGATTTATGGACCTAACGAATACCTAACTCTTTCATGCTGTTTGTCACATACACTATGTTGAACTAAGTCACAGGATGGGAGACTTCCTGCCACCTCTAATTGGTTATACAAAGTAAAATCATTCATTTGCTCTGAGTATTTGGCCCAGAGACTTCTCAGGGAAATTTTCTGGGAGGAATGCTCTGAAGGATGCTATCTGAATAGTCTCCTCTGGTCTCCTCTCTCTCATGGTGGTTCTCTCTCCCTCTCTTCCTCCCTATCTCTCTTATTAACACTCTTAATGACACTCCATTCCAAACCGTAAGGGGAAGCTCCTCTTTCTCTTTAAGGCCATCTCATATTCAGATTATATATGTATTGAATTGCTTCTGTCTAATGCCCTCCATTCCACCTGGAAGCCCAATGATGGCACTGAAACTCCTTCATTCTAATAAAGTAGTTCTGATGGTAGTTATAAATTATGTGCCAGCTTCCTTTCTAGAACAAGCTCTGCTGTTCACTTTCCTACCTTCCCTCTGAGGCTGGACAGTGTGATGAGTACCCTCAGTCCTTCACGTTATACTTCTTATATTAGGAACTGTTGCCCAGGATTGTTTCCCATCATCTTCATCCACTCCACTCTTGACAAGAGTTCTTCCCAGATGCCAGACTCTGTATTGTATCATCTCTGTCCTTAACTTGATGTTGCATTGCATGCCTTTCAAATCTGTGGTGTGGTGTCCTGGCCATTCGGAAGAGATTTGAATGTGGAAAGAGTGTGACACTAACACTCTGGGAATAGAAAATACCCCTCTTAACACACCCCAATGACTACATGATATGTCCAGAAATCATAATGCTCTCCATTAGCAGGAAGAAGTAGATCTCTGTAGCCACTTATGATAGGCCCTGGACTAGGTCAGCACAGTGTAAAATCCATCTCCAAATTAAACAAATAAACAAAAGAAACACTGACTTCTTGCCCATATTGCAGAACTGCACTGGATTGGTAAAGACAAATCTGGTCCTGGCTTAGGCCTAATTCTTTGAAGAATAGCCATTATCTGGAATAGACTAGATATATGTGGAATATTTTCAAAATCTGTGATAGAGGCACATAAAAGATAACCTCAGGTTTCATAAAGGCATTAATTATTAAATTAGAATGTGGCACATATATTTCTGTCCAAAACTGACCAGATTCAGTTAGTTGACCTTCTCCAGGCCCAAAATTCAAATGACCACTTGGTTTAAATGAGAACCAGTAATGCTGTCAAACATCATTAACCACCATCAAGGTGTCCAGACTGACTACTGCACCAAACCCTGCCTATGCCAAAGTAAAAAAAAAAAAAAAAAAAAAAAAAAAAAAAAAAAAAAAAAAAAAAAAATTTTTCCTCTTTAATAATAAATCCCAGTGATCAGAAATAGCTACTAGAACAAAGAACAGCAGTTGAAGGTAGGGACAAGCCTAGTCTTGTGTGCCAAAAATTAACAAAGGTATCATTTTTTACAGTTATTAAAGTCTCCAACAACCGAAGTTCACAGCAGATTCTCCCTTGAAGAGGAGCTAAATTGTATCTATTGCACTGTCTTCATAAGACATGTTAAAAGGTTCAATGTCAAGTCTGGAAACTGGAATTATCAATGCTATAGGTTTGCAAGTCAATATGGTATAAAGAGTTCAGTAGAACAACCCTGGTGATACAGCCATGCTTTTCTTCACATCACTGAATGAGGAACACTGCATGTGAAGGAATGTTGCCAATGTTTCTCCCAGGGCTCAGGGTTTAGAACTGCACTCCTGCTTTTACACAGTGCTAATGGAAGACTGTCAAAGTCCCCTCAGTCTAACCTGGCAGGGAAACCTGATGGGGACCACACACTACACAGCATGCTTATTGTTAAAGTGAGGTACAGAGTGTCTGAGTGTCTTGTTTTTGAAGATCATCATTAAATTCTAGCTGGGTGAGTTTATAACTTCTGAATGACACAATCTTCAATAACTGAATGAACTTTAAGAACATCATGTGAAATCCCTTTAGTGTCTTGTTTAGATATAGTTGTGAAACATTTTATGATGGGCCTTCTTCAAACTGAAACTAAAATCAAAATGGGTAAACACAACTTAGTATGTTATATATTTAATTCTGTAAAGAGAGCAAGGACGAGGTTGTGGCTGGCTTGGGAACCTTCATTCAGCACTTGACGCTATGGTTATGCATATCTATCATCTCTAAGAATGGTTTAAACATGAAGTTTAACACATATACGTTTTACCAAAGTTAAATTAAAGATGAAAGACAAGGAACCCATTAGATAGTAATGTAAAGGCATATTCAAATTAATGTTTGGAACAGAACAAAAACAAGATGCAGGACAGGACAGTGAGCATGCCACTGAGTCATATAAAAGGAATGGAAACTAATACTCATTGCCACTTCCTTAATATGTATAAAATATTTTAAAGACTTTCTCTTTATTTATAATAATAATTCCCTTTATTTGTGTATATTGGGGTAGAAAGTAGTTGTGTGGACTACAAACGGGCATAATGGAGGCAGGATTAGGAGAAATAATTTTTCTAGTAGATATACATATGTAATTTTGGTTCATACATGTCTTACCTGTTCTACACAATTTTAAATGTAAGTCCAACAGTAAAATGAACTATCCATTACTAAAAGTGAAATTACATTCAAGGTCAAATAATGAAACTGGTATAAGGTTGGATGTTAAGATATTGGCTGTTTTTACATAATTTATCAAAGAATTTATCAAAAGAATGCATTTGCCTAAAATTCCTATCAAGTTTTAGTCCTTCCTCTGATGATTTGTGGAGTTAGTAAGAAGAGTTGGTTTGGTAGTGCACATAAACCTAGCATTTAATTTCTTTGAACTATGATTCTGAGGACTTTCTAGGAATCGGAAAGTCACATATTCGAGCTTTATAAGCTCTCTATAATTTGACCAATGTACCAAGTTAGAGCAGTGTGAGAAATAGCCAGTGGATACAGAGTTGTACTGCTGAAGGTCCTGGAGAAAAGTTATGGCTGAACTGAGCCATAGTTTCTCTGGCTGAGTTCCGCTTTCTAAATGTTACTGGTGAACTCTTTGCTTAACACCAAGTTTAAAAGAAATGTGGGTATAATAAAGCATTCCAGAGCCCTGAAACTCTGGCAGGGTTCTCACCACTTGCTCTACTCCCACACACCATCCCAGACTGCTCACACCTCCAGAACATTTGTGCTGCCTTAGTTATTTAAACAATATTGTTTCCCTGGAATTATTCATCTCTGGTTTCTTGAACCATCGAAGTCTTTCCTTCAAAGCTCATATAAAATTTTCTTTATTTTTCTTGCTTTCTTTTTCAGTCCCAACAACTTGGGCTTCCTGAAGGCTACTATGAAGATCATGATAAACTCAGATATCAATATTTCATATATTTGCATGCCAATTTCCTGTGAAACCACAATAGAATTAGTGAGGAAGATATTTGCTTTTTTCAAGAGACTATGATTATCAAGATGAGTAACTGACCTTCAGATCTGGAAAGCTATAAATTAGAAGCAACAGAGCATGCAATACTTACCTGGAAAACATGTCCAATGCCTGGCTTTCAACACAAAGTCTAGTATATAATATGTGTTCTCTACTCAGTAAATATTGGTTGAAATAAATAACAAACACTATTAGCTTCTATATAAAAATTCCATGAAAATAAAAATTTACTGAGGATGTTCTACCCAAAACAAATTTGTGATAGCTTCTTCTTTTTTCTGGTAAACCAGTAATAGCTCCTGGAAAAGTCACTACCATGTGAACAACAAACTCTAATAAGTATGGATGCTTTCATGCACAAATTTAGAACACTACAATTAGGCAACAACTTTGATAGAGCTTTTAGTGTATTTATGTTGTCCTTAAATGCCCCATGGTAGATGCCTAATGTCAGTTCATTTACTAATAATCCTCACAACTAAGATAGACTACACCAAGGTAAGGGCTCCACCTTTCTCTCATTGAATCTCCACTTCTACTAATGTATAACTACTAATTAAGAATGAGAGAGAAAGAAGCTGAGAGTGACTCTGTGATTACCCAAGGCTGAGTGAACAGCCATAAGCATGTTAGACATTCATAATGCTATAAAGGGACCCTTTTCAGAGTGATTCACATACTGTTTATTCCTTGCGTTTAATTTTTTTACATTTGTGTGTGTGTAAATGTGTGTGTGCCTATGTGCACACACACGTCATTGTGACAGTGTAGAGCTCAGAGAACAACTTGCGAGAGTCTATTCTCTTCTTCAATATGGCTCCCAGGGGATCAAAATCAGGTGTTCAGTAAGTCCCTTTGCCCACTGAAACACCTCACTGTCCCTCATTCCGGGTTTTAACATATATTTTATATTTAGTATATATATTTTTGTGTATTTTCATATAATAGGTCTTATCATATTTAGATCCTCTCACCTATTTGCATCCCCCATAACCTTCCCACCAGATTTCATGCATTCTGTCATATATGTTAAGGCCTATCAGGTCAAGTTTGTTTCCCCAGATGTCCTTCAGTGTGAGTTCATCCATTGGAGCCTGTTCAACCTATCTTGCATCACTCTCTTAAAGAAGAACAACTTTCCCTCGCCCAGTAGTGATCAACTGCCAATACTTCCTCACTAAGTCTGGAAATTATTACCCATTTCCCCAGTTCTATGTTGGGTTTTTTTCTGGTTTGGGTTTGCATGGGTCCTGTGTCACCATTAAGTTCATATGAGGAAGTTCCCAACAGCCTGGAAAACTGATTCTTTGTGGTCATCCACCACCCCTGGCTCTTACCTTCTTTCCAACCCCTCTTCTACAATGGTCCCTGAACTCTAAGTGGCTGAGGTTTAGTATAGGAGTCCTATCCAAGGACATGTGTACTACAATCTCTTATTTTCTACATTTTGGCCAGTTGTGAACTTTTGTATTAGTCGTCCTCTATTGCATGAGGACGCATCTCTGGTGAGAGTTGGCAAATGCATTACTATTCTCTCTACTCTTATTCCATGAGCCTTGAATACAGAATTTCCATTGTAGATGTGTCTCTTATGGCTCACAGACCCTTGTTCTCTGTGTTTGGCCAGTTGTAGAACTCTGGAACACTCTCCATTTGTTGCAAAAAGAAGCTTCTTTGATGAGTGGTGAGAGGTATACTTGTCTGTAAATGTAGAAAACAATAAGAAATTATGTTTGTATAGGGATGTGACAGGCACAGACGTAGAATTTCTCTAGGATCTATGACTGCTCCAGCCATGTATACTTGGCTATGTTTACAGTGCCACACATGAGTCCCCTCCCATTGAGTGGGCTTTAAGTCCAATTAGATAGCTGTTGAGTAAGCCCAAGTGCCACTACTACATCAACATAGATTGTTGCTCAGATCGTTTTTGTCTCCCTGTAGCCCTCACTGACTTGGAACTCACTATATAGACAAGGCTGGTCTCCATCTCACAGAGATCCACCTGCCTCTGCCCTGAGTGCTGGGCTTAAAGGTATATGCTACCAAGGCCAGCTTCATTCTTTACTTTTAATGTGGAAATAAGTTAGCAGAATAAGGAAACTAGAGCATTTGGGCACAGCACTAACTAAATCATCTTTACTTCACTCATTAAAACCAAACTGCTGGACACTAGTCTACTAATATTCTTACAAAAATTCAGTGTAGTTATCCACTTATAGGTCCACAGTCAAGCAGCTTGGTCATGCAACCTCCCCTATCATATTACCACACCACGGTAACAATCCCACTGATTACAGACTCTCACCATGAAGTAGCTAATTGAATTGGAATGCAACCTAATTCTGATTTATGATCTATTACAACACATCCAAAGGTTGAGTTGAATATATTACTTGTAAATAATGTAAATAATTTAAACAGTAGCATTCAATTTTAAGAGCGGTCATGTTGTTTCTCCTTTTCCCCTTCCTTTTCTTTTTCCCTTCACCTTCCTTTTCTGAGATGAGCTCTCACTGCATAGCTTAGGCTGGTCTCAAAATTGCAATCCTTCCACCTCAGCTTCAAAAGTCCTGTGTTTATGAGGATGTGTCATTATGCCCAGCAAAATGCTCCCAATTCAGTTCAGTAATTACTTGTTAACAATTTGACAGTGCTGTGAAATTAAAACTAGTAGTGCAGGGTGTGCGTTTCAGAAAATATCTTACCCATAGCTTTTACTACTAGGTGAAAGACTTGGGGAAGTTGAGTTTACTTGTATATAAATAGTTCTTAGAAGAAGTTAGAAAGTGATTTTTTTCAATACAGTTAGTTCTACAATACTGATCTTATTTTATTTTATTTTTGATCATTCAACTAAAATGGTGAAATTTATTCTTTAAATATATGAGTTCATTATTTTCACTTTTATCACTTGCTTTTTTATACTATTTTAATCTATACTGAAAAATCCAAAGCAGGCATATTTGCACACAATAAAATAGGAGACTTTTGCTTTTACAATTTCAGCTTTCTATATGTTTGATATTGTTACTTCAAACATGATTTACAGTAAGTTTATGCTTAAATATCAGTTATCAAAATGTGTATAAAATCTGCAACATAATAGAGAAGGTTATTCTCTTAATGACATAGTAATGATGAAATTGTCTTTATAAGCAATTGCTATATTATGTTTTTCTTTCAAGTGTTTTGGTTATTCTAGAAAAAAATTATATATAGAGATATATGTATCTTTGAATAATTGAATATATTCTTGAAGTATTCAAGTTAAATTCAATTATCAGAGGTTCTTGTAGCATCAATGAATCAATCAAGCAAGATTCTTATGTCTAGGGACAAGATGAATTTCTTTGAAATTATTATGATTTTCTATTCTGCTTAAAAACACTTATGTGTTGATTTATATTTCATCTGTCTGAACAGTTTATAGCAGTTTTTTAAAAAAAATTTGGTGCCCTCAGATTCCCTGGTTATCAAAGGTCCTGGAAGGGTGGTCCAGGGTGTCCTCAAGGTGATCAGAGCCGGGTGCTGGTCATCAATGGTGAACATTTATTTCTTTAAAGAAGAAAAATATCAAGATAAAGCTTAATTCTTTTCCTTCTGTAACTTTTAATCTTTGTTAACTGAATAGTTAACTGATTCCCCATGCCTATTTAATAACTTTTAATTTTTAATTATATTTAGTTACTTCATGGGGGTGGCTCGTGTACCTTAGTGTATGTGTGGAGAGCAGAGGATCCCTTGCAGGGATTATTTTTCTCCCTTTCCATGTGGATCTCAGTGATCAAACTCAGGTTGTCAGGCTTGTCCTCAAGCACTTTACTCACTGAGCCATCTCACTGACCCTGGAACTGTTAGTCTTAAGAGACTAGTATAAATAAATGTCTTTGAAGATGCACACCACCAATTTCAAATAACATAGCCGTTCAGAGGAGGTAGGCAAAAAGTACACCCTATTATGGCATAAACGGAGCTTAGTAAAGAAAAAAAATCACTCTAACCTTTGTAATTGGGTATTCAGTTGATCCAAAACATTACCAAAGGTATTAGTAAGTGACAGGGAGTTTTCTAGAAGCTGGTACAGATACCACAATAGCTTTTGATATCTACTCAAATATGGAAGTAAGATTACCCAATGTGAAAAGGGATAAGGTAATGTGTTATGAGAAAGATGTTTGGTAAATTTAATTCTGAAAAGCAATGGAAGTAGCTTTCAGTAGGACAAAATATAAATGAAGAAACAATTAGACAATCTATTTTCCATTACAGCAAAAATAATAATAAAATGAAAATGAAGGTAACTTTCATTTGCTGTAAAGCTGTAAAGAACTCTAAAGATACGCCCAGTTATGGTTGGTAACACCTGGCCTTCATGTCATTTTACAGTAGTTACCTTAGTTCATCATTATTCAAAAAAAATATCTTGAGGGTTATGTTTTCCTTTCTTGGGAGACCAGGAGAATTAACGGCAGAGAATGTAAGTGATTTACTGAAGACCATGTGGCTTATTGACTGGAAGGTATCGGCTTCAATTACAGAGACCCCAATGCCCACATTAGCCTCCTACTTTCTGACATACCCTGGGTTGACATCTATAGTTTTTTAATATTGACAACTAATTATTGAAAAAAATCTTCAGAATCAAAGATACTGGACTCTAAATCTTAGTTCTGCTACTTGCTAGGAAGCCATATTCACCAAATTAATTAGTTAATTGTATCTTGGTTTCTTCATTCATTGATTGAATTCTAATTTTTAATATTTACTTTCCATCTACTGTGGGAAATGTGAATGATCACCTTTAAATTAAAGCTGCAAAGAATGGAATTGAGTTTATAACTGATGAGGATTTAGAAAAATCTAAGGGGGCTAAAAATGTATATTTCTGTGTTGCTTAAGGTTATATTTTATATTAAAATGCTTGTTACCTTTGCTAAAATTTTTAGTTTTAAACCTTCAGATACCAATTCAGAATTCAACTCTGTTCTATTATTTTCTTAAATATAATTCTTAAAAGCAGACACAATAAATGGAAGTTATTATAGGCATGAAGCTCTTGCCTTAGAAAACAATCTCTTCATACTATCTACACTAGAATGTAAGGAAAATACACCATTTAGAATATTACAAACACATTAATTTTCTGAATATATCCTGTCATACAGTATACTCTGAATTTTAGTAAATGTTGTGTAAGATTGTCACAACAGAATCAGGAAACTGAATTTATATATGTGTGTGTGTGTGTGTGTGTGTGTGTGTGTGTGTGTGTACAAATGTTGTGTAAGATTGTCACAACAGAATCAGGAAACTGAATTTATATGTGTGTGTGTGTGTGTGTGTGTGTGTGTTTTCTGATTCCTTATATTTTTGCTTCATGCAGTTGAAGTAATTTTTTCTTGGATATAAGGAAAAATTTTTGGGACATTTGGATGATCTGAAAAGTCCAAGCAATTTCAATAGCTTGAAGTGGATTTTTTGTTGTTAAATTATAATACTTTCAAAATTAAATCAAATACCTCACACCTAAATGAATTTCTTCAATCTTACTTCAAGAAAATTAATTTTTAAATTGAAAAGTTCTGTTTAGGTCACAGTAAGATTGAAGACTCTAATGAACAGTTTTCAGAAGGTTAAATATATCAAAATGAAATTTTTTCCTAGATGAAGAACATTTTTAATTCAATTTTAAATTATTTGGCATTGAATTCTGCCAATGAAAATTGGTATACATTATATCTTGGCAATGTATCTTAAACACTTTTTATGAATGTATAGTATATGGAATATATATATGCTACATATGTATATATCATCCCTTGAAGAAAACAATACATGCTATACATATCTCCAAGGAGTATTTACCTATCCCAGTCTGTGAATCAGTTAAGATGGTGTGATCAAAACTCTCAGAAATGTGTAACTAGGCTCTGATAGTTGTTCAGTGGCCGTTCAAGTAAATTAACACTTGCACCACTTTCTGAAAGGTCAGATGGGACAGAAGAGGAATTTTCCAAATACTATGATGTTACAATTGGTCTCAGAAAGGGTCAGTTCCAGAATTTGCTCGATAAGACTAATTTTGTTGCTCTCTCGTCTCTTCCATTGACATGACTAACCTGGACTAGTTTTTCTTTTCAAAGAATTTTCATTTCAACACCAAAAAGTGTAATAAACCAAAATGGGTAAAGTTGAAATTTAAAACAAGAACACAGCCCTTCCCCTACAATCATGTAGAGAGCTATTATAAAAGGAGTTATTCCATGGCCTGGATTTTGCTAAATTTAGGTGCACCAGTGACTCAGTGTTGAGAAAGGTCGACCTATTCAATTTTAAAAATAGTACCTCTTCTTAAATTTTAACTTAAAAAAAAAGAAGATACAAAAATGTGTGTTTAGGAAAAGGAGATATGGACCTGGGAGTAATTGGGTGGGGGTGAGGAGGGTAAATATGATCAAAACACATTGCACAAAATTCTCAAAGAAATAAAAGTGAAAAAAATAATGCATCTGGAATAAGCCAGCCTGGGGTGAAGTTGATTGGTTATCGTCTGTCAATGACGTAGTTTTAAAGTATTTTTTTTTTTTTGGTACTGACTTACCCAAGTGTTGAAGAAAACAAGAAATACCACACATTTACTTAGCCTCTCTCTCCTTTGCACACCACCTTTCTCATGTTTCTAAGCCTGGCTCTTCTGGAAGCAAATCTGTATGCTTCCAACTGCATAGGAGATAATAGGTTGGTTGTTGTGTCCACTAACTTGCTTTCTTCAATAATTTTCAGTGTGGAAAATATAGATGACAAGGTAATTCCCACTTCACAATCAGGTGTTAGTGTGAACAGTTACTGTTTATTTACTGCTACATAGGATATTTTCTAAAACCCCTTCATGGCCTTACATTGGTTTCATTGACTAAATTTTATAACTTCATCTCCATCGCAAAGAGCACTTTTTTACCATCTCAGGGAAACACAGGCTTAGTAGAAGAATGGTCTATACACAATGGTAAAAGCCCAAGAACATGTATAATTTACATCAAGTATTTCACCATATTGAATTCTAATCCACCCGCTTTTTATTGTTTTTGCTGAATCCATATTTATTTGTCTTCTTGTTTCTCCTCCATTTCCTGATGAACTGTTATTCCTCCTTTTTCCAATATGTTTCTCTTTCTGAGGGTGAGAATTTGAATACCTACATCCTTCAGGTGGGGCGCACCTGTTTGAACACCTGCTCTCTTCATGGTGTGTACACATGTGATGGCTATCTTCATCATCAGGTTCACAAGATTTAGAATCACCATGACAACACACTACTATGTGTGTCTAGGACAGTATTTCTAGAAAGTTTTAACTAAAGAGAGAAGATCCATTCTCAATGTGGGGACCTCCATCCCATGCCATGTGAAGTGGTCTCAGACTGAATAAAACAGGAGAGAATGTGTGGAACACCAACATTCCTTCCTTCCTTCCTTCCTTCCTTCCTTCCTTCCTTCCTTCCTTCCTTCCTTCCTTCCTCCTTCCCTCCATTCTCTCTCTCTCTCTCTCTCTCTCTCTCTCTCTCTCTCCCTCCCTCTCTCTCCAACTGCAGACACAATGTGCTCAATTGCCTCATGGTCCAATCACTGTGGCTTGAGCCACTCTTCCCACCATGCCTTCCCCACCATGATGGACTGTACCCTTAATGCCTGAGCCAAAGTAAACCATTCCTTCTTTAAATTGCCTTTGCCATGAATTTTGTCAATTACCAGAAAAGTAAGTAATATAACTCCTTCCCCTCAACTTCTTAATCAGCCCTGCAGCACAGCTCATTTCTGTTTATTTTGAGTTTGTTCTTCAAGTTGATTCATTTATATCCAGAGCCACAGAAACAGGATCTTCCTATTCATCTAGATACAGAACACTGTGGAAATAGCACCATGCCTATTTCTTTCTTTAATAGACTAGAGCCTCATGTGATGCAATATATGGACCTATTTCTTACTGATCTTTTCTGTCCTACCAATAGGATGCTTCTCTATATATAATCATCTAAGTCTACAAAAGTTTGATTTTCTTTCCTTTATAATACATCAAAATTATTCAAAACAACTTTCCAGTTCGTGAAATACTCATTAACATCTACCATTTAAGTGGATGTTCTTTAATTTCTGTGTGTGCCCAAGTACAATCAGCCTCTTTTCATCAATTGATTCTACAAATATGCTCATTTGGAACATTTTTAAGTATTCGTTTAGTTGTTACTCCTTTTTTGAGCAATTTTATTATGTCAGATATTCTAATAGTGATTTATATAATAATTCTTAATTTTCTCAATAATCCTACTTGTTATTGGTTTTTATTGCTTCCAGTATCTTTTAGGAAATAAGACAAATGAGAATAAAATGATTACATATCATTTTATCTTGTGTGAACTTTACAACTAGAAAATGACATGACAAACCTGCAAGTCAAGAATTGTTCAATTGAGAATGACTTGCCATCAGTCAATCATGTGTATGACCTAAACTTTGCTTACATCTATTAATATAAGTATGGGTTGAGGGAGGGAACAGTGAATGTCATCTGGAGTTGGAAAGGAAAAGACTGTCCTGAAATTCATCGGGATGTGTGAATGCAAAGATAACTCCCCTTAGCAATGATGCCTCCTAAAATTTTGCTTTTCCCCTTTGTCACTGGGGGCACTTGATTGCTAAATCATGCTCACCTTGTGGGAGCACACACTCTTAACTTAGTTCTTTATTCTCCCAATCCTACCTAGGTACAGCAACTAAGCTGTTCCTTCAGAATCATTCAGCATGAACCAGCTTACAAAAGAAGCTTTCTGGTGCTATATTGTCACGTTATATCCACTAATTTGTCTAGCATGCTCTTCTTTGCTGCATTGGGCCAATAAATCTGATGCTGTCAGACTTTTGATATTCATTGGTGGTTTTAAGATGATTAGTGAGTCTTTACATTGCATAATGAATTAAGTAATTGCATGTATTTTTCAGAAGAAGGAAAACAAATAATCATTAAATACTTGAAGGAATAGTTAGTGAATTTTATAATAAAATAACCATCAAAATGGTATGCTACTTCCATTTATTAGTTGGGCAAAGATATTTAAATCTTTAAAAAAATATTTTATTTTTATTTTACTTGTATGAATATATCACCTGCGTGAAATGCCCATGAGTGCCAGAAGAGGACCAGATCTCCTGGAACTGGAGTTCAGACTGTTGTTAGCTGACATGTGGGTACTGGGAACTGAACCTGGGACCTCTGCAAGAGCCACAAGTGCTCTTAACTGCTGAGGCACCTCACCACCCATGATACGTCAAACTTTTAAAGATTCTGTATTACCAAGATGTTGGGATGGAAGGTATGTGTACACTCACATACACAAGAGGAGTTGTTATAGTAAATCTTCTGGTAGAAAATTTGATTAATTTTTTTTTCATTTTGAGCTTTTAACAGATCATTGGAAAAAAAAAGTATAGAAAACAATTTTACCAGCACATTTATGGTAGCACTTTCATAGAAGGAAACAAAATATACAGATTTCCCAGAGAGACACTGAGTGATGGGGTACAGGTTTATCAAGTACTTCTGCATCACCTGACAGAAACAAATCAAAGGAGGAAAGGTTTATTTTGACTCATGGTTTCAGGGGGTACAGTCCATCATGGTGGGGAAGACATGGAAGAGTTCATGATGGCAGCAGCATGCAGCAGGACCCCCTTAGACGGCAACAGACAGGAAATAGAGATAGTAGACTGGAACCATGGCAGGATTAACCCTCAAAGGGGTGCCCATACTGACCTATCTCCACGAGCCAGGCCCCACCTCTTAAAAGCTCTATACCCTTCAAAACACTACCAGAAGCTGGAGACCAAATATTCTAGGGATGAATGTATGGACAGCATTTCAGATTCAAGCCATAGCAGTATTTAAGATGGCTTTTTATGTCAACAAAAAACCTCTTGTCAGGTAATATTTAATTGCATCATATTCTAAGCTATAAAAAATTTCCCAAACAATACATCTTAAACATGAAAAATTCATTTCAAATTTTAGATTTATGTGTGTGTTTGGATAGGTATAATAATGTATTAATCAACATGTTTTTAAAATTGTTTTACAGTAGACAATTACATGTTTTATTTTTTGTATTTGTGCATATTCCATGTATTCTTCTTATAAAGGAAAAATATTAATATGAAGTATGATCAATCTGAAATATGTAAATATTCAGTAATTATAAAGAATATTAGTTAATAGGATTTTCACTTTCCTTATTGACGGAAATGTTATTAACTACTATTAACAAAATCCACATCACAATTCTGAGACCTCCATTCCACCTATCATATGTCCTTAGATATAAGAGAGCATCATCAGTGAATGGGAAGGAAAAGCAGTGATGCAAATTACAAAGCAAAGGTCAGTGAAGTTCTGACCCTTTCACCCATAGTTAATCTCTAGACTAAAGCACACATGTTTCTTTATATACACTTCACTGAACTGCTCAGATAATCAAAGGAAGCATGGTAGGTGTGCTGCTAGAGAAGCTATACCAGATACCTCCCTCCATTCAACAACTCCATTTTTAGAAGGAGACCAAACTACACACATATGCAGAAGTACAGATCAAGATAAAGTTAGGCAAAGCTTATGAGAGCAGTTGAAGGGCTTATTGTTAAATTTGTGTCAATTTTTGTTTTATGTAGCACAGGGTCAGTTTACACATTTACAACTGCCAGCTTTAATTTCATACCACCCTCTTTTTATCTCTCCTGAGCAATTCCTTCAATCCATTTTATAGATCAGAGGGCATCATAAGGTCAGATAGTGTAGTCTCTTGTTATGGAAGGCCCTGGAAGGTAACAGAGGCCTCCAATAATGTAGGATAGAACAAAAAGACTCAACAGAATCTCCAAGCAGAGGACTGACAGCTGTGATGGGAAACCTGCCCTATCCTGAAAGATTGGATAAATAGTAAATATGTTATAAATGGTGATAAAGAAGTGAAATTAAAATTAATCCTGTGATATCAAGTTAGAGTTAAAGGCATTGGTGTGAAATTATGATGGATGTGGACAATAATAGATGTATAAGTCAGTGTTCTAAGTGTTTGAAAACATACATATGTATGCCCCAGTTTGTCCCAGAGGAATCATGTGAGTAATGGCTTAGATTTATCCCAGGAAGGGCCCAGAGCTTCCTTTTGAAGAAGCAATTCTCACTTAATCTCTTGAGTTTCAAAGTAGAGAAGGGAAAGTACAAGATAGATTTTCAACACTTTGTAGCCAGAAAGTAGTGATGACCGTATTAAAACAAAATTACAGAAATCCTAGTGACCAACTATGGAATAATTTGAGCATCAAAAATATGAATGTCACAGAAAATAGCATAATGCATAATGGAAAGGCTTGGTGACATCCTGATATAATAAATAGATAACATAAAGATAGGAGAGGTGTTTACTATTGAGTAGAATTATCAATAGTCTTGCAAAATGATGAAGTTAGAAAAATTAACATCTTCAACATCTTGTTAGCACAAACGGCAACAGAAACCTAGCAGATTAGTGCTTCTTGAGAACCTTAGCATTTGTCTTATAATTTTTGAATTTAAAAATTCATATAATTCATTATATTGCTAACTGATTTGATAACCAAGGGACAAATTAAAATTAGTTACCACCTGAGCAGATTCAAGGAAATAGGAAGCCATTTATGTAGTTTAATAATCAAATTTGGCACCTTGAGTAGGGCAATGAGAGACAAACCCAAACTCAGTAATATCTTACCAAATATCTGGCTTTGCATCTTCCAAACTGTTATAATAATGAGAGGTAAGGGAAGACTGAAGAACTATTCCAGATTAAAGGAAACTCAAAAAAATGACAGCAAAGTGGAAAGTATGAATCTGAATTCCATCTTTTTTTTTCTTCTTAATGGTGCAATTCTTAAAGACTGAATGAGTTCTGTGGCAGCAGTAGCAGGTATATCCATGTTAATTTCCTGATTTTGATGCTGGTGGTTTTATAGAAGGTTCTTGTTGCTAGGCAATGCAAACCAAGAAATTTGAAATAATTGGGCTGAATATTAGCTATATATGCTAAAGTGTCTCAGAAAAAAGTAGAACTTTGTGTTTTGTTTGCAATTTTTGTAGTTCAGAAATTTTCAAAAGTAACTGTGCAAGGCTTTTCTTTTTCTCTCCCTTCTCATACCACCATTGCTGAGCCAGAGACAGATAACTCTCCCCATCACCTATGAATGCAATTTCCTTGAGTTGTTCCTTCATAAATAAAGATGGCAGGTGCGTGTGGCCTAAAAGAGAAACTGAAGATACAGTCTTACTGACTGTCATTGGTCAACTGTACTTATTTTTGTGTTTAAACCAACATTTATTTTTATTTATTTATTTTACATAATTTTATTGAATTTTTGGTGTTTATTTCACACAGAACATCCAAAACAATCTTCATCATCTTTATATCTCCATCCCCACTGCCACCCTCCCAAAGCCTACCTCCCCCTCCAACACTGAATCCCATATACTCTGTCATTTTTGTTACTGTCCACTGTGTTGTCAGTGCCCCTAGCCATTCCCCAGTGCAAGTCCATCCTCTGAGTCTAGTCAGCATATCTAGAGTCCCTTGTTTTAGGAAGATCAGCTCTTCTTCATCTAACAGCAACAAGTTGCCAACATTTCTTTAGACAAGATTGGGGTCCGGTGTTCATTTTCCCAGTTTTATGATGGGTTACTCTCTGCCTGAGTTTGCATGGGACTTGTGTATGCTGACATAGAAACATATGAGCAGGTTCCCAGGAGCTTGTAGGATTCTGCTTCCATATGGTCATGCCTGGCTCTTAGAGTCTCTCTGCTCCCTCTTCCACAATGGTCCCTGAGCCTTGGATGGAGGAGGTTTAATAAAGGGGTCCTGTCCAAGGACCATCATTCAAAAGACTCTTCATCTCTACACTTTGGCCATTTGTGACCTTTTGTGTTCCTGGCCTTCCGTTGCATGAGGGAGCTTCATTATTGAGAACTTGTTCCTTACTGTCCTCTCCTTTATCCCGTTCTATGTTCCATGAGCCTTAGGTGTAGAGGTTGCATTGAGGATGTGTCCCTTGGGCCTGAGCAATTCATAGACAATGTCTGTTTGTGATCAGTTGTAATACTTGGTATTAGACTCTGATTGCTACAAAATAAGCTTCTTTGATGAGTAGTGACTGGGATATTTGTCTGCAAATATAAGGATACATATTTTGCACACAGTAATAAATCACATCAGCCTAGTAATGTGAGAGTTTTGAGATTTTCTCTAAGATCTCTGACCACAACGGCCATGTGTATTAGGTTATGTTACAGTACCACACTTGAGTATCCTCCCTTTGAGTGGCCGTTTAGTCAAATTAGGTAGCTGTTGATTGTCCCCAGGACCAAAGTACCACTACTGCACCAATGGAGTATGCTGTGGTTATTTGGTATTGAAGCTGGTACCTAAGCAATGGAGGATTTTACGGTCTACTGTTCTTTAATGACTGCTATGCCAGCCATGACATTCAAAAAAGCAAAGGCTTTTTGAGGTATTTTGTCTTGTATCTGGGTATGTAAAATATTAGTATCAAATTGGAGATTACATTTATAAAATAATAGATACAATTTTTATGTTATTCCACCACTGAGCTGAGGGCTCCATGGGCCTCTGTCACTCACTGGATACAACACACATCCCCTTGCTCCCATAATTACTACCTCTCCCAGAGTAGTTCATGACAGTAATTCAATAAAGTTTATTCAAATGAACTTAGATACATTCACTTATGCATATTTCATCATGGTAAATTGTAATATACTTAAACTAGCAATATTAGTATGTCTGATGATATTAATGTTTGTCTCATGATAAAATACACTTAAATGTAATGCTTCATACATGAAAAATATAGAAAATTATAACATGAAAACTGTCCCATGATCTGACTACTTCAGCCTTCAAATACTGTAATTAACCTCTTGAAGGTTTTTCATTTTGTAGGCAGATTATACCTAATTGAAATCAATATGCGTGTCTAATCTATTATTTTGCTCTATTTTTATGTAATTTTGTGTTGCTGTTCTGTTTAATACTCCAAAATCTCTTTATAATGGCAATTATGATTCTCACACACTTAAATCCTGTGTACACACAAGAGATAGGAACCATCTATATGTTATTCTACCCATTCGTATTCCAGCACAAGAGCCTCTAACACCCTGTGGACATCAAAAACAAAATATGTGATCAGATCTTTGCCCTGGTAAGCCATAATTGAATATTACATACTTATGAACATTAATGTTTTCTTCCTTACTGTCATCTCTCATAGATGCCTGAACAGAATGAGCTCGTTCATAGAGTAGCCTCCTACCTTTGTCTGATACATTTCATTTTAAATATCTACTTTTTATTTAACAATGTTATTTATTTCATAGATATCAAAGTGTCATTACAAGTTTATGCTATTAGAAGCATTCAATTTTCATGAAGCGCAGCTAACTTCCTTTGTGGGATCTACTGTTGACTCTGTGTATATTACAGCACATCTATATGTGAAATTAAAATTTTCTCCCTTAGTTGAAAAGGAGTATGACTGTGTTAGTTTCTCAGTCTGATTCTCCACTCGTTGAAATTAACGATTAGGGATCCAAACACTCTGTAACACAAATTTCCTAGCAGACAGCAAAAATGTAAGAACTAAAACGTACTATATTTTATGCTGTGATTAATTCAGTCCATATGATAGGAATTAATCAAGCACTTCACATGCTTTAGATTATGGCTCCACTGTCGTGCAGAACTCAACTGCAGCGTAGACACCTCAGATATGCCATGAAACACCTCAATACAATTTTAAGTGTCCTAGTTTCTCTTCATTGTTGTAACAAAATGCTCTGACCACTACCAACTTAGGGAGAAGGGGCTTATTTGTCTTACATCTCCCAGGTCATAGTTCATCAGGGAGCCCAAGGAAGTAACTCAGGGCAGGAACCTGGAGGCAGGAACTGGACCACAAGCCATGGAGGATTACTGTTTACTGACTTGCTCCTCTGGCCCCTGCTTAGCCTGCTTCCTTATGCAACATCGGCCCACCTGCCCAGGGCTGGCACCACCCACAGTGAGCTAGGCCCTCCCACATTACTCAACAATCAAGAATGTGCCCATGGACACGGCCACAGGCCAGTCCAATGAAGGCAATTCCCCAATTGAGGCTCCCTCAACCCATGTGTCAAGTTGACAATAAAACTATCCGGCACAATTGACCCCTTGTGAACTTGACACACAAACACATCACTATTAAACCATAACCTTTCCAATTCTTGTCCCCAAGATACAATGTTAACAATAATATCACAACATAAGACAGTATAACTTTAAAAGTCCTCCGTCCTTACAAAAATCCAAACACTTAAAAGTCCGTAGTCTCTTTTAAAACTCTCTTTTAAACTGTGGGTGGGCTTCTGTAAAATCCAAAACAAGTACTGCCTTACTTCAAAGGGAAGAATTAGGCACACCTAAGCAAAACCAAAGTCCAGCAAAGTAGCTCAAGGATGAACATCTGGGATTCCCTCACAATCTTCTGGGCTCCAAAGGGATCTGGCAGCTCCACTTCTCTGACTCTGCCATCCACAGCAGACACAGCTTGTTTCACAGACCCAGGCTAACTCCATTCCACATCTACTGCTGTCCTTGGTGATTGTCCCATGGTCCCAGCATCTCCAAAAAGCTGGGGTCTCATGGCCTCTTCTTGCATCTTGTGGTGCAAAGCCTCAGATTCTCTCCATGACCCCTTCAGTCCTGGGGTCTTCACTGCAACTGAAGCTGCACTTTCACCTATGGCCTTTCCTGGCCTCTCAGAGTGCCAAGTCTCAGTTGCTCTCTGTGACCCCTTCACGCTTTCAACACCAGAACCATACACATTACCAAGTCCTGCTTCCAGCTTGAGATAGAGGCTATGGTCCCCTCTGTGTGCTGACCCTGAGGAAATACCTTCCAAAAGACTTCACCACAATGTTGCTGGTCTCTTGTTACTTACAGCTGATTTTTCAGCCCCATCTAACCAGCACCAATTGTCCCAGTAAAGCAAATATTTTACTTCAGGTTCTGTTCTCTTCTTAGTCACAGAAGATTCTTCGGCCCCAGCTGACCAGAACCCATATATTCTCAGTTCAAAATATCATACAAAAATCCCTAGTCGTTTTGTCTCCCTTTGAAGCATCCCAAGCCAAGCCTCCATTGTTCACAACTCTTTCAGCATAACTGTTCCAAGCTCCACAGCACCAAACTCTAAGCACTCAATAGCTTTTCTAGCCCAAAGTTCCAAATCAGTTCCACAATCCTCCCAAAAATAACTGGGTCAAGTGTGTCACAGCAATAATACCCCACTCTTAGTAACAAGTTCTGTCCAAGTTTGTCTCTTCATTGCTGAAACAAAATACTCTGACCACTACCAACTTGGGGAGGAAAGGGTTTATTTGTCTTACATCTCCCAGGTCACAATTCATCAGGGAGCCTAAGGTAGGAACTCAAGGCAAGAACCCGGAGGCAGAAGCTGGAGCACAGGCCATGAAGGAACACTGCTTACTGACATGCTCCCCTGGCCCCTGCTCAACCTGCTTTCTTATGCAACACAGGCCCACCTGCCTAGGGCTGGCACCACTCACAGTGGGTTGGGCCCTCCCACATCTCTCAACAATCAAGAAGATGCTCCATTGGCATGGCCACAGACCAGTCCTATGGAGAAAAGTCCTCAGTTGGGGCTCCCTCAACCCAGGTGTGGCAAGTTGACACTAAAGCTATTCAGCACAGTAAGCCATATAAAATATTTCTTCAACGGAAGCAGATGTGAATTCCCAGATGATTGTACAGCAGAAGGAAGATCATTGCTACTTAATAGTCTTTCCATTTGTTCCATTTGTTCTGAGACCATTGAACATTTCATACAGATGGACCTTTTTTCTGTCTTGATTCAGTAGCTGTTCTGTGAAGAACTGTAGTAAGAATATGTGAGCAAATTAAAGAAGTGTGGATGGTGATCAAGAAAAAATGAATATGATCTCAAAACTATGTTCTCGTTCAAAAGAAACAGTTACCTTTAACATTTCAACAGGATACAATAAAATCTACACATGACCTTTTGCTTCTTCATTTGAGAAATGGATTTTGGTTTGGGCCCATTTGCCCGAAAAATTGTTTTAGAAAGCAAAAATGCAAACCAATGATCCTCGAGCAACGTTCTGGTAGCAGCTAGAATGTGGTTTGTACACAATTTTTTAACCCCTATGAAAAAGACATTATGGTTTTCAACCTAAAATGAATGGAAATTTTAGAAATATGATTAAACAGTGAGCAAGAGAGAAAGAAAAAGAGTGATCAGAGACAGAGAGACACAAGGGAGGGGTTCTTTGGAAGAAAAGATGCTGAGACTGTTTTTGTTTCATTGGATGCCAGTTCATGCTCAACCCACCTAGAGATGTAAGAGCTGTTCTGACAACATAGTCAGAGGGAGGTAATGAAATAGGGAGTTCAGAGAAACAGCTCAGCATATTACTGGTTCATTAAGGATTCTGACTTAGTAAAGATCTTCTGAATTTTGAATGTTCATATTTGATGTGGTCTTTGTTTACATGATGTGTTTCCTCAAAATAATACAGATTATTAAGTAGAAATAAAGATGAAAAACACAGGAAATAATCACATAAAAGTGCCACAGAGAAAATAAATTAAAATAATATGATAAAAGTGAACAGAGTTGTAATTTCTTCTATCTCAGTGGCTCGAAAACTGAGATTCTGAATGAGAGAAGCATTCATGGGAATGCAAAGTGTTTCCCATGTGGAGTTAATAATGCTATTAGGCATAGCATAACAAACTGAGCATTTCTTTTCAAGATCATTATCATCTGTGTGGAAACATAGACATAGATGCTGGCTGCTTAGCGGATTTCTGGCAAGATGAAGATGTTCAGTCCAAATGGTCAGTGTAGTCAGTGGCAATGAGTTAGTGAGTCTCTTTATCCCATCTCCCCCCATGTGTGTTTAGGTGTAAATTTTAAATGTTGAAGAAAACATAAGCAAGTAAGTTAATGGTTTTGAAATTGGAAAAGCTGGTAGATTTGTCAAACTTATCAGATGTTTATCAACATGGTTTAATTCAGTAATTATGAAGATAAAACAAGAAGAAATATATTAATTCCTTAGATACAGTTCCTCACAAGCAATAGATTTTTTGCTATTACATTTTGACGTGCCTTTTGTTTCATTATTAAGGAAAAACAATAGAGAAGATAAATAAAAATAGAGAGGAAATGGCAAACAAATGTCCTTCAATTCTATTTCAAAGTACTGAGTACTCATTAGTGTGCAATAAATTTTATATACTAAAGCATGAAATTTGATAAATTTTATCATATACATGCACCTGTGCATTTTTATCAAAGTTAAACACAAGTTAGTAAACATTTCTCTCACCACTAAATTCTTTGTGACTTTATCAGTCATTTCTCCTGTTTCCCATATCCTCTCCATCCAAAGACAATAATCTATCAATATAAATTAATTTGTATTTATTAGAATTTTATGAATTTGGAATCACAAAATTTAGGATCTTTCACTTAGCACTGAGATATTTTTTTCCATGTTGGACGGATCAATAGATTTTTCTGTTACTACTAAGTAGAATACCATTTCTGTCCATTCACTTGGAATTAAAATTTGGGTTCTTCTCAGTGTTTGGTTATCACATCATGAAACTGTTTTTAAGACTAGTGTGCAGGACACTTTATGGATCTATACTCTTACTTCTCTAGTGCCAGTTCCTAGGAGTGGAAATCTGGGTGCTATGGCGGGTATCTGGTTGTCTTTGCAGGAAACTAACAAATTGTTTTTCAAAGAGTTTGCATTATTTTGCATAATCAGTGTATGAAAGTACTCATTACTCTATGTATTCACTAACACTTGACATAGGCTTTATAATCCAAATAGTCTATTAATAATAATGAATATGAAATGATTTCCCCTTATAACTTTAATATTTGTCTCTAAGATGATTAATAATGTTGAGGGTTTTTTATATATCTTCATTGTTGCATTTTTTTAATAAATTTAAAATAT